>NW_026652285.1:21932621-21941538 GCF_009828535.3 Hylobates moloch | reverse complement strand
GCCTCCCTAAGTGCTGGGATTACAGGCGTGAGCCACCTCACCCGGCCCCTTGAAAAGCTTTTAAGAAGTCTCTACTATTTGGACATCATTTTGCTTTCTTCATTTTGATTACTTCAAATCAAAGAAAGCTCGGCATAATGAAATTCGTGGGGGCTCTGGCAACTGATGTAGATCTTGCTCCACTATTTCCAAACTTTATTAGCCAATTACTTAAGTCATCTGCATTTCAGTGCAAACTCATCTGTGGAATGGAGATAATTTCACAGATGGGTACACTGAAATGCAGAGAACTTACCGCATAGAGGGGTTGTGAACGTAAGTGAAATCACATATGGAAACATGTAACTCGGTAGATTGTAGGTGCCTAAAACTGTTTTTGCACTGGCCTATTATAAACTGGGAATTGAGATGTTGAGGAGAGAAAGATTGATTTGCAGGCACTGAGTACTTCCAAACAAGAGACGTGACCTTTTGTCATTTTGCTCTTAAGGCTTGAAGGTTTCCAGGCTAGCGCTGCAGGGCACGCCCCAGCCTTATCCTTCAGCTGTGTTCTATCATCTGCAGCAGCCCAGCCATGTTGTTCTGCCCTTTTCCCATCCTGATTTCTCTGGAGGTGAGTTTAGTTTCTATTTCCTACTCGCCTCCTGGATGAAAGTCTTATGTATGGTGTTTTGCCCTGTGCTTTCTGAAGCGTCACATCTCCACCTAGCTCTGCTCTGCCCTTTTCCTTTCATCTCTCCAACAGTCACTTCTGGGGTGGAATGTGCCATCTGTTTCTGAAACTGAGCAGAAGTTTGGGAAAGGGGGAGGGACAGCCGTGTCCAGGGCTTGCGTGTCAGCAGACACGTTACAGCTGCTGCAGGGCAAACCAGGGTGAAACCACAAGCCAGAGGACCCAGGGCAGGCAGCCGTGAGGCCCGCCCCTCGGCTTCTCTCTCATCTCTCTCACCCAGAGGTTTCCTGGCAGGAGTGGGAGAGGTTGGTATCGAGTCCTTGAGCCCTGACTCATTCCCTGACCTAGTTGGGTGTTACCCAGTTATCTCCTAAATCTCTCTCCACGGCCCTCTGTTAGCAACACAACAGTACCATGCTAGACAGAAGAAGCAGGAGTAAAGCGGACTACCTATTTATCTCATTCCCTTCTGAGGGTCCCAACAACAACCAGAAGGTTTACAGATTACATTGCTTATAAAATGACCAAAATCATCTCATAGAGCTACACTAAGAGACTGGCTACTTTCCGGATTTCTCTATAGAAACAATCATGCTTAACTTTCCCCCCCAAAAAATAAAACCATTATTTTATTTTACTTGGGCAGGGGAAGGGACTGAAACACTGAGCAGGGAAGTGACTAGTGATTATCACACAGTGAATCAGGGGCCTATCTAGGGACATAACTCAGGTTTCCTAACCCCACCCCAAATTCCATTCTTTCCCTTAGTTTAGTTACTTATGGACTACAGTAATGTCCTGGGCTTTCTGGACTTTACCAAAATTCTTGTAATTGTCAAATTCCTGAGGGTTGGATAGGAAACCGTTTCTGTGATGCTTCTGGGCTTCACATGTATCTCTTTCACAGGTTGTCCTGTAGAAAACGTGAGATATATATTTGTTGCCTCCTAGACAGGTCGCCAAAAACACTTTAGATGTTATTCTTAGATTCAAAGAAGACCAATGTAGTATGTGATCCTAAGGTTAGATCTCAGAGACAGAATATTCCATTTTTAAATCATTTGTTGCTGTTCAAGATCCTCATATCTTTATGAGTCACTGTACCAGTAGATGCTGAAAATTATTTTCTTACCCTCCCTTTATTCGGAGGTCCCCATCTGGGCTGGGTGTAGTGGCTCGCACCTGTAATCCCAAGGCTTTGGGAGGCCAAGGCAGGTGGATTGCTTGAGGCCAGGAGTTCGAGACCGGCCTGGCCAACATGGTGAAACCCTGTCTTTACTAAAAATACAAAAATTAGCCAGGCATGATGTCAAACGCCTGTAATTCCAGCTACTTAGGAAGCTGAAGCATGAGAATCACTTGAATTTGGGAGTTGGAGGTTGCAGTAAACCGAGATCGTGCCACTGCACTCTGTGTAATAGAGACTCTGTCTCAAAACAAAGGTCCCAGTCTCAGCTGGGCACGGTGGCTCACGCCTATGATCTCAGCACTTTGGGAGTCTGAGGCGGGCAGATCACCTAAGGTCGGGAGTTCGAAACCAGCCTGACCAACATGGTGAAACCCCGTCTCTACTAAAAGTACAAAAATTAGCCGTGTATGGTGGCCGGCACCTGTAGTCCCAGCTACACGGGAGGCTGAGGCAGGAGAATGGCGTGAACCCGGGAGGCGGAGCTTGCAGTGAGCCGAGATTGCGCCACTGCACTCCAGCCTGGGTGACAGAGCGAGACTCCGTCTCAAGAAAAAAAAAACAAAAAAACAAAAAAAAAAGGTCCCAGTCTCTCCTTAACTAGGGTCATGCTTCCTAAAGACATTAGCTGGTTTCCAAGAAAGCAGATTTTAGCTTTATCCCTTGGCAGAGAAAACAGAGTCATTGCACACAGGCCAGAACATTCTTTCTGCCAGAGCTCCCCATCTGGAAGAAAAGAGAAAGAGTTTCAGAGTTTCCATAAGGGCTGCCTAAAGGGGAGGAAGAGAGAGGGAGCCATAGGGAGGGAAGAAGAAAGTTACAGGGCTGCAATCCCAAGCCTAATAGTCTGAAAAGAAAATCAGATACAGCAGGCCTGAAAACCTGGGTCAGCATTGCCACACCTCTCTCCTCTACATAACCCTTAGTCGGGATGTTCTTTTGTTCTTCACTCTTCGATTTTTCACATGTACTTATCTATCCTACCTGTCTTACCTCAAAATTTTCTTTCCATTCTTTGTTCTTTATGTAGCTCCCCTGCAAATTTGTGCTCTCCCTATAGATGATTAATAGAGGTTTGAGGTTCCAAGACTAGGTCTTTTTGGGGGTTTTTTTGAGATGGACTTTCGCTCTGTCGCCCAGGCTGGAGTGCAGTGGAGTGATCTTGGCTCACTGCAACCTCCACCTCCTGGGTTCATGCAATTCTCCTGCTTCAGCCTCCCGAGTAGCTGGGATTACAGACATGTTACCACGCCCAGCTAATTTTTGTATTTTTAATAGAGGTAATTGTATATTTTTAGTAGAGGTGGGGTTTCAGCATGTTGGTCAGGCTGCTCTGAAACTCCTGACCTCAAGTGATCCACCCACCTTGGCCTCCCAAAGTGCAGGGATTACAGGTGTGAACCACCGCACCCAGCCCCAAGACTACTTCTTAATACTTTTTTTTTTTTTTTTTTTGAGACGGAGTCTTGCTCTTTCGCCCAGGCTGGAGTGCAGTGGCGCCATCTCAGCTCACTGCAAGCTCCGCCTCCCAGGTTCACGCCATTCTCCTGCCTCAGCCTGTCCGAGTAGCTGGGACTACAGGCGCCTGCCACCACGCCCGGCTAATTTTTTAATTTTTTTAGTAGAGACGGGGTTTCACCGTGGTCTCGATCTCCTGACCTCGTGATCTGCCCGCCTCAGCCTCCCAAAGTGCTGAGATTACAAGCGTGAGCCACCACGCCCGGCTTCTTAATACTTTTTGTTTTGTTTTGTTTTAGAGACAAAGTCTTGCTATATTGCCCAGGCTGGTCTCATATTCCTGGGGTTCAAAAGATCTTCCTACCTCAGCCTCCCGAGTAGCTGGAACTACAGGTACTCACCACCATGCCCACCTCCCAGCTACCTAATTTTTTTGTGTTTTTTTTTTGAGACAGGGTCTTGCTCTGTTTCCCAGGCTGAAGTGCAGTGGCACAATCATAGCACACTGTCTCACTGCAGCCTTGACCTCAAGGCTCAAGCAATTCTCCTGCCTCATCCTCCCAAGTAGCTGGAACCCCAGGCACATGCCACCACGCCTGGCTAATCTTTTATTTTTTGTAGAGGCAGGGTCTCACTAGGTTGTCCAGGCAGGCCCAACTACTTTTTAATACTTCTCAGAAAAACAGGATCATAGAGTTAGAAGGAACTTTCTCATAACCTGTGATTCTCAGAAGGAGTTTGGTGGGTCCAAGGAGCCCCTGAAATTGAATGTCAATTTTAGTACACATACGCATCTTTCTGGCAAGAAGGCCCATAGCTTCCATTGGGTTCTCAAAGCGTTCCATGATCATACCTTCCATTCAAATCCCTGCTGTGGGCCATACAGTTCAGTGTTTTTCAGAATAAGGCTGGGAACCCAAGTTAATTTTGGAATCTAGGTCATGACTTACATTTAAAAAAAATGAATAATGTAGAATAGAAAATATCATTGTGCATCACACATAGTAAAGACATTTTTTATTAACTAATATTTGATTCAAAATTCATATTTATAACTTTTTGATTTTACATATATATAAAATCAAAATATCGAACCTCATTCATTTAATGAATTTTTTATTGAGTATTTGCCATGCAGCAGATATTGCTGAAATCACTGGGGAATATAAGAATGAAAGAAATGTTTCTGGTCCACAAGCAGCTTATCTTTGGTAGGAAAGAGAAAAGTACACCAAAAATAACAAAAGAACCATAACAGCCATTACAGAAGTAAGCACAGGGTACAAGGTGGTGCAGAGGAGAGCATGAAAGACCGTTTTGAGAATTCAGGTGGGGCCACACTGGAGTTGAGTCACACTTGAAATGAGCAGGAATTTGCAGGGAGACATAAAATTCTAGCCAAGGGGCTGGGCGTGGTGGCTTGAGCCTGTAATCCCAGCACTTTGGGAGGCTGAGGCAGGTGGGTCACTTGAGTCCAGGAGTTCAAGACCAACTTGGGCAGCATGGCAAAATCCCATCTCTACAAAAAATACAAAAATTAGCCAGGCATGGTGGCACATGCCTGTAGTCTCAGCTACTCTGGAGGCTGAGGGGAAAGAATGGCTTGAGCTTGAGAGGTAGAGGTTGCAATGAGCCAAGATCATGCCACTGCACTCCAGTCTGGGTGACAGAGCTAGACCCTGTCTCAAAAAATAAAGATAAAAATTTGGCTGGGCACGGTGGCTCATACCTGTAATCCCAGCACTTTGGGAGGCCGAGGTGGGCGGATCACGAGGTCAAGAGATCGAGACCACCCTGGCCAACATGTGAAACCCCATCTCTACTAAAAATAGAAAAATTAGCAGGGCATGGTGGCACGTGCCTGTAATCCCAGCTACTTGGGAGGCTGAGGCAGGAGAATCGCTTGAACCCAGGAGGCGGAGGTTGCAGTGAGCAGAGATCGCGCCATTGCACTCCAGCCTGGGCAACAGGGCAAGACTCTGTCTCAAAAATAAATAAATAAATAAATAAATAAAATAAAAATAAAAATTTGGCCAGGTGCGATAGCTCACTCCTGTAATCCCAGCACTTTGGGAGGCCAAGGCAGGCGGATCACAAGGTCAAGAGATCGAGATCATCCTGGCCAACATGGTGAAACCTCGTCTCTACTAAAAATACAAAAATTAGTGGGGTGTGGTGGCATGCACCTGTAGTCCCAGCTACTCACGAGGCTAAGGCAGGAGAATCTCTCTCTCTTTTTTTTTTTTTTTTTATTGAGACAGAGTCTCGCTCTGTCGTGTCGCCCAGGCTGGAGTGCAGTGGCGCAATCTCGGCTCACTGCAAGCTCCGCCTCCCGGGTTCACGCCATTCTCCTGCCTCAGCCTCTCCGAGTAGCTGGGACTACAGGTGCCCGCCACCAAGCCCGGCTAATTTTTTGTATTTTTTTTAGTAGAGATGGGGTTTCACCGTGGTCTCGATCTCCTGACCTCGTGATCCACCCGCCTCGGCCTCCCAAAGTGCTGGGATTACAAGCGTGAGCCACCGCGCCCAGCCAGGCAGGAGAATCTCTTGAACCCAGGAGGCAGAGGTTGCAGGGAGCCAAGATCGTGCCACTGCACTCCAGCCTAGCGACAGAGCGAGATTCCGTCTCAAAAAAAAATAAAAAATATATAAAAATATATATTCTAGGCAAAGGGATTGACATGCATGAAGACACAGCAGTGTAAAACAACTTGGGAACTCGGGATGGCCAGGGTGCCCTAAGTGGTCTGGTATGTTGTCCCTGTACTGTGGGGTCCAGTTGGCCAGGGTGCAAATGCAGGCTGGATCATGGAGAGTCTCCCACTGAATGCAGAATATTTTAAATATCCCCAACACATTGTCACCCAGCTCTGCCTGGGCTATCTCAGACAAAGAACCTAGATCTTTGTAAAGTACTTAATTCTGTTCCTGAGCATCCGATTGTGACAAATTCCTTCCTATATTGATGTAACATTTGCTTCCCTCTTTCACCCGATGATTCTGGTTTGCCCTCTGCAGCATTAAAAGTCTACATCCTCTTCTATTAGGTTGAACCACATGAAATTGCTATTTTTATAGATCAAAACAGTTGAACATTGACAGTTTTATATTGTCAGCCTTATTATACCTGTTTGAGGACATTAGTCTTCTCTTCCCCATCAATAATATCTCCAAACTCCATCAAATTCTTTCTCACCTGGTAAAGTTATGAGGTCTTTTTCAAATATGATCTCTCATTAGGCATATTCTAGTTCCTCAATATTTTTCTTTCTTTTTTTTATGTTTGATTTTTGTTTGTTTGTTTGTTTTGAGATGGGGAGTCTCACTCTGTCGCCCAGGCTGGAGTGCACTGGTGCAATCTCGGCTCACTGCAACCTCTGCCTCCTGGGTTCAAGTGATTCTCCTGCCTCAGCCTCTCGCATAGCTGGGATTACAGGCACCCACCACCAGACCCAGCTAATTTTTGTGCTTTTAGTAGAGACGGGGTTTCAGCACGCTGGTCAGGCTGGTCTCCTGACCCCAAGCGATCCACCCGCCTTAATCTCCCAAAGTGCTGGGATTACAGATGTGAGCCACCACACCTGGCCTGTTTTTTTTTAGATGGCGCCTCATTATGTCACAAAGGCTGGAGTGGCGCAATCTCGGCTCACTGCAATCTCTGCTTTTTGGGTTCAAGTGATTCTTGTGCCTCAGCCTCTCGAGTAGCTCGGATTACAGGTGTATGCCACCACGCCCGGCTAAATTTTGTAGTTTTAGTAGAGATGGGGTTTCGCCATGTTGTCTAGGCTGGTCTCCAACTCCTGACCTCAGGTGATCCACCCACCTCAACCTCTCAAAGTGCTAGGATTATAGGCCGCACCCAGCCCTCAATATCTTTCTTAATATGGGACAGTCAGAACCAGTCAGTTTAAAATGCAGGGAGACTATTGTCTCTCTGGATCTGACAGTGTGTCTTTTCATGAAACTCTGACTGCATTGGGTTTCGTGAGACCTGAACCTTTTTCACACAAGATATTGTCAAACCAGTCCTACGCCTACCTGTGCAATTAATTTTTTTTTTTTTTTTTTAAGTAGAGATGGGGTCTCTCCATGTTGGTCAGGCTGGTCTCGAACTCCCGACCTCAAGTGTGCCCACCTCGGCCTCCCAAAGTGCTGGGATTACAGGGGTGAGCCACCATGCCCAGCCCATTTAGTTTTTTTTTTTTTTTTTTTTAAATCAACTGCGCCGGGCACAGTGACTCACACCTGTAATCCCAGCACTTTGGGAGGCCGAGGTGGGCAGATCACCTGAGGTTGGGAGTTTGAGACCCGCCTGACTAACATGGTGAAACCTGGTCTCTACTAAAAATACAAAAAGCAGCTGGGTGTGGTGGCGCCCGCCTGTAATCCCAGCTACTTAGGAGGCTGAGGCAGGAGAATCACTTGAACCCAGGAGGTGGAGGTTGCAGTGAGCTGAGATTGTGCCACTGCATTCCAGCCTGGGCGACAGAGCAAGACTCCATCTCAAAGAAAAAGAAAAGAAAAGAAAAAGAAATACAAACCTCAGCCAGGTACAGTGGTTTACGTCTGTAATCCCACTACTTTGAGAGGCCGAGGCAGGTGCATCAACTGAGGTCAGGAGTTCAAGACCAGCCTGGCCAACATGGGGAAACCCCACCTCTACTAAAAACACAAAAATTAGGCCGGGTGTGGTGGTTCACGCTTGTAATCCCACCACTTTGGGAGGCCGAGGTGGGCAGATCACCTGAGGTCAGGAGTTCAAGACCAGCCGGGCCAACATGGCAAAACCCTGTCTCCACTGAAAAAATACAAAAATTAGCTAGGCGTGGTGGCAGGCGCCTGTAATCCCAGCTACTCGGGAAGGCTGAGGCAGGAGAATTGCTTCAACCCCAGAGGTGGAGGTTGCAGTGAGCCAAGATCACACCACTGCACTTCAGCCTGGGCGACAGAGCAGGAGTCCATCTCAGGAAAAAAAAAAAAAAAAAAAAGAGCCGGGCACGGTGGCTCAGGTCTGTAATTTCAGCACTTTGGGACACCGAGGCGGGCTGATCCCAAGGTCAATAGATAGAGACCATCCTGGCCAACATGCTGAAACCCCATCTCTACTAAAAATACAAAAAAAGTAGCTGGGCATGGTGGTGTGCGCCTGTAATCCCAGCTACTCAGAAGGCAGAGGCAGGAGAATTGCTTGAACCTGAGGGGCGGAGGTTGCAGTGAGCCAAGATCACGCCACTGCACTCCAGCCTGGGTGATAGAGCAAGACTGCATCTCAAAAAATAAAATAAGGGGCTGGGCGCGGTGGCTCATGCCTGTAATCCCAGCACTTTGGGAGGCCAAGGTGGGTGGATCACCTTAGGTCAGGAGTTCGAGACCAGCCTGGCCAACATGGTGAAACCCCATCTCTACTAAAAATACAAAAATTAGCTGGGCATGGTGGGGGGAGGAGCCTGTAATCCCAGCTACTTGGGAGGCTGAGGCAGGAGAATTGCTTGAACCCAGGAGGCGGAGGTTGCAGTGAGCCGAGATCGTGCCACTGCACTCCAGCCTGGCAACAGAGCAAGACTCCATCTCAAAATAATAATAATAATAATAATAATAAT
>NW_026652285.1:21497685-21922635 GCF_009828535.3 Hylobates moloch | reverse complement strand
CACTGCAAGCTCTGCCTCCCGGGTTCACGCCATTCTCCTGCCTCAGCCTCCCGAGTTGCTGGAACTACAGGCGCCGGCCACCTTGCCCGGCTAATTTTTAGTATTTTTAGTAGAGACGGGGTTTCACCGTGTTAGCCAGGATGGCCTCCATCTCCTTGACCTCGTGATCCGCCCGCCTCGGCCTCCCAGAGTGTTGGGATTACAGGCGTGAGCCACCGCGCCCGGCAAACTATTGCATATTTTTAGTCTAAGCATGTGTCTAAGCATGTCCCATGAAATATTTGAGACTATTTACACTAAAAAACTATTCATTTTATCTGAAATTCTAATTTAACTAGGTGTCCTGTTTTTTTTATCTGGCCACCCTATTACTGGGGAAAGGTACTTGGTCTAACTCCTTCACTATTCTGTAGAACAAGGGGCTCCAACCTGGCTGATGAGAACGTGCCCTTAGGGTTTACTACATGGAATTATAAAGTTATCATGATCATGGTAAAAGGAGAACTGAGCCTTTCTTCTGCTCCATGGATTTCCATTCTGTCTCTCACACTATGAAAAGCATTTAAATATATTTCCAATTATTCAGAGTGGTAATGGATTAATTGTACTAAATAAAGAGAATATTTCATTTAGATCTCTAGGGTTAGGATTTGTTTTGAGTAGGGGCTAAGAGCCTAGGATTAACCATATAGATTTATAAACCTAGAGAACTTGTTTCTCTTGCTAAGTCTGCTCTTCCTGGAGAGGAATGAACAGACTTGATTTTGTAAAGCAGTTTGAGGACTTGAAAAATGCTGAATGAACATATTTTTTCCTGATGAAGTTATCACCCACAATGAAGTAACCTACAAAGGATGACCTCATTGTTTGGCTTTGTAGGACTTGTCATACTATGTCAGATCTCCAGGGTGGAAGCCTGACTAGTGGAGGCTGGAGTACTAGTACTCCAGAGGTGGGTTGAAAACAGCAACTTTTCTCTGAGTTTGCTTTAAGCACTCATGGAAAGAGCATTTTTTTTTTAGCATCAGCTGATGCTCTGCTGCACAAGATTCTATTACCCTCATTTGAGCTGCCTGGTTATTCTAGCAATCAGATCTTTCTGTCTCCTTCCTGTTACCTGGCCTTGACACCAACTATCATGTGCCCTTTTTGCCTTGACTCCCAGGCATGCAGTTCTTCTTTCATTTTCTTTAACCCAAAATGCTAGAATATTGGAATTTCTAGGACATTTATTTACATGGCTTCTGATGACAGTGGAGAATATTTGCCATCAGGACTGTCCTGGAAAATCTAGGGTATGTGTGGTCCCCCTAGTCAACACTTGTCAACACATATCAACACTTGTCCTCTGACAGTTATCTAGGACTGCTAGGATATTCAGAAAGAAGAGAGGCCTGGGAGTCAGAAATTCTTCTCATCATGGCTTTCAGTCATTGCTTTGCAGTTAACTCTGGGCAAATGACTGCATCTACCTTTGCCCTACGTCAGTTTTTGACCCCTTGTATTTGAAGCCCCCTAAAACAATTATAAAGAACAAAACAATAGGAAGTAACTTTCAACTTACTTTGGCTATCCTTAAAATGTAAGTTATGAATCCTAGCGTTAGTAACATAACATGCTGGACTTCTTTACCATGAAGGGGAGGAAAAATTAGGGAAAACAAGGGCCTTAAAGATTTTACCATTTTAGGGCAGACGCAGTGGCTCACATCTATAATCCCAGTACTTTGGGGAGGCGGGAGGATCCCTTGAGCCCAGGAGTTTGAGACCAGCCTGGGCAATATGGTGAAATCCCATCTCTACCAAAAAACTCCATACAAACTAGATGGACCTAGTGGTGCATGCCTGTAGTCCCAGCTACATGGGAGGCTGAGGTAAAGGATCATTGAGCCTGGGAGGCAGATGTTGCAGTGAGCTGAGATCACATCACCACATTCCAGCCTGGGTGACAGAATGAGACCCTGGTATTAGCTCTAAGAACTGCAACTTGTACATTTCAAGTCTGAATCAAACCTGGATAGAACTAGTGTTCTAATTTCTGGAAAAAATAAAAGGAGGTAGGGCTTATAAACTAAAGAAAACGATTTACCTTGTCAGACATCAATAATGGAACTTTTTCTGTAAAATAGTGGCGCCTTTTTCTCTTCTTCCACCTCCTCCACTCCTTTGATTCTGTCACCCTCTCCTGCATCTACTGATATCCTCTTACATTGAGATAAGACAGTAATGAATCACTTTAGCAAAAGTATATAGAGCTAAACAAAGATGACATCATTTGGCATCTCTTGGCACTGAGACACATCGGGATAGGGCACAACAAGAGTTCAGGGTTTCCTGATGTAGAGTTGCTAAAACTGTGGCCTCCACAACAGCTAATGTAGGTTTGGGGCAACAGGAATATAAATCTTTCTCGAATGGTTTAAATTGTGCCTTTTTGCCTAAAGAGTTTTGTCTTGGCCGGGCACAGTGGCTCATGCCTGTAATCTCAGCACTTTGGGAGGCCGAGGGGGCGTGGATCACCTGAGGATGGGAGTTCGAGACCAGTCTGACCAACATGGAGAAACCTCGTCTCTACTAAAAATACAAAATTAGCCAGGCGTGGTGGTGCATGCCTGTAATCTCAGCTACTTGGGAGGCTGAGGCAGGAGAATCGCTTGAACCCATGAGGCAGAGGTTGCAGTGAGCCGAGATTGTGCCATTGCACTCCAGCCTGGGCAACAAGAGTGAAGCTCTGAGTTTTGTCTTTTTCTTTTGTGACCTGCCCTAATTCCTGATGTCAGGTCCCTAGGGTATTTGTGCTATGCCTTATTCTTAGTGACTTTATATTTTATAAAGTGTGATTGCACTTTGAACTAAAATAGACCATATCCAGAAACCTGCCGGTGCAGGCTTCCCAGGGCTAAAGAGTATGAGCAGTTTGAATTGCTTTTTGTCTCTCTACCTTGCTCTTGAATCAATTTACCAAAATAGAGATGTTACCATCAGATTTTTTTTTAAAAGGCACTAGATCCCAAAGGCTAGTCTCCATGCCAAGACAATTTTTCTAAAACATGTATATCTGAAAATGAAAGGGTCTTAGATGCTTACCTTATGGTTTCTCTCTAGCTCTAGCATTATTTGTTTACTGGGAACACTATGACTTTTGGTTCAGTCCTATGAATAAGCAGGTCACAAGCCAATTTTTAGCTTCCCTTACACTTTTTAAGTATTTATTAATCTTGACTCCTATGCAAACTGTAGGGAGGCTGGCAGCAGAAGATTCTTATCCTTAGTTATTTATGTGGCTAAGACTCCAAGGCAAATTGCTCTCATAAAATCACACCCCATGAGTTGTGATTCTGCCAGATTAGCAGGCCTTAATGTCTTGGGTCTCTTCTCTTCACCCCACCCTTAACCTGGGTTAAGCTTATTCTCTTTGCTAGGCCTTGGATAGCACCTTGGGTGAGGACTATTCTGATGTCAATTCTTCTTGTCAAGGATTTAAGAGGCAAACAGAAATAGAGCCAAGGGTGGAGAAACTGAGGCCCCCTGACTTGCCAAGCTGTGACTTCTAATCCTCTTGGCTACCCCACTGGTCTGGTTCAACCTGAGCTCACACTGATTTTTTTGGATTTGATGTCAAGGCAAACATCATTGCAAACTCAATTCCAGCATGCCAGCTCCAGAGCACTGTAACCTTTAAAAACTTGGGATTTCGCCGGGCGCGTTGGCTCGCGCTTGTAATCCCAGCACTTCGGGAGGCCAAGGCGGGTGGATCACCTGAGGTCAGGAGTTTGAGATCAGCCTGGACAACATGGTGAAACCCCGTCTCTACTAATAATAAAAAAAAGCCAGGCGTGGTGGCATGCGCCTGTAGTCCCAGCAACTCAGGAGGCTGTGGCAGAATTGCTGGAACCCGGGAGGTGGAGGTTGCAGTGAGCTAAGATCGCACCACTGCGACAGAGAGAGACTCTGTCTCAAAAAAAGAAAAAAAAAAGACTTGGGATTTCAGGAGAAATGTTATAGTAGCATTCCAGAGGCCTACGCATTAGACATAGACATATGCACTCTTTGCAGCAGAGGGTATTGGCTTCACCCTATCATATAAGTTGGCTCCCTAACTTATATTCTGCAAAGCCCTGGTGGCTAACCCTTTACAATAAGACACAGCCAAACAGGTCATCTCAGTTTGAAGATCATCAACAAAGGGGTTAGGTTTGCTCTTGTAGTTGGCACTCCCTTGGGATTGGTAAACAGACCTGCAGAAGTAGTTGTGAAAAGGGAAGCAGAAGTACTGAAAAAAAAAAAAAAAGAGGAGGGCTAGAAAGGAAGTGAGAAAGGTGGAAATGTATGACTTTTTCAACTTCCTGATGGAAAGATACCAAGAGAAATAAAACTCTGACCAGATAGGACCTTCCTTTGGCCACATTTTTATGTGCATAATGTCATATTGCTATCCCCAAATAAATAAAACTATGTATCCATCAATCTGTCTAATCTATAGCTCACATATTATTATGACAAATTAAGTTATCTATCAGTATAGCAAACATTTTTTTTTTTTTTTTTTTTTCGAGACAGAGTCTCGCTGTCGCCCAGGCTGGAGTGCAGTGGCACGATCTCGGCTCACTGCAGGCTCCGCCCCCCGGGGTTCACGCCATTCTCCTGCCTCAGCCTCCCGAGTAGCTGGGACTACAGGCGCCCGCCACCTCGCCCGGCTAATTTTTTGTATTTTTAGTAGAGACGGAGTTTCACTGTGTTAGCCAGGATGGTCTCGATCTCCTGACCTCGTGATCCGCCCGCCTCGGCCTCCCAAAGTGCTGGGATTACAGGCGTGAGCCACCGCGCCCGGCCCATAGCAAACATTTTAAAGCATGTGAAATTAATCTACTTTCCTTTCATGAAGAACACAGGATGGGTAGGCAGCATTCCATCTACTCACATTTCCAACTGTCATTTCAACAGCCATTTTAAGTTACGGAAGAGTCAAGGCTGGGACCTCATGGCATCACTTTCCATGGATTGCTCTCCGAGTTTTTGTGTTCCTGGCCTTTGGAACCCCTTCATCATCTTCCACAGGTAAGACACATATTAGTGGAATTCGAGTTATAATTTGTATGCTTGAAATTGACATTGAAGGCCATAATTTGTAAGTCAGAGAGGTTAAATAGTAACTGTAATGCTTTGTTTTGATCTAACTTGATGGTTTTGTAATGGTTCTCTCAAATGCTCCACATCTTTCTCTTTCTGTGTTCCACAGCTGGGGTTTCTCTCCTTCCTGCCTGAATATTTTGCCTCCCTAATCCAATTCCTTTACATTATCTTTGCTCTGAAATACTTCTTTCGATGACTTACATTTGCTGTCTATAATTTTACTTCAACTTTTTACTAGTCCTGCTACAGAGACCATTCTCACATTAAGAAAATAATAGGCTTTTTTTTGTTTTTTTTTTGAGACGGGGTCTCGTTTTGTCACCCAGGCTGGAGTACAATGGCGTGATCTTGACTCATTGCAAACTCCACCTCCTGGGTTCAAGCAATTCTCCTGCCTCAGCCTCCTGAGTAGCTGCGATTACAGGCGCCCACCACCACGCCCGGCTAATTTTTTTGCATTTCTAGTAGAAACAGGGTTTCACCATGTTCGCCAGGCTAGTCTTGAACTCCTGACCTCAAGTGATCTGCCCGCCTCGGCCTCCCAAAGTGCTGGGATTACAAGCGTGAACCACCATGCCTGGCCCAATGATAGGCTTTTTAAGAAATTCTCAAACCACTGGAGAAATCATACTTTTCTTTGAGATAAGCATGCATTATGCCCATATCTGCTTTACAGATGGGGAAACTGAGGCAGAGAATTGATAGGACTTGTTTTAGATCATAAAGTCAGTGATGATATTGAAACTATTTCTTTTTGTGTCCTCATATTCGTCAGGCTAGTACTTGAAAACTGAAAACAATAGTGGCTCTGGCTAGAATGACTGATTTTTTTTCTTTTCTTTTCTTTCTTAAGCTTTTTTTTTTTTTAAGAGAGAGGATTTCGGCCGGGTACACTGGCTCATGCCTGTGATCCCCGCACTTTGGGAGGCCGAGGCGGGTGGATCACCTGAGGTCAGGAGTTTGAGACCAGCCTGGCCAACATGGTGAAACCCCCTCTCTACTAAAAATACAAAAAATTAGCTGGGCGTGGTGGCAGTCATCTGTAATCCCAGCTACTTGGGAGGCTGAGGCAGGAAAATTGCTTGAACCCCCGGGAGGCGGAGGTTGCAGTGAGCCGAGATTGTGCCACTGCACTCCAGCCTGGGCAACAAGAGCAAAACTTTGTCTCAAAAAAAACCAAACCAAACCAAAACAAATAGAGACAGGATTTCACTCTGTTGCCCAGGCTGGACTGCAGTGATGCAGTCATAGCTTACTGCAGCCTCAAACTCCTGGGTTCAAGGAATCCTCCCACTTTAGCCTCCCAAGTAGCTAGGACTATAGGCATAGGCCACCACACCCAGCTAATTAAAAACATTTTTGTTTTTTTTTTTTTTTTAGAGACGGAGTCTCGCTCTGTTGTGCAGGCTGGAGTGCAGTGGTGCCATCTTGGCTCACTGCAAGCTCCGCCTCCCGGGTTCACACCATTCTCCTGCCTCAGCCTCCCGAGTAGCTGGCACCCGCCACCACGCCCGGCTAATTTTTTTTTTTTTTGTATTTTTAGTAGAGACGGGGTCTCACCGTGTTGGCCAGGATAGTCTTGATCTCCTGACCTCGTGATCCACCTGCCTTGGCCTCCCAAAGTGCTGGGATTACAGGTGTGAGCCACTGCGCCTGGCCAATTTTTTTTTTTTTTTTTTGTAGAGATGGGAGTCTCACTATGATGCCCAGAGTGGTCTTGAACTCCTGGCCTCAAGTCATCCTCCTGCCTCAGTCTCCCAAATGTTTGTTAACTTTTTATTGATATATATGGACTTCCATAGGTTTTTCATTTGCAGATTTTTAAATGTGTGGTAAACAGAGAAGCCTAGAAGCCTGTTAAAAGTAGGGCTAAGGATCTTGGGACATTACTGACTTTCCCATTCCTTCTGAAGCACCATGGATAGAAATGAATTTCCAAGGGCCCTTGTGTTCTAATTTCTGTTATTTCAGAGAAGCCTGTATGGAGCATATGTTAGGTGGTCATCCAGTCATATTTAAGGGAACTGTGTGTTACCTTCCATTCCTCTAGCCCAAGTTCTAAGTGTGGTTTATTCTTGACTTGCTGCATTGGAATCTCTTGGATCATGGGACCAAGGATGGGGCCAAGTAAGGTTCTCTTCTTTCTCCTCAGGAGGATCAAAAATTACTGCTGCCATGAAGTCTGTGGCCCTAGTGTTTTGTTTTTGTTTTTGTTTTTGTTTGAGATGGACTTTCACTCTTGTTGCCCAGGCTGAAATGCAATGGCATGATCTTGGCTCACTGCAACCTCCGCCTCCTGGGTTCAAGCAATTCTCCTGCCTCAGCCTCCCGAGTAGCTGGGATTACAGGCATGCAATACCACGACCGGCTAATTTTGTATTTTTAGTAAAGATGGGGTTTCTCCATGTTGGTCAGGCTGGTCTTGAACTCCCAACCTCAGGTGATCCGCCCACCTTGGCCTCCCATAGTGCTGGGATTATAGGCGTGAGGCATGGTGCCTAGCCTAGTGTTTTGTTTTTAATCTTTTCTGTGATTTTATAAAAGAAAGTTGCCTCTAGTCTTAGGTTCACGTAGTTTCTCTATGGGGCACACATCTTGTACATACAGGAAAGGCTACAGACTGGGTAAAATATTCTCTCTTGGTTAATTGGCTAGTCAGCTCAATAATAATTGAGATGTACTTTGTGCAGGGTCCGGTACTGACAGTAATAAAGGAATTAGAAAACAAGCTCTTACTAGTAGTACATCTTGCAAAGATACACATATAAAATAAATTTAAACACAATTATAGGCCGGGCGCGGTGGCTCATGCCTGTAATCCTAGCACTTTGGGAGGCCGAGGCGGGCAGATCACCTGAGGTCGGGAGTTCGAGATCAGCGTGACCAACATGGAGAAACCCCGTCTCTACTAAAAATACAAAAAATTAGCCGGACGTGGTGGCACATGCCTGTAATTCCAGCTACTCAGGAGGCTGAGGCAGGAGAATCACTTGGACCCGGGAGGCGGAGGTTGCGGTGAGCCGAGATTGTGCCATTGCACTCCAGCCTGGGCAACAAAAGCAAAACTCCGTCTCAAAAAAAACCAGAATAAAACAAAAACAACAACACAATTACAGAGTGACAGAACAAGTACAAATAAATCAGCAAAAGCCAGTACTTGTGAACTGATGGGAAAAGAGAGTTGGGTGGAGTTAGTCAATGAGGACTTCCTGGAAAAGGTGAGTTTTGAAGAAAGGGAGGGGCCCCAGTTTGCCGAAAAAGATGAGGAGGTCATTCCAGCAATAACGCATGAGCAATGGTAGAGAAGAGAAGAATGAGCAAGCTGTAAGGGCCAATCATTAAACTGGTTAGCTTGTTAAGACTGGAGAATATATGTTAAAGGATAAGAAAAAACAAGTCTGGGAAAATGATAAGGACAGTTCATGGAGAGCCTTAAATGGTTATGAATGAAATTTGCTTTAACAGACATAATGAAAATAACATTTTGAGAAGCTGAGAAACAGATGAACTATAATAAAATAAAACTGGTTAGGGCCGGGTGCGGTGGCTCACACCTGTAATCCCAGCACTCTGGGAGGCCGAGGCAGGCAGATCATGAGGTCAGGAGATCGAGACCATCCTGGCTAACACAGTGAAACCCTGTCTCTACTAAAAATACAAAAAATTAGCTGGGCTTGGTGGCAGGTGCCTGTAGTCTCAGCTACTTGCGAGGCTGAGGAAGGAGAAAGGCTTGAACCTGGGAGGCGGAGCTTGCAGTGAGCTGAGATCGCGCCACTGCACTCCAGCCTGGGTGGCACAGCGAGACTCTGTCTCAAAAACAAAACAAAACAAAATAAAACAAAACAAAACAAAACTGGAGAGTTAGAACAACTGGGAATCTGCTGCAAGATTCTCAGGAAGAAAAAAAATGCCTAGGTCCTAATTGTGGCTCTGCCAATTATTAGTGTATGACCTTAGGCAAGTCCTTGAATTTCTGTGTGCCTGTTTCCTCAAATGTGAAATGGGGATAATGGTGTCTGCCTCACAGAGTTGTTGAGAATAATTAAATGAATTAATATATGAAAAGTGTTGGCCAGGCATGGTGGCTCACACTTGTAATCCCAGCACTTTGGGAGGCCGAGGTGGGCGGATCACTTGAGGACAGGAGTTCGAGACCAGCCTGGCCAACATGGTGAAATCCCGTCTCTACTGAAAATACAAAAAAATTAACCAGGTGTGGTGGTGGGCAGCTGTAATCCCAGCTACTTGGGTGGCTGAGGCAGGAGAATTGCTTGAACCCAGGAGGTGGAGGTTGCAGTGAGCTGAGCTCACACCATTGCAATCCAGCCTGGGCAACAAGAGCGAAACTCCATCTCAAAAAAAACCCAAGACAAAAGAAAAAAAAAAAGTGTTTAGTAAGCACTCGATAAACATTCAGTTACAGTTAATTAAATTATTATTATATGGGCTGGGCTCGGTGGTTCATGCCTGTAATCCCAGCCCTTAGGGAGGCCTAGGCAGGTGGATCACCTGAGGTCAGGAGTTTGAGACCAGCCTGGCCAACATGGTGAAACCCAGTCTCTACTAAAAATAAAAAAATTAAAAAAAGAAAAAGAAATAAAAAGAAAAAATAAACAAGAAAAACAAAACAAAACAAACAAATAAAACTAAAAATACGAAAATTAGCCGGGCATGGTGGTGGGAACCTGTAATCCCAGCTACTTAGGAGGCTGGGGCAGAAGAGTTGCTTGAACCTAGGGGGCAGAGGTTGCATGAGCCAAGATCATGCCATTGCAATCCAGCCTGGGCAACAAGAGCGAAACTCCATCTCAAAAAAAAAAAAGTGTTTAGTAAGCACTCGATAAACATTCAATTACAGTTAATTAAATTATCATTATATGGGCTGGGCACGGTGGTTCATGTCTGTAATCCCAGCCCTTTGGGAGGTCTAGGTGGGCAGATCACCTGAGGTCAGGAGTTTGAAACCAGCCTGGCTAACACGGTGAAACCCCATCTTTACTAAAAATACAAAAATTAGTCGGGCATGGTGGTGGGCACCTGTAATCCCAGCTACTGAGGAGGCTGGGGCAGGAGAATTGCTTGAACCCATGAGGTGGAGGTTGCAGTGAGCTGAGATCACGCCACTGCACTCCAGCCTGGGTGACAGAGGAGACTCCAGCTCAAAAAAAAAATTATTATATGTTATTTAAATTATTATTTCTCTGACCAGTAAGTGGTCATAGAACTACGTATATATAACAAAAGGCCCCATCTCACACCTTAGTTTGAAAGGATTGCAGGTTTTCAATCTGCCTTTCTGAAAAGTATGTAGGATTCAGAGGCTAAGAAGCCAGGCCCAGAGTCCAAAACTGTGCTGCCCAGTACAAGAGCCACTAACCACACGTGACTACTGATCATGTGAAATGTGGATAGTCAGAATTTAGATGTGCTATAAATATAAAATAAGTTGGTGTGAACAAAATAAGTAAAATATCTCATTAATTTTTTTTTTTTTTTGAGACGGAGTTTTGCTCTTTTTGCCCAGGCTGGAGTGCAGTGCTGTGATCTTAGCTAACTGCATCCTCTGCCTTCTGGGTTCAAGTGATTCTTCTGCCTCAGCCTCCAGAGTAGCTGGCTAGGATTACAGACATGCGCCACCATGCCTGGCTAATTTTTATATTTTTAGTAGAGACGGGATTTCACCATGTTGGTCAGGCTGGTCTTGAACTCCTGACCTCAGGTGATTCACCTGCCTTGGCCTCCCAAAGTGCTGGGATTACAAGCGTGAGCCACCGCGCCCGGCCTCATTAATATTTTTTATATTGATTACATGTTGAAATGATAATATTTTGGATATGTTGGGTTAAATAAGGTGTATTTTCATTTGTTTCCTTTTTACTTTTTTGTGATGTGGCTACTATAAGATTTAATACTACCTAGTGGTTCACACTATGTTTCTGCTGGACAGTACTGGTCCATTACAACATACTACATTCAGTTTTGGAAATTACAGGGTTCTATCTGAGAAATTTCTACAAAGAAATATGAAGATTATGGATAAATCTCCTTGCCTTTGACACTTTAAAGAATATTTTTAGGCCGGGCGCGGTGGCTCACGCTTGTAATCCCAGCACTTTGGGAGGCCGAGGCGGGCGGATCACGAGGTCAGGAGATCGAGACCACAGTGAAACCCCGTCTCTACTAAAAATACAAAAAAAAAATTAGCCGGGCGTGGTGGCGGGCGCCTGTAGTCCCAGCTACTCAGAGAGGCTGAGGCAGGAGAATGGCGTGAACCCGGGAGGCAGAGCTTGCAGTGAGCCGAGATTGCGCCACTGCACTCCAGCCTGGGCGACAGAGCGAGACTCCGTCTCAAAAAAAAAAAAAAAAAAAAAAAGAATATTTTTAAAATTGTTATTTCATTTTTATTTTTTTAGAGACAGGGCCTCACTCTGTCACCTGGAGTGCAGTGGCACCATTACAGCTCACTGCAGCCTCCACCTCCTGGGCTCAAGTGATCCTCCCGTCTCAGCCTCCAGAGTAGCTGGGATCATAGGCACATGTCACCACAACTGGGCCCGCCTTTTTTTTTTTTTTTTTGAGACGGAGTTTCACTGTTGCCCAGGCTGGAGTGTAGTGGCGCGATCTCAGCTCACTGCAACCTCCACCTCCTGGGTTCAAGCGATTCTCCTGCCTCAGCCTCCCTAGTAGCTGGGACTACAGGCGCATGACACTATGCCAGTCTAATTTTTGTATTTTTGTTTTTTTTTTTGAGATGGAGTCTCGCTCTGTCACCCAGGCTGGCGTGCAGTGGCGTGATCTCGGCTCACCGCAAGCTCCGCCTCCTGGGTTCATGCCATTCTCCTGCCTCAGCCTCTCCGAGTAGCTGGGACTACAGGCGCCCGCCACCACGCCTGGCTAATTTTTTGTATTTTTAGTAGAGACGGGGTTTCACCGTGGTCTCGATCTCCTGACCTCGTGATCCGCCCGCCTCGGCCTCCCAAAGTGGTGTGATTACAAGCGTGAGCCACCGCGCCCGGCCTAATTTTTGTATTTTTAGTAGAGATAGGGTTTCACCATATTGGCCAGGCTGGTCTCGAACTCCTTACCTCGTGATCCACCTGCCTCAGCCTCCCAAAGTGCTGGGATTACAGGTGTGAGCCACCGTGCCTGGCCCTGGCCCCCCTTTTAAAGATAACTTCAGTGACATTATATATATATATATATATTTCTCAATTTGCAAGGTATCTACAGAACTGAGAGAGCCACAGATAGTTCACCATTAAAGAGGCCATGATTGCTGAAGGATCTTTTAGTTTAAAAAGAAACAAAGATGAAAATGGGGAAAAGGTGAAACATCCCATTTTATTTTATTTTTTATTTATTTTTTTGAGACAGAGTCTCACTCTGTAGCCCAGGCTGGAACGCAGTGGCGCAATCTCGGCTCACTGCAATCTCCACCTCCCGAGTTCAAGCGATTCTCCTACCTCAGCCTCCTGAATAGCTGGGACAACAGGCGCCACCAAGCCTGGCTATTTTTTTTTTGTATTGTTAGTAGAGACGGGGTTTCACCATATTGGCCAGACTGGTCTTGAACTCCTAACCTTGTGATCCGCCTGCCTTGGCCTCCCAACGTGCTGGGATTACAGGCGTGAGCCATCGCGACCGGCCGAAACATCCAATTTTAAACATTAAATCAGGGAAACAAAAATATAGTTTTTGAAATCACTCCCTCGAAAGTCCAAATCTCATTGGTTGAAGTAACCTAGATTATTAAGAATTTTTTTTTTTTTTTTTTTGAGACGGAGTCTTGCTCTGTCGCCCAGACTGGAGTGCAGTGGCGCGATCTCGGCTCACCTCAAGCTCTGCCTCTCGGGTTCACGCCATTCTCCTGCTTCAGCCTCCCGAGTAGCTGGGACTACAGGCGCCCGCCACCGCGCCCGGCTATTAAAGGTTTTATAACAAAACATTTTCAAATCATCGTTTGAATTTGCTGCTTAACAGGAATTGAGGCCAAACAGCCTCAAGTCAGGGCTTTTCGCTGACCTGGAGGCAGAAACCAGTTTGGGGTTTTGCTTGTAACTGGTATTTTATGCATGCGACCCTGGCTGAACTGACCAACTGCGTAGGCTCCAACTTCCCGAGGGCCCCTTATGCCTTTCCTTCCTCTGATCAAGCCCTTCCCGGCTCTTTCCAGTTGGAAGGCCGCCCCCAGTCCTGAGCGGCGCCAACAGGTGCAGCGCCCGCCTCCCGCCCTGCGCTAGCGCCGGCAACCCGGCGCCCTCCCGCTCCGCCGGCCGCGCCCTCGCCCTCGCCCTCGCCGCTCCGCCGGCCGCGCCCTCGCCCTCGCCCTCGCCGCTCCGCCCTCTGCCCTGGCGTGCGCGCGCACTCCACGGGGGCGCGTCCGGCCGGTGGGGCCGCGCACGCAGCCGCCGCCACCGCCTCCCCTTCTCCCTCCCTCCTTGCAGGCCCTCCTCCCCTTCCCTCCCCTCCGCCCCCTTCCCCGTAGGCAGCCCGCCCGCCAGTCCGCCCGCACCGCCTCCTTCCCAGCCCCTAGCGCTCCGGCTGGGTCTCTCCCCCGCCCCCCAGGCTCCCCCGGTAGCTCTCCTCCGGCGGTCGCCCGCGCTCGGTGGATGTGGCTGGCAGCTGCCGCCCCCTCCCTCGCTCGCCGCCTACTCTTCCTCGGCCCTCCGCCTCCTCCCCTCCTCCTTCTCCTCTTCAGCCGCTCCTCTCGCCGCCGCCGCCGCCTCCACAGCCTGGGCCTCGCCGCGATGCCGGAGAAGAGGCCCTTCGAGCGGCTGCCTGCCGATGTCTCCCCCATCAACTACAGCCTTTGCCTCAAGCCCGACTTGCTGGACTTCACCTTCGAGGGCAAGCTGGAGGCCGTCGCCCAGGTACAGCGACCCTCGGGCGCCGGGGCAAGCTGCGGGGCGAGCAGTTAGGCCGCGCCCGCGAGCTGGACTCGGGGCCCGGCCGGGAGGGCAGGCGGGCCTCGGGTCGGTGCTGGGCGGCCGCAGGGCGCCGGGGTCGGCGTGCTCTGCCTTGCTCAGTTGAGGCTGAGGCTGGGGCTGGGGCCGGGGCAGGGACCGGGGCCGGAGCTGAGGCTGGGGCTTGGGCTGGGGCCGCGCTGCGGGAGCTCTGTGGAGCCGGCGGCCCGGCCATTGCGCCCCTCCCCGGCGAGCACACCTGTGTGGGGCTTTCCCCCCCGCCCCGGACCCTTCTGGGCTTGATAGTGTTCCGGGGGAGGCTGGAGGGTGTTGGGGGAGGACGAAGAGGTCATGGGAGTCCCCGCTCTGCCTCAACCGCCTGACTCAGTTCTTTCTTTGGTTTCTCTCTACACCTCTCGGGTGATAGATTGGAGGGGGTGGTCATTTGGGACTCTGGCCGCCGCGTTGGAGCGAGGAGGGGAGCTTCTAGAAGGGAGGGAGAGGGTGAGAACGAGAATGTTAATCCCAGGCAGCCTCTCTGACTTCTCCCCGCCTGCTCCAGCCCAGGGGCTGGGTTTCCAAGATGATCCGCCCCCTCCCCCTTTCCCTCAAGTGACAGTGCAGCAGTGACTTTGTTCTCTCCTAACCTCTAGAGAAGCTGCGGGAGGACCCCATCTCTGCTTTTCCTCCTATCTTCCTAGCTTTGCGGCCTTCGAAGCTGGTGGATTTATTGCTACCGTGATGGTTGCTTAGCAGTACCTTTCTCTAAGAAGCTGGCTGGGCGCGGTGGCTCATGCCTGTAATCCCAGCACTTTGGGAGGCTGAGGCGGGCGCACTTGAGGTCAGGAGTTCGAGACCAGCCTGACCAACATGGTGAAACCCCTGTCTCTACTAAAAATACAAAAACCAGCGGGGCGTGGTGGCGGGCCCCTGTAATCTCAGCTACCCGGGAGGCTAAGGCAGGAGAATCACTTGAACCCGGGGGGCAGAGGTTGCAGACTCGAGATTGCCCTGCTGCACTCCAGCCTGGGCGACAGAGTGAGACTCCGTCAAAAAAAAAAAGGAAAGAAAGAAAGAAGCTATTAGTTATAACATACCACTGGTGAAAATACTCCATTACTCTTCACTGCAGTTTTTGGTGAATCATACTCCCCTCCCTCCTCCTGCAGCATTATCTGAAGTATTGTTTGATTTTGGAGACCATCAGTATAGATGCCCGACAAACATCCTGCACAATAGGCATTTATGATACTATGTAATGGGAAGCCTGTAATAAAAATGGGAACTGTTTGATAGTTATCTGTAAATAGAATGTTAGTAAATATATTTTGTTTCATTTCTCTTCCTACTGCAGTCTGGGATGGGGGGAAATCAGTAGGCTCCAACCTTAAAGAACATGGTGTATATAGCAATGAAATGAAATGAAGACTGGTACTCGAATGAATTGAATGTTGGTAGTTGTCTTTGAAAACCAAGAGGGTACGGTACTCAGATGAAAAATACGCCTAAAAGTACAGAATTTAAAAGTGTAGTTATCTATACTTTATACTTATCTCTGATAGATAACTATAGCTGTTACATTTGGGGCACTGGTGTGAAAGCAAGAGGGCTCTAGGATTTGGCAGCATCAAAAGACAGAACTTAGTGAAAATCAGGTGATTTAAAATTTTTCCATTAAGAATATGAATCAGAACGAATGCATCTTGGGTCTAAATTAGAATTTGAGAAGGTTATTTGGGAAAGTGTGGTTTAAGCCAAGTGACTAGAGTGTTTGATATATATTGGCAAGGGGCAGATGGGAGGGATTGTAAACAGTAGTGTGTCTTGTGACTTGGCAAACCTTTGGGAAAGAGAACCTAGTGATGAATGAGTTCGCATTATGTGAAAAGACTAACATTAAAAAAAAATTTGTTTCTTTACCCTATTAGTTGCCAAAATGCGTTCATAATTTTTGGAGGCAAACATATTTTGGGAAAAGTCTAGAAAAAAGTACAGATTTTTAAATGATTACTTATTAAAGAAGTGAGTTTGATTTAAGTATTGGGATAAAACAACAAGCAGTGACATGTTTCTCTTTACCTCTTTTCTACTTTTGTGGAAGACTGGTTTGTGCCATTGAGGGAGCATATGGTAATATACTAGATATTAGCAGGGACTTGTTAATTCGATGCAAGGAAATAAATAAAAAATAAATAAATTTTTTAAGTAACATGAACTTCTCAAAAACACTTTTTTTCCAGAAATTCTTTTCAGGCTAGATGGCAACACAAAGATGACACAATAGTGAATTCCAACAGGTTTTATTAAAGGATGATTGGACTTTCAAATTATACTAATTGACATGTTTGGAAGGGTAAAAGAGGAATTAACATTGGTAAGAAGTAAAAAGCATATATTAACGTTTTTGAAATCCATGAATTAGAGCAATACGTTTAAATTATGGGATTAGGTGGTATCTTGTGGGAATTTTAAAATATTGACAAAATTCTTTTTTTTTTTTTTTTTTTTTTTTTGAGATGCAGTCTCACCCTGTCGCCCAGGCTGGAGTGCAGTGGCATGATCTCGCCTCACTGCAAGCTCTGCCTCCCGGGTTCACGCCATTCTCCTGCCTCAGCCTCCCAAGTAGCTGGGACTATAGGTGCCCGCCACTGCACCCAGCTAATTTTTTGTATTTTTAGTAGAGACAGGGTTTCACTGTGGTCTCCATCTCCTGACCTCGTGATCTGCCCGCCTCAGCCTCCCAAAGAGCTGGGATTACAGGCGTGAGCCACTGTGCCCGGTGACAAAATTCTTATCTGTAGAAACTTATATTTATAACTGATATTGGGTCAGTTTCCTAACAGTTGGCATCACATAACACAAAACATGCAAGTTGCTTAGTTGCTTTAGTTACAAAATTTTATGATAAGCCCAGAGTATTTGTACAGGTTACATATTAGAAACTTAGTGGATTTATTTTATTTTTTATTTTTATTTTTTTGAGACGGAGTTTTCGCTCTTTCGCCCAGGCTGGAGTGAAGTAGTGTGATCTCAACTCACTGCAACCTCCACCCTGCCCCTCCGCCAGGTTCTAGCGAGTCTCCCTGCCTCAGCCTCCCAGGTAGCTGGGACTACAGGTGTGTGCCACCACGCCCAGCTAATTTTTGTATTTTTAGTAGAGATGGGGTTTTGCCATGTTGGCCAGGCTGGTCTCGAACTCCTGACCTCAGGTGATCCCCTTCCCTTGGCCTCCCAAAGGGCTGGGATTATAGGCATGAGCCACCATGCCCGACCAACTTAGTGGATTTTTAACCTGGCCTGGGGTGTGGACTGCTGGAGAAGGTGAAGAAATTAGTCCATGTTCAGTGATTCAAAAATTAGTTGTCTTGGCCAGGCGCGGTGGCTCATGCCTGTAATCCCAGCACTCTGGGAGACCGAGGCGGGCAGATCACGAGGTCAGGAGATTGAGACCATCTTGGCTAACACAGTGAAACCCCATCTCTACTAAAATATAAAAAATTAGCCGGGCGTGGTGGCAGGCGCCTGTAGTCCCAGCTACTCGGGAGCCTGAGGCAGGAGAATGGCGTGAACCTGGGAGGGGGAGTTTGCAGTGAGCTGAGATGGCGCCACTGCACTCCAGCCTGGGCGACAGAGCGAGACTCCGTCTCAAAAAAAAAAAAAAATTAGTTGTCTTTCACATTAGTGTGGTCTAGCTGGTTTTGAAAATTTGTTATTATACAGAAGTTTCTCTAGGCCCAAAATTTATTTCATTCCCTGTCCCCTCCCTTTACACTGGATACTTGAGAGCAGTGGACTTTTGTAGATATTTCATATTTTGATCCTCTCCGTTTGTGGATAATTAATTAAAATGAATTATAAGTTTATGTGTGTGACTACTATTTATGATTATGAGTATGTAGTGGTTGGTACAATAATTGGATATTCTCTTTTTTTTTTTTTGAGATGGAGTCTTGCTCTGTCACCCAGGCTGGAATGCAGTGGCGCGATCTTGGCTCACTGCAGCCTCTGCCTCCCGGGTTCAAGCAATTCTCCTGCCTCAGCCTCCTGAGTAGCTGGGACTACAGGCACACGCCACCATGCCTGGCTGATTTTTTTGTATTTTTAGTAGAGATGGGGTTTCACCATATTGGCCAGGATGGCCTTGATCTCCTGACCTCGTTCCATCTTCCTTGGCCTCCCAAAGTGTTGGGATTACAGGCGTGAGCCACCGTGCCCAGCTGGGCTTTCTCTTATGGAAATATTTTACCTGTGCCAGAGAAACTAAGTATCATTCAAGGCCAGAAATCAGGATATCCTAGCTAACCCCTGGCCTCTACTAACAAAATATTCATGTTGGAGATAACTAAATTGGCACTAAGAGTTGCCAATATAGTAGTTTGGCAGATTAAAAATTTGGCACCTAAATGGTTATTGTCAATTCTGTGTTAGAAATTTTTTGCCCAAATTCTGCATATTTTCTCTTTTTTTTTTTTTGAGACGGAGTTTAGCCCTTGTTGTCCAGGCTGGAGTGCAGTGGCGCGATCTCGGCTCACGGCAACCTCCGCCTCCCAGGTTCAAGCAATTCTCCTCCCTCAGACTCCCAAATAGCTGGGATTACAGGCATGTGCCACCACACCCAGCTAATTTTTTTTATTTTTAGTAGAGATGGGGTTTCTCCTTGTTGATCATGCTGGTCTCAAACTCCTGACCTCAGGTGATCCACCTGCCTCAGCCTCCCAAAGTGCTGGGATTATGGGCGTAAGCCACTGAGCCACCGTGCCTGGCTTCTTTGTTGAGACGGAGTTTTGCTCTTGTTGCCCAGGCTGGAGGGCAATGGCGCGATCTCGGCTCACTGCAACCTCTGCCTGCCAGTCTCAAGCGTTTCTCCTGCCTCAGCCTCCAGAGTAGCTGGGATTACAGGCGGGCACCACCAAGCCCAGCTAATTTTTTGTATTTTTAGTAGACAGGGGGTTTCATCATGTTGGCTAGGCTGGTCTCAAACTCCTGACCTCAGGTGATCCACCCGCCTTGGCCTCCCAAAATGCCGGGATCATAGGCATGAGCCACTGTGCCTGGCCATTTTCTGCATATTTTCTATGTAATCATTTTGGCCGACACTGTGGCTACTGCTGTAATCTTAGCACTTTGGGAGGTGGAGGTGGGAGAATTACTTGAGCACAGGAGTCAACATAGCAAGACCCTGTCTCCAGGAAAAAAAAAAAAAAGGAAAAAATTTTCTTACAAAAAATTCATATATATAAAATTAAATTCAAAATATTGGTGATAAGGAATTGAATTTGTTCAGATTTTCTGTTTTTTGAAATGTATCTATGAGGAAAGAAGTATAACAAACAGTTTTGTATGCTAAGCTTTGTCTAATTCATCTGGCAGTGAATTCTGCAGTGAATTTTCCAGATAACTGAAGTTTACCCTTTGAGGCCCTTAGACATTTTAAAAAAAGTTTACTAGGCTGGGTGTGGTGGCTCACGCCTGTAATCCCAGCACTTTGGGAGGCTGAGGTGGGTGGATCATGAGGTCAGAAGTTTGAGACCAGCCTGGACAACGTGGTGAAACCCCGTCTCTACAAAAAAATACAAAAATTAGCCGGGCGTGGTGGCACATGCCTGTAATCTCAGCTACTCGGGAAGCTGAGACAGAAGAATTGCTTGAGCTTGGGACGCGGAGAAGCGGAGGTTGCGGTGAGCTGAGATCATGCCGTTGTACACCAGCCTGGGTGACACAGTGAGACCCTGTCTCAAAAAAAAAAAAAAATTTACTAATCTGAATGGAGATATTTCTAAAATACATTATCTTTTTATGCTTTGCGATTCCTCATAGTGTAGGTTTGTTTCATTGTTTTTTTTTTTTGTAAATATTGAACTTTATTCTGAACATCTCTCATTGACCCCAAACTTTGTACTATAATTTATCAGTTTCATATCTGTTTTTTGTTTTTTTTTTTTCTTTTTGAGACGGAGTTTTCGCTCTGTTGCCCAGGCTGGAGTGCAGTGGCACAATCTCGTCTCACTGCAACCTCCACCTCCCGGGTTCAGGCAATTCTTCTGCCTTAGCCTCTCTAGTAGCTGGGATTACAGGCATTCACCACCACGCCTGGCTAATTTTGTATTTTTAGTAGAGACAGGGTTTCACCATGTTGGCCAGGCTGGTCTTGAACTCCTGACCTCAGGTGATCTGCCTGCCTCCACCTGCCAAAGTGCTGGGATTAACAAGTATGAGCCACTGTGCCCAGCCATATCTATTCTTTTTTTTTTTTTTTTTTTGAGACAGAGTCTCACTCTGTTGCCTAGGCCAGGCTGGAGTGTGCAGTGGTGCGATCCCGGCTCGCTGCAACCTCCACTTCCCGGTTCAAGGGATTCTCCTGCCTCAGCCTCCCGAGTAGCTGGGATTACAGATGCATGCCACCACGCCTGGCTAATTTTTGTTTTTTTGTAGAGACCAGGTTTCACCATGTTAGCTAGGCTGGTCTCAAACACCCGACCTCAGGTGATCCGCCCGCCTCTGCCTCCCAAAGTGCTGGGATTACAGGCGTGAACCACCGTGCCTAGTCCATATCTGTTCTTTTTCTTTTTTTTTTTTTTTTTTTTGCGACAGGGTCTTGCTCTGTCGCCTAGGCTGGAGTGCAGTGGCGTAATCTCAGTTCACTGCAACCTCCGCCTCCTGGGTTCAAGTGATTCTCCTGCTTCATCCTCCCAAGTAGCTGGGACTACAGGCACCTGCCATCATGCCAGGCTAATTTTTGAATTTTTAGTAGAGAAGGGGTTTCACCATATTGGCCAGGCTGGTCTCGAACTCCTGACCTTGTGATCCACCTGCCTCGGCCTCCCAAAGTGCTTGGATTACAGGCCTGAGCCACCGCACCCGGCCAGCCTGTATCTGTTCTTTAAAGTTGTTTTGTTTTCCTTACTCTCATATTCTTCTTGCTGCTTATTGTGCCTTGTTGCTGCCTGTTGTGCAATTTCTTCCCTCTTGTATTTTACTGAACATATCTGAAGAAGCCCTAGTAGCCAGATCAACAAGCTTGTTTGGGCTAAAAAATCAATTTCTGTGTGAGAGTTTGTTGGATTCTCTTCTGAGTAAAGGGTATGCGTTTTATTGTACGGACTTTGTATCACCTATTTTGGCTTTTCATCCAGGCCTTTTTTTTTTTTAGCTTCCTGGTTCTGGATATAACTGATACTCTGATACAACCTGGGTAAATGTGGTCTTGAGTAGTAAATTATCTGTGAAGCTTCTCTGAACTTTGCCACATAAATGAGCCTGCTCTTATTGTAAAGTAAATCTTACTCTAATCTGTATGCGAGTCAGTGGGAAATAACAGCCTTCTAATGGCTTTTGTTGTTAACTGAGATTAGTTCTCTAGATTTTAGTGATTTCGTTTTGAACACCATACAAGTATGTGGTTCTTGGTTTATTTGGTCACTTGTAATCTCTTTAAAATTTTATTTTAAATTAGGAAATATTTTAGAAATACAAGAAAGTCACACACTTTGAGATAAAAGAGATGTTAATGTTTTGCCCCATTTTCATCAGACTGTGCATGCTTTTTTTGGGGGAGGAATAAAATGTCACAGATACCACTAAAGCCCATTTCCATCTCGTCCCACACCGCCCCTAGAAGTAACTTCTTTCTTCAGGTTGGTGCGTATTATTCCTTTTTATTCCTATGTATAGTTTAAAACTTTAATTGCATATTAGTAGCCACAAACATCACATACCAATATTCTGTGCCTTTTGCATTTTTACATTAATGGTAATTATTTTTGACGTTCTGCAAGTGGCTCTTTTCAGTGTCTCTTGTTAGAAAACTTGGCTCAACTTGAGTTTACTAATTATTTGCTTCTTCTTGTCTTTAGCTGTTATAGAATTGTTCCACCAAGGCAACAATTATTGCTATTTTAATGGTGAAATCAGTTTTATTAGGCAAATTGACTAAGCTTCAGACTGATTGGCATTTGGAATTGTCACACTGGAGATTTTCTTTTACTGAAATCTCAGGACATTGACAATCAGAAAAAAACTCTCTTGAGTCTTACTATAGTACATGTAAGATATGTTCCTGAGTGACTGTAGTAAAGACTCATTCAGGAAAAAGTTATCTCCGATTTCTGCCTCCCTAGCTCATAGGAAACTTCCATTGTAAAGTTGTTACCAGGCGTCAAGCTGCCTCTTTGGTACAGCCCTTACTTAGTATTTGGCTAAGTTGAAGTGCAGTCTATATAGAAGGCCAAGAAGACTTAATCCTGGGTTTGAAACAAAGCAAGGATACATTAACATTCTATCCTTTAATAACATCAAGTAGAAAAATTGAAAATGAGCTTGTTATCAGTGCACTTTTATATGCCAACCTTGTTTCACTTGTGTTTTAAACTTGGAAACTGAAGATTTTAATGCTGAAATTTCTTTGAATTATTACCTGTTTTTTCAATAGTGGAACACACAGCTAATATTTACTAACATGAAGGTGTCAAAGGTGAGAAATCATGTGCTACACCATCAGGTCAGCACTACTGTTGGGAAGAGCAGCATCACAAAGAGCAGTGTTACACTGTGTTGTAGTCAGCACATACACTTATGTCCAAACAGATATTTTAAATTACCTTCTTGGGGTAGTACATATATGCTGATATCCAAAGTGCCATGTAATACAATACATAGTTTTTAAAATTCATATCATTCTGATCAGAAGCTTTATAAACTGTTAGGTGAATGCTGTTAGATGATATGAGAGCACAATTTAACCTGTGTGTGTGTATGTGTATGTCTTAACATCTATTAAGTGATGACTACATATGAGGCACTAAGTGCTAAAACAGACACTTTCCATAGATTATCCCATTATTGGTCAACTTTTTAAATCAGTGCATCACTAATGAGACAGGATACTGACCAATTTTTAAAATTTGAATGGATTTCTATTTTTAAGATAAGTACCTTTGTTCCTTTGGTTCCTCCCTCCCACCCTTCCAGAAATGGTAGTATCCTGGAAAAAAAAAAATTAGTAGCAATTCAAGAAACAGCTTAATTCATTAGTATAAATAGATGAGTTTCCCTTAAACACAGGAAGAGTTGGAAGTTACTTGTAATTGGATGTTGTGCATGGTGCCTTTCCAAAATGCACAAATACTTTCTCTCAAATGGTTGCAGTAGTAATGTGCTGTGTGATTTGGCATGTATAATATTGTACAGGTATCTTGACATTGGTGGATTAACTGCTTGGCTACTGCGAAATTCACTGTAGATGTTGATGGATGAAAATGTGGTTGCCTAGATAATGATTAAGACCAGTAACTAAACCACGGTTATTATTTGGCTGGCATAAACTTCAAATTCAGAAAGGTTTTTATTCATTTTACCCATTGGAGCATACCCCAGTAAATGCTTCATTTCTTTGTGTTTCTGATTGTTTGTTTGTTTGTTTGTTTAAGATGGAGTCTTGCTTTTGTCGCCCAGGTTGGAGTGCAATGACGTGATTTCGGCTCACTGCAACCTCCGCCTCCTGGGTTCAAGCGATTCTCCTGCCTCAGCCTCCCGAGTAGCTGGGATTACAGGCACCTGCCAATCTTTGTATTTTTAGTAGAGATGGGGTTTCACCATGTTAGTCAGGCTGGTCTCGAACCCCTGACCTCGTGATCCACCCACCTTGGCCTCACAAAGTGCTGGGATCATAGGCATGAGCCGCCGTGCCCGGCCATGTTTCTGAATTTTTAAGTCAGCTTCTGAATAGGCAAAGAATTCTTTTTGTTTTTTTGTTCAACTTTAGTGCTATAAATCGCCAGTTGGACACAAAGGTTTTAGTGCTGTTTAGGTATGTTTTGGTGAAATAAACAGTGTGAAGGAATATTGCCGCTTAAAAGATAAGCCATTCATTAAATGACATCTTTGTTTTGAAACATGAAGATTTATGAGAAGCATTTTTTTTGTGAGCCAAAGTAGTTTCACTTTATGTGTTAGAGATTTTGAATAGCTCGTTATAGACTTTGTAACTTACTGTCTCTCATTTAGGTCAGGTAATTTTAGTTGCCAGCTAATCATGTTTAAATATGTATTGGTTATTAATAAATGATTACCCATATACAGGTTTTTCATGCAGATATCATATTACTCTGATGTTCTTACCTAGTTTTGTGGTATGTTCAGTTGTCTAAGAGCATTGTTGATCTGCACACAGATTTTGTTTGGTCTATACAGTGTTTCTGAAAACTTGAATTAGTTACCGTTAATAAAAAATTGAGAGATTGCACATGAAATCTGAATTTGTAGCTTTTTTTTTTTTAAATTGGAAGATCAGGCCAGGTGCGGTGGCTCATGCCTGCAATCCCAGCACTTTGGGAGGCCGAGGCGGGCAGATCACCTGAGGTCGGGAGTTCGAGACCAGCCTGACCAACATGGAAAAACCCTGTCTCTACTAAAAATATAAAATTAACCGAGCATGGTGGCACATGCCTGTAATCCCAGCTACTAGGGAGGCTGAGGCAGGAAAATCGCTTGAACCTGGGAGGCGGAGGTTGCGGTGAGCCGAGATCGTGCCATTGCACTCTAGCCTGGGCAACAAGAGCGAAACTCTGTCTCAAAAAAAAAAAAAAAAAAGAATTGGAAGATCTGTCAGCGCTAAAACTGCCAGTCACCATAGTGATAATTCATTGGCTCCAAGAACTGGCTACCATCTCCTCCTTTTAAGGGGTTGTGCACAGCTTCCACATGGCTTGCTACACTTAGCTGCCTCTGGAAGCATTTCTTTGTGATTTAGGGCATCTGTGTTTTTGTTATTTTAGATTTAGAACCTTCAAATGTCTGGAAATGAATTTGAAGTTTTGTTTAAAACAACAAAATAAATGCATATAATCAAGGTTATGACTAAATTGAAAAATGCACAAGAGGCCGGGCGTGGTGGCTCACGTCTGTAATTTCAACACCTTGGGAGGCTGAGACGGGCGGATCACGAGGTCAGGAGTTTGAGACCAGCCTGACCAACAAGGTGAAACCCCATCTCTACTAAAAATACAAAAATTAGATGGGCGTGGTGGTGCACACCTGTAATCCCAGCTACTCAGGAGGCTGAGGCAGGAGAATTGCTTGAACCTAGGAGACGGAGGTTGCAGTGAGCCAAGATCGCATCATTGCACTCCAGCCTGGGCGAGAGAGCGAGACTCCATCTCAAAAAAAAAAAAGAAAAATGCACAAGAGTGTTAAGCAATTCACAGTGGAAAAACTTAATGGCACACACACATACACACGAGAAAAGATGTATAGTAACCAATGTTATTAGTAATCAAGGAAATTCTGATTAAACCAATGGACTATCATTAAAAATTTTTTTTTTTTTTTTAATTTTTGAGACAGAGTTTTGCTCTTGTTGCCCAGGCTGGAGTGCAATGGCTCAATCTAGCTCACTGCAACCTCCACTGCCGGGGTTCAAGTGATTATCCTGGTTCAGCCTTCCAAGTAGCTGGGATTACAGGCACGTACCACATGCCTGGCTAATTTTGTATTTTTTTTTTTTTTTTTTTTTAGTAGAAATGGGGTTTCACCATGTTGGTCAGGCTGGTGTTGAACTCCTGACCTCAAGTGATCCACCCACCTCAGCCTCCCAAAGTGCTGGGATTACAGGCGTGAGCCACTGTGCCTGGCCAGGACTATCATTTAATTACCCATTAGATTGTCAAAAATATTAAAGTTTTTCAGAACATGCTGAAAGTGGGATTTCTTTATTCTTTGCTCATGGGAATGTCAGTTGACACCACTCTAGAGGATAATTTGGCAGTTCTTGGTAAAGTTGAAGATTTATGTCCAACAATCCGGAAAGTCCACTATTAGGTTCCTTTCCATGGAAAAATTTTCTCATGTGTGCACAGGAAAACATGGACCAAGATGCTAGTTTGTTTGTTTGTTTATTTATTTATTTATTTATTTTTGAGACAGAGTCTTGCTCTGTCACTCAGGCTGGAGTGCAGTGGCACAATCTCCACTCACTGCAAGCTCCACCTCCCAGGTTCACGTCATTCTCCTGCCTCAGCCTCCTGAGTAGCTGGGACTACAGGCGCCCACCACCACGCCCGGCTAATTTTTTGTATTTTTAGTAGAGACAGGGTTTCACTGTGTTAGCCAGGATAGTCTCGATTTCCTGACCTCATGATCTGCCCACCTCAGCCTCCCAAAGTGCTGGGATTACAGGCGTGAGCCACTGTGCCCGGCCTTAATTTTTGTATTTTTAGTAGAGACAGGGTCTCTACTCTCTATGTCAGCCAGGCTGGTCTTGAATTCCTGGCCTCAAGTGATCTGCCTGCCTGACCCTCCAAAAGTGCTAGGATTACAGGTGTGAGCCACCACACTTGGTGGTAAGAGTTATTGTATAAAGTTTTGACATAATTTATAGTGTCAGCCTTCTTCCTCTATCCTCACAGAAGGCCTCATGGTGAGTTTGATGTGCAGGTTAAAATATATGATTATTGCAATATGTTGTAAGAAATGTTTCCTAATTAAGATTTTTATGAAATTAAATTATTTATTTATTTATTTATTTTTGAGATAGAGTCTCACTCTGTTTTCCAGGCTGGAGTGTAGTGGCACGATTTCATCCCACTGCAATCTCCGCCTTCCGGGTTTAAGCAATTGTCATGCCTCAGCCCCCTGAGTAGCTAGAATTACGGGCCTATGCTACCTTGCCTGGCTGATTTTTGTATTCTTTTTTTTTTGAGACGTAGCCTCACTCTGTCGCCCAGGCTGCAGTGCAATGGTACGATCTCGGCCCATTGCAAGCTCACCTCCTGGGTTCAAGTGATTCTCCTGCCCCTGCATCCTGAGTAGCTGGGATTACAGGTGTGTGCCACCAGACCTGGCTAATTTTTAGTAGAGATGGGGTTTCACCATGTTGGCCAGGCTGATCCCAAACTCCTGACCTCAAGTGATCTGCCTGCCTTGGCCTCCCAAGGTGCCAAGATTATAGGTGTGAGCCGATGCCTCCAGCCTATTTTTATTTTTTGAGACAGAGTCTCACTCTGTTGTTCAGGCTGGAGGTCAGTGGTGTAATCATAGCTCACTGCAGCCTCGCTTGACCTCCTGGGCTTAAGGGATCCTCCTCCCTCAGCCTCTCCAGTAGTTAGGACTATAGGTGGGTACCATCACACTCATCTAATTTAAAAATTTTTTTTTGTCTCACTATGTTGCCTAAGCTAGTCTTGAATTTTTTTTTTTTTTTTTACTCATCCATGTTTCTGTTTATATATAGGATAACAAATTCAGGAACAATGGGAAAGTAATATATGAGACCTTAATAGGAAATACAGTAGAGATTACAAAACACCACCATTTGATTTTTTATGCAAATACATCAGTATCCCAATATTTTTACTCACTTGCTAAATAAAGCACACGACTCGAAATGCTAAATAATTGTTAGTCTAAATCTTTTAAAGAATAAAATGTTGGTGAAAAACCAAAATTGTTTAGTAACGTATGTATGACCTTGTTTATTATCTATCATAGACATCAAGATGATCATAGTTAATACCAATTTAAGCTTTACAGAATACTGTTTTAGGCCCAATACTGATATATTAAATGAAGGTATCAGAGAATCTTGTATTTATGGCATCAGGTTATAAAGATCTATTCAAAATCATTTTTGTCAAAGTTTAAACACTGGAACAAAAGTCAGATTGTTTCTAAATGAGACACAAAATTATTCTTGCTAATAGTACAGGTTTTGTCCCTAGTCTTGAATTTTTGACCTCAAGTAATCCTCCTGCCTCAGCCTCCCAAAGTGTTGGGATTACAGGCATGAGCCACTGTGCCCAGCCCTTTAATAGTTTAAAATCAAGGTTTAAGTAGAAAACATTATTTTATTTGGCTCATTGGTTAGATGTAAGTGATATGAAGTACTTAAACATCCATTGTTGTTTTTAATATAATTTGGAAAATATGAGTTGCTTTGGATTATTAAAACTTCATTTATTTGTACCATTGATGCATAAATTCTCAGTCTAGGTTTTAGCGAAGTCTGGATTTTAAAAAATTGACTGTGATATTAGTCCAAGTCTTACTAACATCATTATTATTATTTGAGAGACACAGAGTCTTGCTCAGTTGCCCAGGATGGAGTGCAGCTGCACAATCACAGCTTATTGCAGCCTCAACCTCCTGGGCTCAAGCAGTCCTCCCACTTCAACCTCCTGAGTAGCTGGGACTATAGGCACACACCACAACTGCTGGCCAGTTTTTCTATTTTTTTAGAGATGGGGTTTCACCATGTTGTCCAGGCTGGTCTCAAACTCCTGGGCTCAAGTGATCCTCTTTGCTTGGCGTCCCAAAGTGCTGGGATTACAGGTGTGCGCCAACACACCTGGCCAAGTTGTATATACTATTAATCTAGGCTATTTCTGACACTGTTGGTTTTTCTTTTCCCCTTAGGTGAGGCAGGCGACTAATCAGATTGTGATGAATTGTGCTGATATTGATATTATTACAGCTTCATATGCACCAGAAGGAGATGAAGGTAAGAGCTGTTTTCCATTTTAATTTGCTGTCTGCATGTGCATATGTGGGGTGTGTGTGGTGTGTGTGTGTGTGTGTGTGTGACATTTTCAGGTTAAGACTTCAATGTTTGTTACTTTAGAAATGGGTAAATTCAGCTGGGTGAAGTGGCTCACGCCTATAATCCCAGCACTTTGGGAGGCTGAGGCGAGCAGATCCCTGAGCCCATGAGTTTGAGGCCAGCCTGGGCCACATGGTGAAACAAAAACAAACAAACAAACAAAAATATTAGCTAGGCATAGTGGTGCGTGCCTGTCGTCCCAGCTATTTGGGAGGCTGAGGTGGGAGGATCTATTGAGCCCAGGTGGCCGAGGCTGCAGTGAGCCATGATTGCGCCACTGCACTCCAGCCTGTGCGACAGAGTGAGACCCTGACTCAAAAAAAGAAAAAGAAAAAAAAGGCAAAATGTTTATGGGAACTATTGAATAGTATAACCTAACAGTATTGTAAAACAAAGTAAATGTCACAATTTATTTTATTTTTAAATTTATTTTTATTTTTATTTTTTTGAGACAGAGTCTTGCTCTGTCGCCCAGGCTGGAGTGCAGTGGCGTGATCTCATCTCACTGCTATCTCTGCCTCCTGGATTCAAGCAGTTCTCCCCGCCTCAGCCTCCTGAGTGGCTGAGATTACAGGTGCCCACCACCATACCTAGCTAATTTTTGTATTTTTAGTAGAGACAGGGTTTTGCTATGTTGGCCAGGCTGGTCTTGAACTCCTGACCTCAGGTGATCTGCCTGCCTCTCAAAGTGCTGGGATTACAGGTGTGAGCCACCACACCTGGCCAAATGTCACAATTTAAATTCTACTTCCAAAATTAACTTATTTTGTGATACTAGGGAAATCACATTTTCATAAGTATAAAATGAATGTAATCTGCATAATAAAGCTGATGAGTTATTTGAAAAATTAAGTACTTTGAACATGAAAGTCTCCTCAAAGAGGCTTCGTTTTTATGTTTTTCTTTAAATTTTTTTTCTTTTTGTACTATAGTTTAAAATTGAAATAAGTCATACTCCTAATTCAGAGAAAAACATTTGCTTTATGAGACAATGTGAAGATTAGAAGCTAAATAATGGAGTTAGTTATAGGGGAAGAACATGTTAAAAAGAAACATGGTATAGAATGTAGAACTCCATCAGTGTCTATAAAATGAGAACTATTTTAGACCTTACAATTTTAGTATGAAAGTAGTCCATTTTGACTGGAAATCTTATTCCCATATAAGCTGCTTTTTAAATAGATACCAAGTTTGGCATAAACTCTTACAAGTACATCAGTGTTGGAGCTGGATTGCTTTTTACTTTTTTTTTTTGATTGAGTCTCGCTCTGTCACCCAGGCTGGGGGGCAGTGGCATGATCTCAACTGCCACAACCTATCTCCTGGTCTCAAGCCATCTTCCCACCTCACCCTCCCAAGTAGCTGATATTACAGGCATGTACCACCATGCCTGGCTAATATTCGTATTTGTATTTTTGTGTAGGTAAGGGGTCTCACTATATTGCCCAGGCTGCTCTTGAACTCCTGGGCTCAAGGGATCTGACCTCTTCGGCCTCCCAGGTTGCTGGGATTACAGGCAAGAGCCACCACACCTGGTTGCCTTTTTACTTTTGATTTCACCTAGACATTTCTTGTCAAAATGGTTATTGGTTACTCTGAGACTTCTTTAATATAAAATAATTTGTGGCCGGGCGCGGTGGCTCACGCCTGTAATCCAGCACTTTGGGAGGCCGAGGCGGACGGATCACAAGGTCAGGAGATCAAGACCATCCTGGCTAACTTGGTGAAACCCCGTCTCTACTAAAAATACAAAAAATTAGCTGGGTGTGGTGGCGGGCGCCTGTGGTCCCAGCTACTCGGGAGGTTGAGGCGGGAGAATGGCGTGAAACCGGGAGGCGGAGCTTGCAGTGAGCTGAGATCGCGCCACTGCACTCCAGCCTGGGTGACAGAGCGAGACTCTGTCTCAAAAAAAAAAAGTACACATTTGATCTTTTAACTTACATTTTATATTTTGATTTCCTCTCTCCTTTACATTATACTGAAAAGAAGTTTCATTTTAAGGCCTCATAACATTTATGATTTTTTCTTAAACTATTTTGTCTATAGAAAGTCAAAGTAGTAGCAGTTGAACATACTGTTCCCAAGAAGTACTTAAGTTCAATTGATTGTAAATTAGATCAAACTGCTGGAAGAACAGATTCTTCAAATGGACTTGAGTGAGTGCCAGCTTTTAAAAAATTGTCTGGTAAATGAAAGAGTGATTATTTAATTTCTTTAACTGTGGAGAAAAATAAAAGTACTTTCGCCAGGTATATCAAAGCAACAAGGCTTTCTTTGTTGCAGGTAGAGAGTGTTTAAATTTGATGTGTGGTTTTAAAGTGGTATGTAGATAGGTAGATCTAGTAATATAAATGTGTACCTTCCAGCTGGCATGGTTTCAGCTCAAGTTTGTTTTTTTGTCTTCCTGTACTAAAAATGTCAGAATAGAATTCAGGTGACTGAAAAGTTCTTTTTTTTTTTGAGATGGAGTCTCACTCTGTCGCCCAATGACCTCAGCTTGCTGCAACCTCCGCCTCTTGGGTTCAAGTAATTCTCCTGCCTCAGCCTCCTGAGTAGCTGGGATTATAGTCATGTGCCACCACACCGGGCTAATTTTTGTATTTTTAGTAGAGATGGGGTTTCACCATATTTGTTAGGCCGGTATTGAACTCCTGGCCTTGTGATCCACCCGCCTCAGCCTCCCAAAGTGTTGGGATTACAGGCGTGAGCCACCACGCCCGACCTAACTGAAAAGTTTTGAATATGCATAACCGAATGGTGCTAAGCTCATAATGATCTGTATCTCACGGAAACCCAGTTAGTGTTCTTACTAAGAGAGTCAGGAGAGAAATGAAAACTTAATGGAAAAGAAGATTTGGAGAGAGATTCTGATAAAACATTAAATTATTTTAGATACATAATATATATTCAATGCTGGGTGCGGTGGCTCACGCTGTTATCCCAGCACTTTGGGAGGCTGTGGCGGGTGGATCATGAGGTCAGAAGTTCAAGACTAGCCTGGCCAAGATGGTGAAACCCCATCTCTACTAAAAATAAAAAAATTAGCTGGGTGTGGTGGCGGGTGCCTGTAATCCCAGCTACTTGGGAGACTGAGGCAGAGAATTGCTTGAACCGGGAGGCAGAGTTTGCAGTGAGCTGGGATCGTGCCACTGCACTCCAGCCTGGGTGACAGAGACTCTGTCTCAAAAAAAAAAAATGTTTTCCTTCAGAACTAGCTAAGGTACATTTCTCAACGCTTTCTACCACAGCAACAGGAAAAAACTTGAAGTCATGTGTAAGCCCATGTAATTTTAGAGTTTAAGAGAATGGGAAGTTGTATGAATTGTTAAAGTTTGAATTGGGGGCAGCCAGGTGTGGTGGCTCACACCTATAATCCCAGCATTTTGGGAGGGCTAGGTGGGTGGATCACCTGTGGTCAGGAGTTCGAGAACAGCCTGGCCAACATGGTGAAACCCCATCTCTACTAAAAACACAAAAATTAGCTGGGCGTGGTGGCAGACGCCTATAATTCCAGCTACTTGGGAGGCTGAAGGCAGGAGAATTGCCTGAACCCGGGAGGCGGAAGTTGCAGTGAGCGGAGATTGTGCCACTGCACTCCAGCCTGGGCGACAGAGCAAGACTCTCTCAAAAAAAAAAAAAAAAAAAAAAAAGTTTGGATTGGGAACAGGGATAGTTTTGGCCTTACACACACACACACACACACACACACACACACACACACACACACACAACACAGAGCTTAATTTTGCCCTTGGACATGGTAGCATTTCATTATTTTTACCTTATGTGAGGTTATAACATGTTTCTTTAGAAACTGGGAGTTATGAATTTGCTAGCTCTTTCCAGGGCTGTATGCTGGTGACGGGAATAAATGAGTCAATAGGAGAGGTCATTTTTAAACCCAGCTAATCTCATCTAGTGCCTGTTGATACTTATGATTGTCTTCTGCAAGAGTGATTTAGTTATCTGTAGCCACTAAATCTTAGCACTTTAAAAGTAAAATCAGAGCCGGGCATGGTGGCTCACGCCTGTAATCCCAGCACTTTGGGAGGCCGAGGCAGGCGGATCACGAGGTCAGGAGATCGAGACCATCCTGGCTAACACGGTGAAAGCCCGTCTACTAAAAATACAAAAAATTAGCCGAGCATGGTGGCAGGTGCCTGTAGTCCCAGCTACTCGGGAGGCTGAGGCAGGAGAATGGTGTGAACCTGGGAGGTGGAGCTTGCAGTGAGCCGAGATCGTGCCACTGCACTCCAGCCTGGGCAACAGAGCGAGACTCCATCTCAAAAAAAAAAAAAAAAAAAAAATCAGAAAATTACTTTTAAGGCATGCAATTGTTGCTTCTTTTAATTTTTTTTTTTTTTTTTTTTTGAGACAGAGTTTCACTCTTGTTGCCCAGGCTGGAGTGCAATGGCATGATCTTGCTCACTGCAACCTCTGCCTCCTAGGTTCAAGCAATTCTCCTGCCTCAGCCTCCCGAGTAGCTGGGATCACAGGTCTGCACCACCACGCCCAGCTAATTTTTGTATTTTTAGTAGAGACAGCGTTTCACCATGTTGGCCAGCCTGGTCTCGAACTCGAGACCTCAGGTGATCCACCTATCTCGGCCTCCCAAAGTGCTGGGATTACAGGCATGAACCACCACGCCTGCCCCAGTTATACCAGATATAAGCAAATTTGCTAGTAGTTTAGATTTCTGTAATTGTGCCAACTACACATCAAGAGACTATTTAGCTTTGTTACAGAAGTCAGCATCAGTTTCTTTTTATAAGACAAGACCTGTTTTTACAGACTTTTGTATTTCTCAATGGAACTTTACTCTGAAGATACACTCTTCCATTTAAATACTAGTTCCAAAACCTACATTATATGGTGGCTGCTTAATAAACATTTAACATTTTGGTTAATTTAAATCTTGTTGATGTGTATACATGAATAATTGGGCTAAAAGCAGATACCTTTGATTATTGTGAAACTTCAAGTAAATATTGTGTGAAAAGGACCCCTTCTGTCTCACAAATTCTGGCCCCTCAGCTCACTGTCTGAACAGTGATTCCCTTGCATATAATAAATTCCCTTGCCTTATCTATAATAATAAATGAAGTTTATTATTTTTTGAACTTTTTACCCCTGTAAATATCAAGGTTCTTTTTGCCTAAGTGGTAATTTGTGTCATTCAAGGAGTTTTTATTAAATATTATTATTTGAGACAGAGTCTCACTCTTATTGCCCAGGCTGGAGTGCAGTGGCGCGATCTCGGCTCACTACAGCCTCCATCTACTGGGTTGAAGTGATTCTTGTGCCTCAGCCTCCCAAGTAGCTGGAATTACAGGTGTGTGCCACCAAACCTGGCTAATTTTTAAATTTTTGTAGAGATGGGGTTTCCCCATTTTGGCCAGGCTGCTCTCAAACTGTTGACCTCAGGTGATCCACCCACCTTGGCCTCCCAAAGTGCTGGGATTACAGGTGTGAGCCACTGCACCAAACCTTAAATACTCCTGTTTGATAGTTTGATAAGTGTGAACACAAGTCTGAAATAGGTTTCTTTGCTTGCGAGAAACTATAATGAATTGCCAAGACAATAGTGACAGAGGGCATATTTTTCAAAGAGGAAGAGTTTATGTAGTGTTAACATTAAGACAAAAATCTTAAGTTTCTGATTTCTGATCTTGTTTGTTGGGATTTCTTTCTTTTTCTTTTTCTTTCTTTCTTTTTTTTTTTTTTTGAGACAGGTCTTTCTCTGTCATCCAGGCTGGAATGCAGTGGCACAATCATGGCTTACTGCAGCCTCCTGGGCTCAAGTTACTCTCCCACCACAGCCTCCCGAAGAGCTGGGATGGCAGGCATGTGCCACCACACCTGGCTAATTTTTTAATTTTTGTAGAGATGGGGTTTTGCAGTGTTCCCCAGGCTAGTCTCAAACTCCAAGACTCAAGCAGTCCTCCTACCTCAGCTTCCCAAAGTGCTGGGATTGCAGATGTTAGCCACTGTACCTGGCCCTTGTTTGGATTTCTATGCTTATCTGTGAAATATATTCTGGTTTCTCTGCAGGATAGATCCATTTTCAAATAAACAACCGCTAAGTATCATTAGTTCAAACTGGAGCCAAATAAAGAAATGTCAGCATTAGAAGGAGCAAGTGATAGTTAGCCAGCCCCTTTATTCCTTTTTAGTGCAAATCAGAGATAAAGAACATGAAGTTTGCAGTGTATTTGCATTCTTTCACTTTTACATTTGTTGGTTTTGAATAATATTGAGGGGCTGTCTGATAAAGAACCTGTGTAGGTTTCCATATGGCTATATACAAAGTATATGAGTGTAGAATAGTTGTAAATTTTGTCTTAGTTATATTTGGTAAGTTTTAAAACATTATTTAAATAGCCTTAAGGTGATATGGATTGCTTTAGTGACTGCTGTTTTAGGAATTTAGTTGGCTTATTGCTGATTATAGAGGGAATGTTTTATCTTCTTTTTAACCTCCAGTTCAGGTTAGGTGCCTAACCAGTGAAACATTTTTCATAATATAATGTTTAATAGTGATAATTATAAAAATAATGATGAGTTTAGTGTTTACTCTATACCAGGCACTAAGTGCATTACATATTCATATAGAGAACAACTCTAGGCACAGAGAGAGTATCTACTTTAGGTAATAAAGCTGATAAATGTTAGAGCCAGGATTCAAACCCAGGCGGTTTGGATCTAGGGTCCATGTACTTGCTACTCTATTGCCTGTCATTAATGTAACCACATCATATCGCAATTATTTGTTTGTGTCATGTCTGTACTACTTTTCAGTGGAATCTTAAGATCCTTGAGGGGCCGGGCACGGTAGCTCACAGCTGTAATCCCAGCACTTTGGGAGGCCAAGGCGAGCGGCTCACCTGAGGTCAGGAGTTTGAGACCAGCCTGGCCAACATGGTGAAACCCCATCTCTACTAAAAAAAAAAAAGCACAAAAATTAGCTGGGCGTAGTGGTAGGCGCCTGTAATTCTAGCTACTCGCGAGGCTGAGGCGGGAGAATTGCTTGAACCCGGGAGGCAGAGGTTGCAGTGAGCCAAGATCGCACCATCGCACTCCAGCCTGGGGGAAAAGAGACTTCTTCTCAAAAAAAAAAAAAAAAGATCCTTGAGGACCAGTAATCCCTGGTATCTGACATATAGTAGGGATTTAATAAATATACATTGAATGAAACGAAGAAAATCTAGATAAATGGAGTAAGTCTCATACAGTAGTTCCTTCTTATCTATGGCGGATGTGTTCTAAGACCCCCAATGGTATGCCTGAAACCACAGATAGTAGCAAAACTTATATACGCTATGTTTTTCCCTATACATATGTACTATGATAAAGTTTAATTTTTACATTAGAAATAGTAAGAAATTAACAATAGCTAATAAAAAATAGAACCATTATAACAATATACTGTAATAAAAGTTAATGAATGTTGTGTGTGTCTCTCTCTCTCTTTTTTTTTTTTGAGACGTTGCTCTGTCGCCCAGGCTGGAGTGCAGTGGTGCGATTTCAGCTCACTGCAACCTCTGCCTCTGGTTCAAGCGATTCTCCTGCCTCAGCCTCCTGAGTAGCTGGGACTACAGGCGCATGCCACCACACCCAGCTAATTTTTTGTGTTTTCAGTAGAGACGAGGTTTCACGGTGTTAGCCAGGATGGTCTCCATCTTCTGACCTCATGATCTGCCCGCCTTGGCCTCCCAAAGTGCTGGGATTACAGGTGTGAGCCACCATGCCCAGCCACAATATCTTTTTTTTTTTTTTTTGAGATGGAGTTTCACTCTTGTTGCCTAGGCTGGAGTGTGATGGTGTGATCTCGGCTCACTGCAATCTCTGCCTCCCGGGTTTAAGCAAGTCTCCTGCCTCAGCCTCCCAAGTAGCTGGGATTACAGGCTTGCGCCACCACGCCTGGCTAATTTTGTATTTTTAGTAGGGACGGGGTTTCTCCATGTTGGTCAGGCTGGTCTCAAACTCCTGACCTCAGGTGATCCTCCCCCCTCAGCCTCGTAAAGTGTTAGGATTACAGGCATGAGCCACCGTGCCCAGCCAATCTCTTCTTTTTAAAAAAATTTATTTCATTTATTTATTTTTAGAGGCAGAGTCTCACTCTGTTGCCCAGGTTGGAGTGCAGTGGTACCATCATATCTCACTGCAGCCTCAAACTGCTAGGCTCAAGTGATCCTCCTGCTTCAGCCTCCCAGTTAGCTAGGACTATAGGTATGCACCAACACACCCAGCTAATTTGTAAAAATTTTTTGTGAGTCAGGTCGGGCTTTATTGCTGAAGTTGGTCTTGAACTCCTGGCTTCAACAATCCTCCTGCCTCAGCCTCCCAAAGTGCTAGGATTATAGGCATGAGGCACTGTGCCCAGCCTCTCTTATAGTATCTTATTGTATTATACTCACCCTTCTTCTTTGACATTTCCAAACTGCTAGCATCACTACTCTTGTGCTTTGAGGCCATTATTAAGTACAGTAAAGGTTACTTGAACACAAGCCTTGTGATACATTGACAGTCAATCTGATAACTGAGATGGCTACTAGGTGACTAATGGGCTGGGTAGCATATACAGCATGGATAGGTCAGAGAAAGGGATGATTCATGTTCTGGGCAGAATGGAATGGGAGGGCACAAGATTTCATCACACTACTCAGAACAGTACAGTTTAAAACTTATGAATTGTTTGTTTCTGGAATTTTCCATTTAATATTTTCAGACTGGTTGACTCTAGGTAATTGAAACTGTGGAAAGTGAAACTGTGGATAAGGGGGGACTTGTCAGGTCTGCGTTTCTTCATGTGCTCTATCCTATTAACTTTCTAAGGGTAACAAAATTATTTTGTATTTGAGATTATTTTGTTGCCAGCTTTAACGTGTATTTTACTTCTCTTTGAGGACTACCATCAAGACATTTACTAATTGTAAAGATTCTTTACGGTGTTTTAAATATTAAGAAAATGGAGAGCATAAAAAACTGCTGTAAATTATGTAGTTTTGCATTAAATGTAGAGAAAACACTGATTGCATAATGTTAGTAACATTGTAGTGTATGCTGTTTTGTTTGTTTTTTTTTTTTTTTTGAGATGGAGTTTCGCTCTTATTGCCCAGGCTGGGGTGCAATGGCATGATTTCGGCTCACCGTAACCTCAGCCTCCCGGGTTCAAGTGATTCTCCTGCCTCAGCCTCCTGAGTAGCTGGGATTACAGGCATGCACCACCACACCCGGCTAATTTTGTATTTTTAGTAGAGATGGGGTTTATCCATGTTGGTCAGGCTGGTCTTGAACCCCCGGCCACAGGTGATCCGCCTGCCTCAGCCTTCCGCAGTGCTGGGATTACAGGCGTAAGCCACAGCACCCGGCCATGTATGCTGTTCTTAAGTGTGAAGCTGGAAGAGTTAGTTGTTCTCCAAATCAATGCTTCCTTACTTTTTTTCAAGGCATTAGTAGAAACTGATGTTTTCCTGGTACATAAGGAAGAGGTGGCTCACAACTGGAGGGTATCAGAGATCTTTCATTGCTCTAGACTCTACCAGGCTGATCCACGGGCCAAGGGAATTATTATCTTGATAAACCTGTAATCCATGTTTGGATCTGCCGCAGTTAGGGAAGCTCTGCTATAGTTTCAAGTTAATAGAATTAGAAGGGAAGTTAGGTAGTAGTCAGGGCTCATTTTATTTATTTGTGCCTTCTGTTTTACTTTTTTTTTTTTTTTTGAGATGGAGTCTTGCACTGGCGCGACCTCGGTGCACTACAACCTCTGCCTCCCGGGTTCAAGCAGTTCTCTTGCCTCTGCCTCCCAAGTAGCTGGGACTACAGACACGGGCCACCACGCCCGGCTAATTTTTGTATTTTTAGTAGAGATGGGGTTTCCCCATGTTGGCCAGGCTGGTCTCGAACTCCTGACCTTGTGATCCACCTGCCGTGGCCTCCCAAAGTGCTGGGATTACAGGCGTGAGCCACCGCACCCAGCCTGTTTTACTTTTTTCTTGATCCCAGATCTTTTTCAGTTCTCTTGCTTTTTTTTTTTTTTTCAAAGAACTAACCATTGCTTTGTAGACCTCAGTTGACTATTATTTCCTTATTAACTTCTACTTCCTTTGGGTTTACTTTGCAAGGTTTTGTTTTTTTTTTTTTGAGACGGAGTCTCGCTCTGTCGCCCAGGCTGGAGTGCAGTGGCGTGATCTTGGCTCACTGCAATCCCTGCCTTCTGGTTTCAAGTGATTCTTATGCCTCAGCCTCCTGATAGCTAGGATTACAGGCATGTGCCACCACACCCAGCTAATTTTTGTATTTTTAGTGGAGGCGGGGTTTTACCATGTTGGTCAGGCTGGTCTCAAACAAACTCTTGACCTCAAGTGATCCGTTCGCCTTGGCCTCCCAAAGTGTTGGGATTACAGGTGTGAGCCACCGCCACCGTGCCCGGTCTACTTTGCAGATTTTAAAAAACTTCTTTAGGCTGGTCCCAGTGCAGTGGTGTTTATAACTCATCAATCATAGCCAGTTACAGATTTCTTTGTTCCTTCTCCACTCCCACTGCTTCACTTGACTACCCTTAAAAAAAAAAACAAAAAACAAACAGAAGTCTTGAGATGGATGTTTGGCTTATTACTTTTCAGTCCTTCTTTCTAGTATATTCATTTAAATTATAAATTTTCATCCTAAAAATGTACTGCTTTTAGCTGCAGCCCACACCGTTTTTGGTTTGTTTGTTTTGGGGGAAATTCTCCAGGCAGTAGTTATGGCTGTTGTTGCTTGCTGCTGCTTCTTTCCTATTTTTGTTGATAGCTTTGTGAGAGTACCTGTAATGTTGACATACTATAAAGGGTACATCTTAAAATATGTAATTTGATAAGTTTTCTCATGAATGTAACCAGGTAATGAACATATTCATCACCCCAGAACATTTCCTCATGCCCCTTTATAATCCTTTTCTCCCCTTTTCCCTGCTCCTTCCCCAGGCAATTATGATTTGATTCCATGTTTTTTTGTTTTTTTTTTTTTTGGACAGAGTCTCTGTCGCCCAGGCTGGGGTACAGTGGCTCTGTCTCAACCTACTGCTACCTCCACCTCCCAGGTTCAAGCAATTCTTGTGCCTCAGCCTCCCGAGTAGCTGGGACTTCAGGTGTATGCCACCAGACCTGGGTCATTTTTGTGGGGTTTTATTTGTATTAATTAATTAATTTTTATTTATTTATTTAGAGATGGAGTCTCGCTCTGCTGCCCAGGCTGGGGTGTAGTGGTGTGATCTCAGCTCACTGCAACTTCCGCCTCCCAGGTTCAAGCAGTTCTCCTGCCTCAGCCTCCCAAATAGCTGGGATTACAGGCTTGTGCCACCATTCCTGGCTAATTTTTTCTATTTTTAGTAGAGATGGGGTTTCACCATGTTGGCCAGGCTGGTCTTGAGCTCCTGACCTCAAGTGATCCACCTGCCTCAGCCTTCAAAGTGCTAGGATTACAGGCATGAGCCATCACACCTGGCCCACCCCCCACTTTTTTTTTTTGAGACGGAGTCTCGCTCTGTCACCCATGCTGGAGTGCAGTGGCTAGGTCTCGCGGCTCACTGCAATCTCTGCCTCCTGGGTTCAAGCGATTCTCCTGTTTCAGCCTCCCAAGTAGCTGGGATTACATGCGCCTGCCACCACGCCTGGCTAATTTTTGTGTTTTTGTAGAGACGGGGTTTCACCGTGTTGGCCAGGCTGGTGTTGAACTCCTGTCCTCAGGTGATCTGCCTGCTTTGGCCTCCCAAAGTGCTGGGATTACAGGCGTGAGCCACCACACACGGCGATTCCATGTTTTTTAACATGTAGTGTTTTTGTTGTTTGTTGTTTTGAGACAGGGTCTCACTCTGTCGCTCAGACTAGAGTGCAGTGGTACAATCACAGCTCACTACAGCCCTGACCTCCTGGGTGCAAGTGATCCTCCAACCTCAGCCTCCTGAGTACCTGGGACTACAGATGTGTGCCACCATGCCTGGCTAATTTAAAAAAATTTTTGTAGAGACAGGGTCTTACTATGTTGCCCTGGCTGGTCTTGATCTCCAAGGTTCAAACAATCCTCCAGCCTGTCTCCCAAAGCACTGGGATTACAGGTGTGAGACACTGTGTCCAACTGTAATTATCATTACTATTATTGTTATTATTTTTTTGAGACACAGTCTTGCTCTGTCGCCCAGGCTGGAGTACAGTGGCACCATCTTGTCTCACTGCAACCTCCGCCTCCCGGTTCAAGTGATTCTCCTGCCTCAGCCTCCTGAGTAGCTGGGATTACAGGTGCGCGCCACCATGCCAGGCTAATTTTTGTATTTTTAATAGAGACGGGGTTTCACCATGTTGGCCAGGCAGGCTGGTCTCGAATTCCTGACCTTGTGATCTGCCCGTCTCAGCCTCCCAAAGTGCTGGGATAACAGGCGTGAGCCAACGTGCCCTGCCATAATTTTTTTTACATGCTTTTTAAAAATTTGCTTGGCTTTCTAACAGTATCCTGCATCTTCTTTTCCTCCTTTGTGTTTTTAATCTTTTTTTGCCACCGTGTGTTTTATTTTGGATCTTCATTCTGATTTATCTTTCAACTCATGAATCCTTTCTTTAGCTGTATCTAATGTGCTTTTAAGATTGTCTATGAAGGGGAGGTCTGTGTCAAGTCATCTCTGTTCTTTAGGATGGGGTTTGTTAAAGTTGTCAAGAATGTGGCCTACTTTAAGAGACACCAAGTGAAATTTAGAAGATGACGAGAGGGTAAAGCTGATTGCTATGCTTGGAAATGCTTGGTGATACAGGATAAAGATAAATACGACACACCCAACTACAGGATGATAGTTTGTGTAACAAACAGATACCATTTGTCAAGTTGCTTATACCCGTATAGAAGGGGATAAGTTGCTTATACCCGTATAGAAGGGGATATGATAATCTGCACAGTGGATGCACACAAACTGCCAAAATGTGGTATGAAGGTTGGCCTGACAAATTATGCTGCAGCATGTTGAACCAGCCTATGCTGGCCTGCAGGCTTCTCAGTAGGGTTGGCATGGAAAAGATCTGTGACGGCCAAGTGGAGGTGATTAGAGATGCATTACAATGAGGAAAGCATTGATGGTCAGCCTGGTGCATCTGGATGCAGGCCTTGCCAGAACTACCACTGGCTAAAAGTTTTTGGGGCCCTGAAGGGAGCTGTAGATGGAGGCTTGTCTGTTCCTCACAGTACGAAATGATTCCCTGGTTATGATTCTGAAACCAAGGAATTTAATGCAGAAGTGCATCGAAGTACTTCATGGTCAGAGTGTTGCAGATTACATGCGTTACCTAATGGAAGAAGATGAAGATGCTTACAAGAAACAGTTCTCTCAGTACATAGAGAACAGCATAAGCCGGGCGCGGTGGCTCACGCTTGTAATCCCAGCACTTTGGGAGGCCGAGGCAGGCAGATCACGAGGTCAGGAGATCGAGACCACGGTGAAACCTCGTCTCTACTAAAAATACAAAAAAATTAGCTGGGCATGGTGGCGGGCGCCTGTAGTCCCAGCTACTCGGGAGGCTGAGGCAGGAGAATGGCGTGAACCCGGGAGGCGGAGCTTGCAGTGAGCCAAGATCGCGCCACTGCACTCCAGTCTGGGTGACAGAGCGAGACTCCGTCTCAAAAAAGAGAAAAAAAAAAAAAAAGATAGGGTCTCGCTCTGTCACCCAGGCCAGAGTGCAGTGACAGGATCACAGCTTACTGCAACCTCAAACTCCTGGACTCAAGTGATCTTCCCACCTCAGCCTTCTGAGTAGCTGGAGCTATAGATATACACCACCATGGTGCCTGGCTAATTTTTTTTAGTAGAGGTGGGGTCTTGCTTTGTTGCCTAGGCTGGTCTCGAACTCGTGGCTTCAAGGGCCTCTCTCACCTCAGCCTCCCAAAGTGTTGGGATTACAGGCATGAGACACCATGCCTGGCCTGTTTTTTCTTATTCCATATTTTTGTTCTAGAATTTATTTTTCCAAATTTGCTTGTTTTCTTTGTTTTGCTTGGTTTTGGGTGTTTTTTTGGAGTTTTTTTGTTTGTTTTTTTAAAGTAACTTCGCGTTACTTACCAAATTTTTCAGGATTGGGATTTTATATTTTTGAACATAGTAAGCAGGTATATGAATAGTTTGCTAATATCTAGGGGAGCTTTGTTTTGTTCCCCATTGGTTACTAATACTTAAGGTTCATCTTTTTCCAATGTCTGGGCTTCAGATGTTCAGAAGTTTAATCACATTCCACTTGTGGACTGCTTTTCTTCTTGTTCATCTTTCCTGGTAGGATATCACTTTTTTGGTTTCAAGCCCAAAGAAGGGGATCATTTACTCAAGCCTCTTGTCTTGTCTTGTCTTTTCTAATAGAGATAGAGTCTCACTGTGTTACCTAGATAGACTGTGTTACTCGAACTCCTGGGCTTAAGCAGTCCTTCCACCTCGCCTCCCAAAATGCTGGGATTACAGACACTGTGCCCACCCAGCCACAAAGCCCCCAGTGTTGTTGGGCCCTGGATTCCCACTTTTGTTCCTGGGGCCTATAGCCTCAGCTTCCAAATCTGCTACATCTCTGCTAGATCAGCAAATGACCCCAGAGCAAAAGTGGCCTAGAATGCAAAGCTTCCTCTTTATGGAATTTCATCCTCTTATTCATCTTGATAACCTTATCTTGCTCTATGATTCTTTTAAGGAGAGGTTTTCCCTTCCTTCCAGCTTTTTTAGTTTTGTGGGTGTCAAGTAGGAGAGAGATAATTAGTTTGAATTATATACTCCTCTATTACCTGAAATAAACTCTTAAAAAAAAAAAAGATAAACTGAGACCTAGACAAATTAAGTAACCATGTAAGACCATAGACCACATAATCAATGGAAATCCTGGTCCAGAATCCTGAGTGATTTTAACGAAATAGTTCACAGTCATTTATTAAGAGCAGGGGCACCCTAGAAGGAATTTTTTGGTTCTGTTGAACCAGATTTATATTTGGCACATGCTCATTCTTTTTAGACTTTTTAGATTGCCTAATAAGATAGGACCATCACTATGTTATATAAATATGAAATCCATTTGAAAATATGGGACTGTCAGTATAGGTACTGCTTGAACTATAACTATGCATATATCTGATTGACTTTTATGCCCTAGGGTGAGAAGGAGGTCACCTTGAAGCTTTGCAAAGTAAGTTCTTGGTTCCATTTTTCACTTGAATCCCCCTTGGATATCCTCCAGAATGATGTGTTTTCTTTCCCATTGCAACATTATTTTCAGCTTTGTGGAGAAACAAAGTATGTTCCAAGTAGCAGGTGGTCACTGTAGGCCTTCTTTGAACTGTGAACTTTATTTTTTTGCACCATGAACTGCTTTCTAAAACCACATAAACAATATGATAGGAAAGTTGCCATCTGAATAAAAAAACAAAACAAAACCTCAGGATGTGTTTGATCTAGTACTGAGCTACACTGGTATGTGTGGGCTATATAGAATTATGCGGTTTAGGTTACTTGTTTAAGTATAGCAGTGGCTTGGAGGAAAATGCATTCTGAGTTTCAAATAGATAATTTGTAAAGGAAAATTTGAAGTACAGTTGACTTGGCACTTCTGATATTGGAATTTTAGAAGATTTTATTTCTGTATCTCAATGTAATGCCTAGGCAGAATCCACTAGATACTTGTATAGATGGTATAAGCAATAACAATTTCGGCTATTTTTAAAAATTTCAATCTTTTTTTAATGTGGCCTCTTGAGAATACCATCTTGTACTTCTCATTTTCCCTATACCTCCTTTTATGTGATTAAGTTTTATTATGTATAGGCATAAAGGGGGCCTGGCACAGTGGCTCATGCCTGCAATCCCAGCATTTTGGGAGGCTGAGGCACAAGGATTGCTTGAGCCCAGGAGTTCAAGACAAGCCTAGGCAATGCAGTGAGACCCTGTCTCAAAAAAAAAAAAAAAAAGTTTGGGGGGTGTGTTATGGTATATATGTTGGTTTTCGTCCACAGTTTCTGTCATAGAACACCCATAGTCCCTGTTATTTCCTAAATGACTAAAACAATAAACATATATTTTATTGAAATATTTGGCCTTTTATTCTTGGTTTTTGAAGTGGCTTCGGAACAGCTTCAGATCAATAAAAGTGAAAGATGGTCTTTTGTAATAATGTTGGGGCACTTTAGACCTCAGAAGCAGGCTTCAGAAAACAGAATCGCTCTCTGACCTTTTCTTGCCTTCCTTTTACCTGCTCCTTTTTCTCCCCAAGCAGGCCGTAGAAACTAAAAACATACCCTAATCATCCCCCAACATTCTGTCTTGGAGCTGACCACAAAGAAATTATCTGACATACCTTGTCTGATTGGAGGTCATAAGACCCTTTCAGAAGGCGTCCTGCCCCGTACTTGGGAGGAAAGAAGTTGCACAGAGAGGCCAAGAAGACTCTGAACAGAGAGGCCTTGCTAGATTTCCCCACTCAGTCTGTTAGCATTAGATCCTACTTTTGTCCAATCATATTTCTACACGGTTGTCCGTGCTTCAGTCGTGACTGTCCAGTGAAGTCCTGTACCGGGTACAGAGAGCTTCCAGATAGCTGAACACGTGGAGGGTCCTGGAGGGTGGTGCACCCAGGGAGGGTATGAAAGCTCTGCACTCCTTCCCACATGCCTTGTTCTGTGCACCTCCTCATCTGCATTCTTTGTACTATTCTTTATAATAAACCAGTACACGTGTTTTCCTGAGTTCTGGGCACAGCTTTAGCAAATTAATCAAACCTAAGAAGGGAGTCATGGGAACACTGACTTGAAGCTGGTTGGTCAGATGTTCTGGATGAGGCCTGGCTTTACCACTAGTGTCTGAAGTGGGGGCAGTCTTGTGAGACTGAGCCCTCTCTCAGCCTGTGGGATCTAATGCTATCTCCAGGTAGATAGCATGAGAATTGAATTGGATTAGAAGGTGCTCATCTGGTGGTATCTTCTGCAGAACTGATTGCTTGCTTGTTGGTGGGGAGAAATCCCCACACATTTGGTCACAGAAGCCTACTGTGTTGATGATTGTGGTGCAAGAGCAGAAGAAAAGCAATTTGATTTTTCTCCACAAGGGGAAGAAAATGTTTCATGATTCAACTAATGATTTACCTTTCATTGTAAGGTTATCATGCTCAAGTATTAATGTAGGAAGGCTTTTTTGATGCAGAGTGTATGTGTGTGTATATATATATGTGTGTGTTTGTAGAGGGCTAACATTAAAAGGGGAAAGGTAATAAGGAAAAAGAAATGGTGTTCTAAACTTAAAACCCATTTCATCTGCTAAATCGTCCTAGTGAAATACCAACTTTAGTTAATTTAAAAAAAAGTTTAGTTAATTGTAAAAAAAAAAAAAAAGAATCTCTTCATTATATTTTAAAAACCATTTGTGTTTCCTTTTTCTGTAATTTATTCATATTTGTCCATTTTTAATTGCAGTGTTATTCTTGTTATTGATTTTTTAAAACGAGGTCTTTATATTTGAGTGAAATTAACCTTCCATCATGAGTTGGAGCATTTTTTTCCCCAAGATATACTTCTCTTTTGATTTTGCTTATGGTCGTTTTATAATGCCATCTTTTTGTTGTTGTTGTTGTTGTTGTTGTTGTTGTTTTTTTTTGAGATGGAGTCTCGCTCTGTCGGCCAGGCTGGAGTGCAGTGGCGTGATCTCGGCTCACTGCAACTTCCACCTCCCCGTTTCAAGCGATTCTTCTGCCTCAGCCTCCTGAGTAGCTGGGATTACAGGTGTGCACCACCACGGCTGGCTAATTTTTGTATTTTTAGTAGTGACGGGGTTTCGCCATGTTGGACAGGCTGGTCTCAGACTCCTGACCTCAGGTGATCTGCCCACCTCGACCTCCCAAAGTCCTGGGATTACAGGCGTGAGCCACCATGCCCAGCCTGGTCATGGTTTTATACATGCTATGTTTGTAATCAAATTTTACTTCTATTTAATAGATGACTAACACACTTACACATAGATGCTTATATCCAAATATGTATGTTTATAGATTTTAAAATGCTAATTATATTTAACAGGCCTAATAAGTAGTTTCAGCAAAAGCTGTTATATATATGTATATAATGGACCAATTGCAGTTGGATCAATAAAGAACTTGTAAGGTGTGTTATGATCTAGAAAAGTGTTTCTTTTTTTTTTTTGAGATGGAGTCTCGCTCTGTTGCCCAGGCTGGAGTGCAGTGGCACGATCTCGGCTCACTGCAAGCTCCACCTCCCGGGTTCACGCCATTCTCCTGCCTCAGCCTCCCAAGTAGCTGGGACTACAGGCACGCGCCACCACACCCAGCTAATTTTTTGTATTTTTAGTAGAGACGGGGTTTCACCATGTTGGCCAGGATGGTCTCGATCTCTTGACCTCGTGATCCGCCCATCTTGGCCTCCAAAAGTGCTGGTATTACAGGCGTGAGCCACTGTGCCCGGCCCCGAAAAGTGTTTCTTAACAATAACTAGGAACTGTGCTGTGTGTTTTACCTAAGAGTATATTATATAATTTTTTTTTTTCTTTGAGACGGAGTCTCACTCTGTTGCCCAGACTGAGTGCAGTGGTGCGATCTTAGCTTACTGCAACCTCTACCTCCCAGGTTCAAGCGATTCTCCTGCCTCAGCCTCCCAAGTAGTTGGGATTACAGGCACACACCACCATGCCCTGCTAATTTTTGTATGTTTAGTTTTACCATGTTGGCCAGGCTGGACTCAAACTCCTGACCTCAAGTGATCCTCCCACCTCAGTCTCCCAAAGTGCTGGGATTATAGGTGTGAGCCACTGTGCCTGGCCCCCAATCTCTAATTAAGAAGCAGGTGCCAGGCACAATGGTATACTCCTATAATCTCAGCTACTCAGGAGGCTGAGGTGGGAGGATTGCCAGTGCTTGAGCCCAGGAGTTTGAGACCAGCCTGGACAACATAGTGAGACCCTTATCTCAATTTTAAAAAGAAAGAATTAGGTAATGATATGATTTTAATTTTATGGGTGTGGAAACAGAGGCTTAGAGAATTGAATAATCATATATACCTTATAAGATTCTCTCATACTCCATTTTAAAAAGTTTTTGATCAAGTTTAAGTTGTATTGACACACGATATATAGTAAAGTGTCTATGTACAATGCTTAATTTACATATATATTTCCAAATATGAATATATTGCAAACTGTATTAGTTATTAGTGAATGAATTATTCATTTATCATATCAGTATTATATATTACTATAATATATAAATATACTAATTATATATTAGTATTAATGTAAACATTAAGTTAGAAATACGTTTTTCTCCAGCGAAGCCTCCTCAGACTTCTCATATGCATTTTCAATATTTATGGGTTTCTACACTTTGAACAATCTAACAGTTCCAGAGCAAATATTATCTTCTAAGGGGTTTGAGATAGATCCTTATTTGAATCAATATATTATGTTGTGACTGGAAATTTTATCCCTAGCCATGTCTCTATTCACATAACATTAGTAAATGTGATTTTTCATTAATATATTTCATATGAGTAGCATTAATGATCTCCATGACATAATTACTTAGTCTGTTGCTTTTGAAGTGATTCATTCATTCTACAGATATTTACTGAACACACACTATGTGCCAGAAACTGCTAGCATTGAAAGTAGAGCTGTGAACAAAACCAAGCATCAACATTTCTGATATTTGAGAAGATAGGCAACAAGCAAATATGTGACGTAAAGTAGTGATAAGTGCTGTAAAATCACAAGAGGGGATTGTTCTTCAAGTTGATAGAACAGATCTTTAAAGAAGTGATTTGAGGCTGGGTGTGGTGGCTCACACCTGTAATCCCAGCACTTTGGGAGTCCGAGGCGGGTGGATCATGAGGTCAAGAGACCGAGACCATCCTGGCCAACGTGCTGAAACTCCATCTCTACTAAAAATACAAAAATTAGCCAGGCGTGGTGGTGCGTGCCTGTAGTCCCAGCTACTCGGGAGGCTGAGGCAGAAGTGCTTGAACCCGGGGGGCGGAGGTTGCAGTGAGCCGAGATCATGCCACTGCATACCAGCCTGGGCAACAGAGCGAGATTCCATCTCAAAAAAAAAAAAAAAAAAAAGTGATTTGAGGCTTCGTGTGGTGGTTCATGCCTGGCCTGTAATCCCTGCACTTTGGGAGGCTGAGGCAGGAGGATCGCTTGAGATTGGGAGTTTGAGGCCAGCCTGGGCAACATGGTGAAACCCCATGTCTATAAAAAATACAAAAATTAGGCCAGGCGCGGTGGCTCACGCCTGTAATCCCAGCACTTTGGGAGGCCGAGGCAGGCGGATCACGAGGTCAGGAGATCGAGACCATCCTGGCTAATGTGGTGAAACCCTGTCTCTACTAAAAATACAAAAAATTAGCCGGGCGAGGTGGGGCGCCTGTAGTCCCAGCTACGCGGGAGGCTGAGGCAGGAGAGTGGCGTGAACCCCGGGGGGGCGGAGTCTGCAGTGAGCCGAGATCGCGCCACTGCACTCCAGCCTGGGTGAAAGAGCGAGACTCCTTCTCAAAAAAAAAAAAAAAAAAAAAAAAATACAAAAATTAGTCGGGTGTGGTGGTGGGCGCCTGTAGTCCCAGCTATTTGGGAGGCTGAGGTGGCAGGAACACTTGAACCTGAGAGGTCAAGGTTGCAGTGAGCCAAGATGGCAGCACTGTACTCCAGGTTGGGCAACAGAGTGAGACCCTGTCTCAAAAAAAAAAAAAAGTGATTTGAGCAGAGGCTTGAATGACATAAAGTGTTTAGATATCTGGAGAAAGACTTTGCAAGCAGATGCAGAAACCCTGGGGTTGGGAAACGCTTACAATCTTTGAATAGTATCGCTTCTCGGCCTTTTGGCTAAGATCAAGTGTAATCTTTGAATAGTAAAAGACGCACCACCAGCATGACTTCTAGTTATTGTGCTACACCCTGCACATTTTTTTTTTTTTCTTTTTTGAGACAGAGTCTCACTCTGTCACCTAGATGGGAGTGCAGTGGCACGATCATGGCTCACTCTAGCTTCAAACTCCTAGGCTCCAGCAATGCTCTTGCCTCAGCCTTTGGAGTAGCTGGGACCACAGGTTTGTGTCACCACGTGTGACTAATTTTTTTTTTATTTTTCCTGTGTTGCCCAGGTTGGTTTTGAACTCCCGGGTTCAAGCGATCCTCCTGCCTTGGCCTCCCAAAGTGCTGGGATTCCAGGCAACAGCCACCATGCCTGGCCCTGGGCAACATTTTTATTGTCAGTCATTTAATAGCCTAGTCTAATGGATGTGTAGTGATATGTCATCGTGATTTTAATTTGCCTTTCCTTAATGACTAATGATGTTGAACACTTTTTTATATGCTTTTTTTTTTTGCCATTTATAAATTTTCCTTTGTGAAGTTTAAGTCTTGCCATTTTTAAATTGGGTTGTTTACCTTTTTATTCAAAAGCTGTAGGTTTTTTTTTTGTTTGTTTGTTTGTTTTTGATACGGAGTCTCACTCTGTCTCCCAGGCTGGAGTGCAGTGGCGCATCTCGGCTCACTGCAACCTCCACTCCCAGGTTCAAGTGATTCTCCTGCCTCAGCCTCCCAAATAGCTGAGATAGCAGGCATGCACCACCACGCATGGTCCACCCACCTCGGCCTCCCAAAGTGCTGGGATTACAGGCGTGAGCCACTGCGCCCAGCCTAGAAAGGAACATTCTTAAGCATTGAAGTGATTCTTGTCAGTTTTGATTTCTATTCAAATTTAGGAGCTGGACCAGGCACGGTGGCTCACCCCTGTAATCTCAGCACTTTGGGAGGCTGAGGTGGGTAGATTGCCTGAGTCCAGGAGTTTGAGACCAGGCTGGGCAACATGGTGAAACCCCTGTCTCTACTAAAAATACAAAAGATTAGATGGGCCTAGTGGCGCCTCATGCCTGTAGTCCCCAGCTACCCCGGAGGCTGAGGTGGGAGAATCTCCCAAACCTGATGGGAAAGGTAGCAGTGAGTTGAGATAGCACCACTGTACTCTAGCCTGGGCAACAAAGTGAGATCCTGTCTCAAAAAAAACAAAACAAAACCAAACAAATTTAGGAACTAGCTTATGATTGTAGAAATAATTTTGGCAATAGAAGTAAGGGAACTGAGTTGTAGTCTAGCTAGTTAACATTTGACAAACCATTAACTTTATACATCTCATTTTCTTCATCTGTAAAATGAGGAAGATTTGATTAGAGGATTTATTAAAGTTCTTTTAAAATCTGAAATTATAGTTTCTTAATTGGTTTTGTAGAGATTTTGGCTTTATAAAAATGTGTGAACCATAGTGACAGTAGAAACATTTGAAATCCTATATTTGGGTGATTCATAAAAGAAAGGAAGAATTATGGGCATCTTGCCTGTAAAATGTTATGTAATTTGAATCATTGTTACCCATAGCATCCTGTAACTGATAAAGGTACTCATGCCCACCTCTCCTCCCTTGTCTTTCTGTAGTACTTTCCCTTCTCCCCACCTCAATAATATCTTTATTGATGTATAATTCACATGCCATACATGTCATCTATTAATATTTAAAGCATACAATTCAGCGGTTTTTAGTCTATTTACAGAGTTGTACAGCCATCATCACAATCAATTTTAGAACACTTTCTGAACTCCAGAAAGAAAGTACCCTGCCTATTTCCCCTCTATCACCTAGCCCTAGGCAACTGTGAATCTACTTTCAGCCTCCATAGATTACCCTGTTATGGACAAATATGTGGCTGGTTTCTTAGTATAATGTTTTCAAGGTTATTCACGTTGTAGCATGTGTCAGCTATTTCATTTCTTTGTATTGTCAAATAACATTCAGTTGTATGGATATACCACATTTTATCTATTCCATCAGTTGATGGACATTTGAGTTGTTTCCATTTTGGGGTTATTATAAGTAATGCTACTATGAACATTTGTATACAAACATTATGTGGACATGTGTTTTCATTTCTCTTGGATATATACTTAGGAACGGGATTGCTGTATCACATGATACCTCTATATTTAACCTTTTGAGGAATTGCCAAACTGTTTTCCAAAAGTGGCTGCACCATTTTACATTCCCACTAGCAATATATGCTCCAGTTTCTCTACACCCTCCCTTATACTTTTTTTTTTCTTTTCTTTTTTTGAGACAGAGTCTCGCTCTGTCGCCCAGGCTGGAGTACAGTGGCACAATTTCGGCTCACTGCAACCTCCGCCTCCTGGGTTCAAGCGATTCTAAATTATCATGCCTCAGCCTCCCACATAGCTGGGATTAGAGGCGTTTGCCACCATGCCTGGCTAAGTTTTGTATTTTTAGTAAAAATGGGGTTTCGCCATCTTGGCCAGGCTGTTCTTGAACTCTTGACCTCAGGTGATCCACACGCCTCGGCCTCCCAAAATGCTGGGATTATAGGTGTGAGCCACCGTGTCTGGCCTGATTGGCCAGCTTTTCATTTGGAATGGGGATAGGACATGGTTGGAAGTTGGTCTCTTTGGGTATTTCCCTAACAGGTCCAAGCATCCTAAAGTATCAGTCAAATAAGCAGTCTCTTCTCATTCCTGGCAGAGAGTAAGTCAAAGCCTTAATTCAATTTGCATACCTGTTTTCATGTAACAACAAAGAATTTTTTTTTTTGAGACAGAGTTTCTCTGTTGTTGTTTAGGCTGGAGTGCAATGATGCGATCTTGGCTCACTGCAACCTCCGCCCCCCGGGTTCAAGCGATTCTTCTGCCTCAGCCTCCCAAGTAGCTGGGATTACAGGCATGCACCACCACAGCAGGCTAGTTTTGTATTTTTAGTAGACATGGGGTTTCTCCATGTTGGTCAGGCTGGTCTTGAACTCCTGACCCCAGGTGACCCGCCTGTCTCGGCCTCCCAAAGTGCTGGGATTACAGGCGTGAGCCACCACGCCCGGCCACAACAAAGAATTTTACCAGAAGTGGGTATGATTTATATCTTAGTTTGAATTGCTACTTATCTTTGGGGGAACAGACCTTTCCTTGATGTGTCTTTAACACTGAAATCTTGGCAAGTTGCCAAGTCTCAAATGTTCATGAGTAAGACTGCAATATCACAATATCAGAGTCACACAGGAATCTGATAGAAAAGCATCACATTTATAAAGCCTTGTTTCCTGTACATCACTGACGTTTTGTGAATTTTAAAGAATTTGTAATTATTTTTAAGGAGCATATTTAATGTAGATAATGTAGCCTAGAATAGGCTAATTTGAAATGAAACTCTTGCTAATAGGAACTTAATTCACCAAATTAAGAATATTTAGTTTTTGTAGAGATTTTGCTCTTGAAAATGTTGCAGTCTTGATTTCGTCTTGTCAGTCCAGTCAGAATTGTGAAGTAATTTTTTTTTTCTCATTCCAGAAATACATGCTACAGGATTTAACTATCAGAATGAAGATGAAAAAGTCACCTTGTCTTTCCCTAGTACTCTGCAAACAGGTAAGAGACATAGCTTTTGTAAAATCTCGTGATGAATATAGAGACATCTGACTTCTTCCAGAGAAATTTATTGTATGCCATTTTTTCCCTTGTTGTTATTAGCAGATTAAGTATTAAGAGCTTTTTTTTTTTTCCTTTGAGACGGAGTCTTACTCTTGCCCAGGCTGGAGAGTAGTGGCGTGATCTTGGCTCACTACAACCTCCACCTTCTGGGTTCGAGCGATTCTCCTGCCTCGGCCTCCCGAGTAGCTGGGATTACAGGCGCCTACCACCACACGGGCTAATTTTTTTGTATTTTTAGTAGAGACAAGGTTTCACCATGTTGGCCAGGCTGGTCTTGAACTCCTGATCTCAAGCGATCTGCCCGCCCTGGCCTCCCAAAGTGGTAGGATTACAGGCGTGAGCCACTGCGCCCAGCCGTATTAAGAGTTTTTTAAAGAGGTTTGTTGCAACTTTTGGGCCACCAGCATTTCCTTCTGCGGAAGCTGGGCTACGAAAAGCAGGGTTTCCACCTCCTGTCACTCTATATTCTCTTTAAACAAACAAGCCAAGAGAAACAGGACAAAAACTAAAGATCATTCTACCCTAGAATGTAATGTATTGTTTTCCAGTTTTACCTTTTTAAAAATACCTTTACCTAGGCCGGGCATGGTGGCTCACACCTGTAATCCTAGCGCTTCGGGAGGCCAAGGTGGGCTGATCACTTGAGGCCAGGAGTTAGAGACCAGCCTGGCCAACATGGCAAAACCCCATCTCTACCAAAAAATACAAAAATTACCCAGCGTGGTGGCTCATCCCTATAATCCCAGCTACTCAGAAGGCTGAGGCAAGAAAATCGCCAGAACCCAGGAAGTGGAGGTTGCAGTGAACCGAGATCGTGCCACTGCACTCCAGCCTGGGTGATAGAGTGGGACTCTGTCTAAAACAAACAAACAAAATACCTTTACCTAGCTCCATCTTCTATTAATTGAATCCAAATCCCTGAAGTGAATGGTCACAGATGATTTTGATATACTACCAGAGATCAGATAGGTATTGTGTTACTGAGGGCACGGAAAGATACATTGATATGTTACTATTGTTAGGTATAAAAGCACAAAGAAATAGACTTTCTGAGCTTAGTATATGTGGAAGAAATTAGATACAAATCAATTGGTGAAGTACTAAGACTTTGATGAATGAACAAATGAAAAGGAACAGATAATTCAAAAGGAAGAAAATGTAAATGACTGATAAACATGTGAAAAGATACTGAGCCGCCTAGTAATGAGAAATTTTTGCTTCTCATGTGAGCTGAAATTTTTGCTTCTCATGTGAGCTGAAATTTTAAAAATCCCCAATGATATGGCTGCCTTGATATCGCTGGGGGGAGTATAAATCCATGTAATTTTTTTGAAAAGCATTCTGGCAATATATCAAGAGCCTAAATATGTTCATGTCCTTTGACCCAGCAATTCTGCTAATAGGAATATATCCCAAGGAAAAGTCATAAATACAGAAAATACTTTATGCCCAGAAGTGTCTGAGATACAACTTATGGTAGTAAAAAATTATAATTAATATATTTGTTCAACACTAAAGAAATGATTAAGCCAGGAATGATGTATCTATATAGTGAAATATACTTAGCAATTAAAAGTGAGGTTTGTGAATTCTTAACCCTGTAAAGTGCTTATTATAATGTAAAATTGAAAAGCAGAATATAAAATTACATATTTAGGGTGATGAATCATGTCTCTAAATGGCACAAATAAAATGATAATTATGTCTGGGTTATGTCTGGGTGTTGACATAATTGGTGATTTTTATTCTTATTTATATCTTTTGTCTGATTTTCACAATTTTCCTACTGAGAATCTATTGAATTAATATAAAATTATTTTTAGAAAAAATTTAAATCAGAGATGTTTAGTCTTTTATTTCAGTGCTCTTGGAGGCCCTTTATGTGTAATTATTATAAAAATAAATGGGCCAGGCATGGTGGCTCACACCTGTAATTCCAGCACTTTGGGAGGCCGAGGCGGGCAGATCACGAGGTCAGGAGATCGAGACCATCCTGACTATCATGGTGAAACCCCGTCTCTACTAAAAATACAAAAAATTAGCCGAGCGTGGTGGCGGGCGCCTGTAGTCCCAGCTACTCGGGAGGCTGAGGCAGGAGAATGGCGTGAACCCGGGAGGTGGAGCTTGCAGTGAGCCGAGATCATACCACTGCACTCCAGTCTGGGCGACAGAGCAAGACTCCGTCCCAAAAAACAAAACAAAACAAAAAATACTTTGCCATGAACATGTATTAAAAGCTATTGAAGAATATAATGTGAAAAGGAAAGAGATTGTTTCGCTGATTTCTTCTACTTCCATTGTCTGGAGAATCTGTCTAGAAGTATTCTTATGTATATATAAATTTGTGTATATAATTTAACCCACAAATAGGATCACAAATCTCAGTGGCTTATAACCACTGAGATTTCTTTCTTTTTCACACATGGGCCATGAGGACTGCTGATCATATGCAGCCATATCACCAACTCTACTGGCTCCACTTGGCTCCCAACTGTCTTTCCAGGACTGGTAGTGAGCGAGCAGCCACTCTCTGTATCATGCATGGCAGAGGGCAGAGGCTCAGGGATGAGGAGAAAGCTAGACCACAAAGACACGTTTAAAACTTCTGCATAGCCTGGTGTGGTGACTCACACCTATAATCCCACCATTTTTGTAGGCTGAGGCGGGAGGATTGCTTGAGCCCAGGAGTTCGAGACCAGCCTGGGCAATGTAGTGAGACCCTGTCTCTATAAAAAATAAAATAAAAAATAAAATTTCTGTATGATGGTGGTATACTTGATGTCTACTCACATTTCATTGACCAAAGCAAGTAGCATGACCAAGCCCAAAGTCACTGGGGTAGCATTTAACAGACATTTGAGAAAAGTTTCTAATGAAAGATAGGGCAAAAAGCAAAATTATAAGTATAATAGAAATAAAGGAAGTTGGAAGAAGCAAAGACAAATCTAAAGAAAGTTAAAAAAAAAAAACAAAAAAAAACCCAAAGCTAATTACTATCCTATGAGAGTTAAGAGAAAGCATTGCATTCATTAAACAAGGACAGGACAGAATGCCATCAGATAGGAAGAATTACAGCAGGAAAACTTGGAAATTATGATAGGTATAAAAAACCCAGTAGAAGTTTTAAAGATGAAGTTGAGGAAACTTCTAAGCAGTAGAAAAAGCAGATAGAAAACAGAAAAATAGATTTGAGAACCAGTCCAGCAGAACCAACATCCATCTAGTAAAACAGAAAGCAGAGAAAATGGGAAGAGGATTTTTTTATTTTTATTTTTGAAACAGAATCTTGCTGTGTCACCCAGGCTGGAGTGCAATGATGCGATCTCGGCTCACCACAGCCTCCACCTCATGGGTTCCAGTGATTCTCCTGCCTCAGCCTCCTGGGTAGCTGAGATTACAGGCATGCACCACCACACCCAGCTGATTTTTGTATTTTTAGTAGAGTTGGGGTTTCACCATGTTGGCCAGGCTGGTCTCGAACTCCAGACCTTAGGTGATCTGCCCACTTCGGCCTCTCAAAGTGCTAGGATTACAGGTGTGTGCTGCTGTGCCCGGCCAGAAGAGAAACTTTCAAAAAGACAGGAAAATTTCCTTGAACTGATAGAGCAGGAGCCTTCAGTTTGCAAAGGTACACCATTGAGAGAGACTAGCTTAAAAAATATAAAAAGTCCCACACTGACTGAAATTTTAGAACTTTTGTGATAAAGTAAAACTCTCAGAAAGTTCCTGTCTGGGGTAGGGGGCAATAGGAGGCAAGCAGGTAGCATACTACCTTTAAAATTTAGGAATCAGAATAGTCCTAGACTTACCATTAGGAACAGTGGAAACTTAGACTCTAATGAAGCTGTTCATTCAAAATACAAAGTGAATCTGATTTTCAACCTAAGATTGCATGCTTAGCCCAACTTTGAATTTTAGAGTAAAATAAAGATATTTTCAGATTTGCAAGGTCATAGAAAATTTGATCTTTGTAAAAGATATTGGAGTGGGGGATGGTTTAGCTAAAGCATGACTTTCTACAGTAAAGAGAAAATGTGTAAAGTTGAAAAATGAAGAAATAGGCCGTGGTGGTGGCTCACGCCCGTAATCCCAACACTTTGGGAGGCTGAGGTGGGAGGATTGCTTGCCCAGGAATTCAAGGCTGCAGTGAGCCATGATTGTACCACTGCCCTCGAGCCTGGGCGACAGAGCAAGACTATCTCAAAGAAAGGAAAAGAAAAAAATAGCTGTGTAAGCAAGACATTTAGAAGTCACAGAGTTTGAAATTGGTTGCTTCTAGGGGCAGGGTGTGGGGAGTAGGGTAGTGTTGAGCAGGGCCTGGAGCTTACGTATTTTAAACTATGAACTATTACTTTGATAGAAATTTAAAAAATTTTAGAGTTTTAAATCTATATCATTACAGACTATATATATATTCTGTGTTTACACTGAAAAAATTAGAAGTCAATAGAAAAAGAGAAATGAAAAAAATCCGTTTTTATATATTTGGAAAAATTATACCTCTGAATAATTGAGTCAAAGAAGACTTGTTATGGAAATTAGAAAATATTTAGAACTGAATAATGAAATTACCACATATGAAACATTAGGGATAAACATGTTTCATATGCAGATAAAATGTTAGGATATTTAGTTAAGAAGAAAGACTGAAAATTAATTAGCTAAGCATTAAACTCATAAAAAGAAAAGGTAACTTGGAGAAAGTAGAAGAAAGGTTTAAGAGCAGAAACAAATGAAATAAGGGAAGTGAGGGGCAGAAATATTAAAAAACTGATATTTAAAAATAGTCTAAAAAGATATATAAACCTAGCCAGTATAGGAAATAAAAGCGTAGATTGAATGGTTGTTCAGCAGTAGGAAATATGGTAACCATTTTTCATTAAATTTAAAAAGTTAAACATTCTATATTTATCAAAAGGAATCAGTTTATTTGTTAGAATTGACCCGGGAAGAGTAGACAGAAACTTCTAACATGATAGAAGATATGTATTACAAACACACACACACACACACACACACACACACACACACACACGACATAATCTGTGCCAAGTACTGTTTTAAGTGCCTCAAAAATATTAATTTATTTAATCCTTTCAACAACCTTTTGAGGTAGATTTGTTTTGTGACAAAGTCTCTCTGTCACCCAGGCTAGAGTGTAGTAGTGCAGTCCCGGCTCACTGCAGCCTCAAACTCCAGGGCTTAAGTGATTCTCCCACTTCAGCCTCCCATGTAGCTAGGACTGCCTGCACATGACACTGCATCTGGTTAATTTTTAAATTTTTTTGTAGAGACAGGGTCTTGTTATGTTGCCTAGGCTGGTCTCAAATGCCTGGCCTCAGGTGATCTTCCTACCTCAGAGAGAGGATCTTGCCATCCTCCCAAATGTTGAGATTACAGGCATGAGCCACTACGCCAGCCAGATTCTGTTACTTCTATTTTATAGATAAACTAAGGCAGATAAATGATTTCATTAACTTAAATAATTTGTCCAAGGTAACATAGCTAGTAAGTAGCATAGCCGGGATTTAAACCCAAGCAGTTTAACTCAAAAGTCTGCACTTTTAACCACCACATTGTGCTATCTTTATTTTTCAAATTAAATATTTCAAAAACATAGTACATTTACATAATTTGAAATTCAAATGCTATGCAATGAAATTTTGTTTGCCAGTCTACCCTGTCTTCTTTCTCAGCTCCATTCCTCAACAGAATGAAATGAAATTTTCCTTTCAAAACTATACCCTGCTTTTGTAAGCATTTATGTATATACTTTTTAAGAACACAGAAATCACCATGTCATACATAATGTTCTGCACCTTTCTTCTTTTCCCCTTAACTGTAAATATTGGAGGCCATTTATTATTAGTATATAAGGGATGTATCGTTCTCGATACATCTTGATAAGGTCTGTTTACGGCAGACATGCTAAATGGTGAAGCTATTTCAAATAATAACAGAAACAAGTCAGAGAAGGTTATGACCGTTAATATAGTATAATTTCACATAATTTTTGATATTTTTGGCCAATATAACAATTTCGAGCTAATATAGCAACGGATACAAATATTAGAACAGAAAAATTATCTTGCAGGTGTGACAATATTGAATTATTATTATTATTATTATTTTTTTTTTTTGAGATGGAGTCTTGCTCAGTCACCCAGGCTGGAGTGCAGTGGCGCGATCTCAGCTCACTGCAAGCTCTGCCTCCCGGGTTCGTGCCATTCTCCTGTCTCAGCCTCCCGAGTAGCTGGGACTACAGGTGCCCACCACCATGCCGGGCTAATTTTGTTTTTGTATTTTTAGTAGAGATGGGGTTTCACCGTGTTAGCCAGTATGGTCTCGATCTCCTGACCTCGTGATCTGCCCGCCTCAGCCTCCCAAAGTGCTGGGATTACAAGTGTGAGCCACCACGCCCAGCCGACAATATTAAATTATTGAATATCTGTTTGAAATCATTGGCTTTCACATTTTCCCAAGGTTTGCTTTAAGAATGAAGTTAATCTTTTTCAAGACAGATTGCACAAGTGATCTATCTGATAATGAAGCAAATACTGAACTTATCTTAGGAGGACATTAATAACCTTTGTGTTTAGCCTCATCAGATTTAACAGTAATGCAAGCTATTATACAGCTAAGTAAAACCTACTTTTCTGAAATTGGCACCATTCTGGAATAGTGATTAAATTACCATAATGATTGTAAGGTCTAACAACCTTAGAATTAGTGGCTGAGGGTCCTGAGAGTGGCATTTATATGGAGAAACACTGGTAGTTGTCAGCATTTTGAAGAGTCAAAAACAAGATAATAAAAAGTGGTGACACATGGCGAAACCCTGTTTCTACTAAAAACAAAAATTAGTCAGGCCTGGTGGCACATGCCTGTAGTTCCAGCTACTCAGGAGGCTGAGGCAGGGGAATTGCTTGAATCTGGGAGCCGAAGGTTGCAGTGAGCCAAGATTGCACCACTGCACTTTAGCCTGGGTGACAGACTGGGACTCCATTTCCAAAAGAAAAAAGGAAGTGGTGACACAAAGGCAAAGACCTTTATTCCCTTTTTGTATAAATTAATCTCTTTATTTTTGTAGCATTTAGTAGGCTCATTAAATTTCTTATTATTAAAGTATTTCAGGATTTACTCCAGGTTTTACAATTGTTATACTCTCCTAAGCTTTAAACATTTAAGGTTTTTGATGGAAGTCCCAATTTTTCAGTTGTTTACCTTATAAACGAGCTTGATGTATGTTTCAGAAGGTTTACAACCCCAAACAGATAAATATTTCATACATTGGATATGAAATAAGGTACCTAATTTGAGGAAGTGTTGTAAATTATGTGTGTTGATAGGTATAAAATTAGACAATTTGGCAATCCGTTCATTAATATGGTGTAAATTTGATAAATGAAATTTATTAAAAAGTCATTTTTTCTCCTACTTGCCCTAAAATTCTTCTATATGAATAGTAAGTACTTTGTAATTGGTATCATATAATGTGACACTAATTAAATTTATTAATGATTTTTAAATACTTTAACTTGTGTTTTGTTTGAATTTCAGGTAATAACTCTTTCCAATACTTTGTATTTTGTTTAGTATGCCACTTTTTGGAAGTGGTCACTGTCAATATCTTGTTATGGTTTGATGGCCTTGGAGATTTAAAACCGAGTAAAAGTGTAAGCAGCCTTTCTTATTTAGTTATGAGTTTTAAAACCACTTTTGTTCCAACTAGGAAAAAATGCAAGTAGATTTACCATGAAATATGAATTATATTTAAAAAATATCTTAACAGTTGATTGACTTAGTGAAACAGACTGGGCAATTCCACTTATGGAATTGTAACATAAAATTCCATCATATAGTTTCTATTAAAGGTAGTAGGTTTTTATAATCTGTTAGACGTTCTTTGCAAACTTTATTAATGTGAATACATTTGCTTTTTTAAAAAAATTAAGTGAATTTCTAAAGAAAATAGAAATTAAAAATTTTTAATTTAAATTTTGCTTTATAGTTTAATTTTTTAGTATCATTTAGAATTATCGATTATTTTACTATATTCATATATACTGTCCCAGTAACCTGTTATTCTCTTTAAAGAAAAAAGTATTCATTGTCTTCTTTAGATATTTACAAATATCTGATTTTAAAAAAATAAACATCACAAATGTCTATTCAATTAAGCTTCAGTTGAGTTGTTTTTTTCTCAGAATGATTAAGAATGTAGCACTTTCATTAGTGATGACTTTGGTCTAAAGGTCTGAAATTTTCACTTAAATTACTTTCAGAACCAGTTTGAGGCATCAGGCTAGAAACAGTTTGTAGTTTGTCATTCACTTATTCTGTAGACTCGCACTCCCCGTAACTTTTGGTCCTTTCCAAAAGCAAATTCAATTTTATAAGATGAAGATTTGACTTTGAGATCATTCAAAAGAATGTCAGAGGGGCCGGGCACAGTGGCTCATGCCTGTAATCCCAGAACTTCAGGAGGCCAAGGTGGGTGGATCACTTGAGGCCAGGAGTTTGAGACCAGCTGGCCAACATGGCAAACCCCTGTCTCTACTAAAAATACAAAAATTAGCCAGGCGTGGTGGTGCCCGCCTGTAGTCCTAGCTACTCAGGAGGCTGAGGCACAACAATTGCTTGAACCCAGGAGGCGGAGGCTGCAGTGAGCCGAGGTCGCACCACTGTTCTCCAGCCTGGGCAACAGAGTGAGCCTCTGTCTCCAAAAAAAAAAAAAAAAAATAGAGAAAGTCACAACATTTTGAACAATGTCAAATGTCATTGCTCTTCAGCATTCCAAAATGACAATTTGAAACATTAGGAACATTAGGATATAAAAGTTTGGTATGATTGGTTAATTACTTTATAGTCATGCCCTATCTTTGATTTGTTAGACTTCCCATGCTTTAAATCTTGATATAAGTAGGGCCTTTAAAATGGTCAACTAAAAAGTCACCATTCCTCTGCGTTTTTTCGTGACTTGATTTGTAAAACACAGAATGGGATTATTGTTTTGCCATGCGTCTGTATTTAGCAGATGATTACTAGATAATAATTATAATTTCTTATGTTATAAAAAAGAAAGTACATAAACAAAAAAGCTCACTTTTTTGTCTAAATTGTTTTTGCTCTTATACAACAATAGAATACATATTTAAGTTGTATTTTTATTTGCATTTAATAATTTATTAATTAAATGTATTTCTTTGTCAGATTTCAAATGACTGAGGTGACTTGTAAGAATTTGTTTTATGCCCTGTTGCTGATCAAATCATTGGTCTTCCCTATAGCTCCTTACAAAATTACGCAATCAGTGTTCCATTTGGAGTAAACATTTAGTGTCTTATCTTGATGATAGAGTAATTGGCTACATTTCTGTTTCTATGCATGAAGTTGTGTAAAAGGACCAATTGACACGTATAATTGGCAGAGAGCATGAATTCTGGAGTTAAACATTTTATCCCATTCTCACTACTTACTAATTGTATGACATTGGGCAAGTTATTTAGCTTCTCAGCCTCAGTTTCCTCATCTGAAAAAAATGAGGACAATATCTACTTCCAGGTTTATAAATAGTTATATATATTTTAAAAGCACTATGCACAATAGCACATGTCAATCATTTAAGAATAAATGTTTGTTTCCTTTCCTGTTCTTATTTTCACATATTGGTAGTTTGAGACTAAGTTAATAACTTTTTAGGCAGTCACCCTAAACATGACTTTCAAGAGTTATTTTAGGATTAGTCTGCCTTTTACTTTAGTAAGTACTGTATTCTCTCCATTGCCAGGAGGGATATTTGAAAAAGGAAGGAATGATTTGAATGTTGTAAATAGCTAACCGAATATAGTGTCTTGAGGACATATTTTTGATAACTGTGTTTAACATCTTCATAAAAGTGTTTTTTATTTATCTTCAATCACAGGTACGGGAACCTTAAAGATAGATTTTGTTGGAGAGCTGAATGACAAAATGAAAGGCTTCTATAGAAGTAAATATACTACCCCTTCTGGAGAGGTGCGCTATGCTGCTGTAACACAGTTTGAGGTATGGGTTATTCTTCTCTAAAATATTATTATCCTTAAATTAGGCATTCTGACAAAGCTGTGTTTTATTATGTGGGGTGATTATTTGAGGCTAGGTGCCCTTGGCCATGATTGTATTCACAATTTTAGAATTTTTATTTTATATTTAGCCATTATCTCTATAGAAAGGAGGGAATTAAGGGTATGGGTTGGGGAATGATTATATACAGTTATACACACACATACTCAAACACACGACACATTTTGATACCTGAATTGCCTGTATACTGTGTACCTTTCTTAAAATCATTCTCTTAGTATTTGACACCTATGGCTTTGCCTACAGCATTATGACCTGTTTTCTAGCATTCCTTTCCTTCTTTGACATCTTTTGTTTATCTTACTGTAGTATCTGTGCTGTCTTTGATTTTTTTTTCTCCGTGTGTGTGTGTGTGTGTGTGTGTGTGTACATATATATATATATATATATATTTGCTGTCCTATGTAGGCCAGGATGATTTTTATTTATCAAGTATTTGCAAATTATATAAATTGTTTTGAACCTGCTAGTCATATTTTTAAGTGTTAAATCTAATTAAATTTATTTCTATAAATTTCAATATGGATAAAGAAACAATTCATGATATCCATTCTTATGTTTCTGCCCATATCCCTACATTGTTTGCTTGTTTGGGATAACCTAAAATTTTTTATCCAGTTTACTACTAATTTGTTTTACCTGATGTATCTTCTCTTTCAATAATTTTATGTTACCTTCTGTTTGGAATAATATTTGCCACAGATATTTAGGTTTAATTCTGTGTTTGAATGATTCCAATGCCTTTCTCTACCTGCTTTGAACACTTCATCCTCGAATGGTTGGCTGATATATGTCTCTAAACAATTTTTTTTTAGGAGAAAATATGTGGGTAATGTAATTCCTGAGCCTTTGCTTTTCTGAAAAATCTTTCATTTGCCTTTATACGTGACCAGATTTACTGGGTATATAGATTTGTTGATGAAAAAAGGTGAAAAGAGCAACTTTTGACATCCAGGAGTTGTCTGGCACTCACAGCTAGCCCATGTTATTCTCCCTATTAGACATAATATTACAGAATACCAACGTTAGACAAGGCTACTTGAGACCATAATAAAGTGAGACAAAACAAGGGCATCCATAATTTTGCCTAGGTACAGTACATACAGGATCACTATGCTACCCGCAAAATATCAAACATCTCCATCTCTCAGTTAAAATGAGTGACTACTGCTTCTTTACCAATTACAGTTTTAGATTTGCTCTAGTCTGGCCTCCGTATAGATAAGATTTATTGAGATACCTATCCATAGAATTGCGTCACAGGACTTCTTGCAGCACTCAATCTAGAGTGAATCCCTGCTTACTTAGACCCTCTTCCAAATCATGTAAACCAAATCCCAAATCGTATAGTGGGTTCTTTCTTACATTCTTATGGAGACACCATTGGTTCCCTATGGTGTGAGTTCTCTCTTGCCATGAGTAATAGGCCCAGCTCATTCAATTGTAAGAGTGGTACAATCAGCTTACAATTTTTCACTTTCAAAAGTCTGTGAATATTGTTTCCAAAGTCTTCTACATCTCACTTTTTCAAGAGGAGGGGTCACAGACTAAAATGTTTCCTCTTCCTTTGTAGGTAAGATGTTGTTTTGTTTTGCTTTGTTTTCTTCCTGCTTGCTTGTTAAATTACATCTTGATCTTGAAAATTAAACTGTTTTTTAAACCATGTGTTCACTTTTCATTGATTTTTGCATAGTACTTGGTGAACCTTATTGATTTTTAGATTCAGATATTTTTTCAGTGTGAAAGAGTTTTTCTGTTATATCTTCACTGTGATATCCATTCCATTCCCTTCTCAGCTAATACTCAGTTTAGCTCTAGTATCTGTCTCTCACATATATGTTTAATTGCTTTTATCACTTTGTCCTTTAGATATTTTCAAACTTAAATCTTGTTATCTATGTCATTAATTTCCTTTAGTATAAATTCATTTCTCTACTGCTGCTGCTTCTAATTTAGATGCTTCTGTGCTGCCATTTCTTTCCTTATACTCTCCCTTCTTTTCAGATGTCTTATTTATTCATTGATAGAATTCATTGTTTATTTAATGTTTTTGAGAATGTAGTCAGCCATCTAAAATTTTTTCCCTGCTTTTCCGTAAGTTTCTTCTACCTCTTTGGGTTTTTTTTTTTTTTTTTTTTTTTAAGTCGAATTCTTGCTCTGTCACCCAGGCTGGAGTGCAGTGGTGCAATCTCGGCTCACTGCAACCTCCACCTCCCAGGTTCGAGTCATTCTCCTGCCTCATCCTCCCGAGTAGCTGGGATTACAGGCACGTGTCACCATGCCTGGCTTATTTTTGTATTTTTAGTAGAGACAGGGTTTCACCATGTTGACCAGGCTGGTCTCAAACTCCTGACCTCAGGTGATCCATCCACCTCGGCCTCCCAAAGTGCTGGAATTACAAGTATGAGCCACTGCACCTGACCTGTTGTTCCTTTTCATGATACAGAATCTTGTCATTGGTTCCATTTTATTTACTAAATAAATGGAACATTCTGTTTACTAAAGTTTCTTTCTTTTATAACTGATACCCTGCAGAATCCCTAAGTTTTATTTTGCTTTCATAAGTTTGCTCTTTTTTAAATTTTTAATGAAAGAGCAAGGACTCAAGTAGGTCAAGTGGTGACAGTTTTATGTGTAGCATATGGAAGTGCCATTAAATGAATGACCTGTTTTGAATTGATAGAGCATCTGTCTTTATTCCCATTGCTGCCATTCCAGATAAAGACAAGCACATCAAAGATTGAGAATATTTTTATTTTTAATTCAAAAATAAAAGCCAGAGAGGCAACTTACCATGTTTTCCCAACTTTGAATTCTTGTAGCATACTCTTTACTGTTCTGTGCTCTGTGTTGTGTTAACATTATTGATTTGAAGGCATTTGCATTAAATTTGAAATGTTAAAATGTAAACAAAAATTTAATTGTAAATAATTATATTGTTAAAATCCATAGCAGACACAGTGCCTGGATAATTGCTGGAATGGCAGTGGTAGCAAGTGTTGTCTTTTTTTTCTAGTTAACGCCTAGCTTGTTGCCTGGCACTGAAGAGAAAGTAAATATTTGAACAAGGGAATGAATGAATGACAGAGGGAAATGGCGACTGCTTTATGAAATAACTTGTTAGGTTAATTCTAAGGTATTTATATTTCGTCTTCTTTTCTTAAGGCTACTGATGCCCGAAGGGCTTTTCCTTGCTGGGATGAGCCTGCTATCAAAGCAACTTTTGATATCTCATTGGTTGTTCCTAAAGACAGAGTAGCTTTATCAAACATGGTATGTATGTGTTTATAAGTTTATCTAAAATTTTAATAAGCTTTAGCAGATTTAGTTTGCTGATTAGATGGGATAATGTGAAACCACCTACTACAGTGCTGGTATATTATAGGAACATAAATATTAGTTTTCTTTATTTTCAATAAGCCTCTTTTTCTTTCTTTTTTTTTTTTCTGTAGAGTTGGGGTCTCACTATGTTGCCCAGGCTGGTCTCAAACTCCTGGGCTCAATCTGTCTTCCTGCCTCAGCCTCCCAAAGTGCTGGGATTACAGGCATGAGCCACCATGCTCAGCCAAGACCTCTTTTTCTTGATAGCTTTATTTTTGGAGAATTTTCTCTTTGTCAAATTCCTTGTTAAATACATTTATAAGATTATCTACTTCTTTTAATTTAGAGAGGTAAATTAAATGACAAGTTTAATAGATTTATAGTAACTAAAAGCAAAAGGTCTTGGGCTGGACATGGTGGCTTACACCTGTCATCCCAGCACTTTGGGAAGTCAAGGTAGGCAGATCGCTTGAGGTCAGGAGTTGAAGACCAGCCTGGCCAACATGGTGAAATCCCGTCTTTACTAAAAATACAAAAATTATCTGGGTGTGGTTGCATACACCTGTAGTCCCAGCTAGTTGGGAGGCTGAGGTGGGAGGATCACTTGAACCCAGGAAGCGGAGGTTGTAGTGAGCTGAGATCACACCACTGCACTCCAGCCTGGGTGACAGAGCCAGACCGTATCTCAAAAAAAAAAAAAAAAAGAAAAGAAAAGAAAAAGGTCTTGACTTTTTAAATGTCAAAAGAAAGCCAGGTGTAGTAACTCTTGCTTGTAATCTCAGTGCTTTGGGAGGCTAAGGCAGGAGGATTGCTTGAGGCCAGGAGTTTGACACTAGCCTGGGCAACATAGTGAGACATCATTTCTACAAAAGATTTAAAACTTAAAAATTAGTCATGTATGGTGGCACATACCTGTAATCCTAACTACTTGGGAGGCTAATGTGGGAGGATCTCTCGAACTTAGGAGTTTGAGGCTACAAGGAGCCATGATTGCACCACTGTATTCTAGCCTGGGTGACAGAACAAGACCCCATCTCTTAAAAAAAAATAGGCCAGGCATGGTGGCTCATGCCTGTAATCCCAGCACTTCAGGAGGCTGAGGCAGTTGGATCATTTGAGGCCAGGAGTTCGAGACCAGCCTGGCCAACATGGTGAAACCCCATCTCTACTAAAAATACAAAAATTAGCCAGATATGGTGGCAGGCGCCTGTAACCCCAGCTACTTGGGAGACTGAGGCAGGAGAATTGCTTGAACCTGGGAGGCGGAGGCTGCAGTGAGTTGAGATTGCGCCACTCCACTCCAGCCTGGGTGACAGAGGAAGACTCCATCTCGGGTGAAAAAGAAAAGGTTGCAACAGAGCAAAACCCTGTCTCTATGTTTTTAAAAAGTTAAAAAAATTCAAAAGATATAGCTGCATAATGAAGTATATTTAGGTTTCTGGCTGTTTGTATTCTTGGAATGTATTCTCTTCACCAGTGTTATTGATCTCATTCATGAACAGGGTAAGCATTCCCCACTTGAAGTGTATTGTCTAGGACTGTCTTGTGTGGGGAACTTGGAAAAACCTGCTGCACCTGAAAATAACTGTCTTTTATGTATTTATTGGGGAAGAGAATCCCATAAATAGAATGTCATTCTCTTCTCACATATTCTTAGAAGAGGAGGCTAATATATTAAACGGAAATATTCATTCACACTTCAGTATGAGTGAATTTATCAGTGTGTTCTTGAATAAGTCTTCCTTGGAAGGAAGAATAGAGAGAGCTTGAGGAAACAGCCTGAATAGGAAAAAGGGGGAGAACACCAAAGGAAATTAGGGACTCCAAAGGTAAAGTTGAAATTTCTTCACAAATAAGCTTAGAGCCAACTTTGGTAGAGAATGTCCTCAATCCAGAAGTTTGTATCCTTTGAAATGGGAGATTCTACAGTTATATTATATTTTATTTATTTGTTTTTGAGAATGAGTCTCGCTCTGTCGCCCAGGCTGGAGTGCAGTGGTGTGATCTCAGCTCACTGAAGTTGAAGCTCTGCCTCCCTGGTTCATGCCATTCTCCTGCCTCAGCCTCCCAAGTAGCTGGGACTACAGGCACCCACCACCATGCCTGGCTGATGTTTTGTATTTTTAGTAGAGACGGGGTTTCACCATGTTAGCCAGGATGGTCTTGATCTCCTGACCTTGTGATTCGCCCGCCTCAGCCTCCCAAAGTGCTGGGATTACAGGCGTAAGCCACCGCGCCTGGCCCCTATTTTATTTTTGTTAATAGTCATTTTCTCGTAAACTTATGTCAGTTGAAAAGTATGAAGCCCTTACTTAAATCATCCCAATGCCTGGCTTATAATAAGTATTTGAGAAAAGTCCATTCCTCTTTTCTCTCACAGGTCCTTGGTAGTTTTAACACTTCAGCCTCCAGCTTCTTGGTATGAGTGTTTTATCAGACCACTTTCCTTCTTAAAGACAGCATAAAAGCACTGGATGAATTGGGGTAGAGAAATAAGCCATGCTAGAATAGAAAGGGGGAAGAGATGCAATAAAGCCTACAGTTTTTGGCAGGTATTTGCTCTGTGGTATTAATGTAAACCTATTTAAATTTTTCTTTTTTTTCTTTCTTAAAGAATGTAATTGACCGGAAACCATACCCTGATGATGAAAATTTAGTGGAAGTGAAGTTTGCCCGCACACCTGTTATGTCTACATATCTGGTGGCATTTGTTGTGGGTGAATATGACTTTGTAGAAACAAGGTCAAAAGATGGTGTGTGTGTCCGTGTTTACACTCCTGTTGGCAAAGCAGAGCAAGGAAAATTTGCGTTAGAGGTAAATGTACTTGAAGAGGATTGTTCCAACAGTCCATAACTCCAGGTTGGGGAATTTACATTTCTGGTCAATTATTAGTACAGTTATTTATAATTTAATCTGAAAGTTGTGCTACTTGGTTTATTTTTAATAGAATTTTGGAAATGCCAACCTTGGTGTTTCGTTATTTTATGAAATAATAATTAAGAGAATATAAGAGTGGAATTTCTCTAGGGAATGGGTCGGAAAATATGTAGTTATATGTTTCATATCAAGTTATAAATGGATTAAAGTTTGGCCATTGTATTCAAAGTTTGGAGCTAAGGCAGTCTTCAGAGGTAGGGCTCCCTGGGATTCATTTCTAGTAATTTAAGATACATTGGCTTGCAACAGGATTCCTTTGTGGGTTTCAATATGAATTATAATAAAATATTTATTAGATGGTTATTTTGTTTATACTTTTATAGGTTGCTGCTAAAACCTTACCTTTTTATAAGGACTACTTCAGCGTTCCTTATCCTCTACCTAAAATTGATCTCATTGCTATTGCAGACTTTGCAGCTGGTAAAGTAAATTTCATTTTATTGCTGAATTGTAATAACTTTTTAAAATTTTGTGACTTTTGATGCAAGAGTATATATATATATATATATATCAATAAATGTCTATATTTATTTTATGAAGGTGCCATGGAGAACTGGGGCCTTGTTACTTACAGGTATGTTAATGATGTATTACCCTGCCATATCTTTTCAATCACTGATTTCAAAAGGGCTTCCCTCCTAATCACAGTTCAGTAGCTTCTGCTTTACAATTTGGTGTAAATTTTTCTACCTTCCCCCACTTCCATGCACATTTCAAGAATGCAGATGGACACCCCTCCCTTTGGTGTTACTGTCTGAGGGTATAAGATTTTAAAGTGAGCATCTGGCGGTGGTAGCATTTTTAGATATATTCTTGGCTAAGTTTCTCATTGCAGTGCCTTTCTTTCCTGCCAGTAGTTTCATAGCTATTTATCCAGCTTGGAGAACCTTCCCTAATTTCATATCTGCTAGCCAAGTTTTTACATGTCTGTCACCACAACATAAACATGTGAGCTGAATAACTTTTAAAAGCAGAGTCTGTCTGTGAACAAGTTTTTGCCTTCTACTTTCAATTGCCTTCTTAGATGAGCTAAGTGTTGGACAGCTGGCTCACTGCTGTTTTTGGGACTATGGAATGCATCTTCCTCCACCACTCCCCTCATGTAATGGAAGGACTTTCTTCTCTCTCCATCTAGCACAGTAATCCGTAATCCCTTAGTCAATGTTTTCCCAAAATTTCAGGCAGCTATTCTATCAACAAACTGATAATTAAACTTGTGTCACATCTTTGATATTCTGTTGTATTAATTCTGTTGGGATAGTTTTTAATCTTCCTGAAACTTTTTCTTTCCAAATTAGGAAATATTTTCCTAATATCTCTAAAGCCTAACTTGTCCATCTCACTTACTGTCTGAATCTTCCCAACTTATGCATGCCCACTTTTATTGTTTAAATTTGTTTTTTGTTGTTTTTTTTTTAAACACAGGGAGACTGCATTGCTTATTGATCCAAAAAATTCCTGTTCTTCATCCCGCCAGTGGGTTGCTCTGGTTGTGGGACATGAACTCGCCCATCAATGGTTTGGAAATCTTGTTACTATGGTATTTAATATTTTTAAGTGCTCAAATATATTTATCTTCATCTTACTCCACATTATTTTGGCTACATAGTATTTCAAGTTTGGCTGCAACACTGTGCCAAAAAATAATTGAGTGATAGAAAAGTATTATTTTAAAAAGTCCACTTTGAAAGGGCTTATCAGAATCTCTGCATTGAACAAGGGCATATGGACAGTCTTTATTCAACAGACTCTTCCTAAACTGTTCTACAATTTGTCTGCAAATGGGAAAAGTCAAGATACTAATTTGGGTGAGAGAAAAAGATTCCTCTTAGGTGTAGATGAATGAATCATGCAGTGAGATTCCAGGCTAACCGTTGTTTCTTGAATCTTATTTGTTAATCTGATTCACAGCTGAAAAGTAACCTGATGAATAACAAACTGATCTTTAATTAGAGCGAAATGTTTTTAGGAGTCAGTTTTTTCATTGCCTAAAATGTTAAGTTGAAATTGAATGAAATAAAAGTTAACAAACTGCAGAGTAACTGCAGAATAAAGCTGTATTAAAATTCCAGCTGTTCTGTTGAAATCCTTATAATGTTTGCAGTAATGATCTCTGTCCTTCAGTCCTGATTTTTCACTCTTACTCTAAATAAATACTATTTATGAATGCCAACTGTGTTAGAGCTTGGGAGCACAGGATTTAATAAGTGAACTAGATGTACCTCTGCAATTAAATAACTGGATATTCTGGAGCCAGCTAGATTCCCTGACAACATTTTAGGCTGCCAAAGAGCAGAACCTGATTTGAATGTAGATTGAGCCCATACGTCATATAAATAAGAATGTAAGACATTTATCAACTATTATGTGTCTCAGAGAGTTTCTACAGAAAGTCAACCCTTGAAAATAAATATTTTCCTTTTATTTTGGATATTTAAAATTTTACAGGTGAAAAAAATTCTTTGAAATATAATTTCAGGCTGGGCGCGGTGGCTTACGCCAGTAATCCCAGCACTTTGGGAGGCCGAGGCGGGTGGATCACTTGAGGTCACGTGTTCGAGACCACCCTGACCAATGTGGCGAAACCCCATCTCCAGTAAAAAAAAAAAAAAAAAATAGAAAATTAGCTGGGCGTGGTGGTGTGTGCCTGTAATCCTAGCTACTCTGGAGGTTGAAGCAGAAGAATCGTTTGAACCTGGGAGGGAGAGGTTGCAGTGAGCCGAGATCACGCCACTGCACTCCAGCCTGGGCAACAAGAGCGAAACTCCATCTCAAAAAAAAAAAGAAATATAATTTCATGTGGAACTATGTGTTGGTGCCTGTATTCAAATATGTGAAGAAATGGCCTTTTCTTCTAATGCAGCGAGTTTGCTACTTTGTACCAAATAGTTTTTTTGCTTGGCTTTGAGAGAACTTTATGATTTTATTTTGAAACTACAAGCAATAAATTTTAGTAGGGGAAATGTGTACATTCTTATTAAACAACTTTTTACTGGTTTTATGTAACTATTCTAGTTATTAGAACTGAAATTCCAAGGGCTTAGGGATAGGTTGGAAAATAAGTTTCATTTTATACTGGTTTATTTTAGAAAGCTACTAGGCAAATAGCCACTTATCACGTAATATCAAAATAATTTTTTTTTTTTTAAAGACAGAGTCTCACTCTGTCACTTAAGCTGGAGTGCAGTGGCACAATCATGGTTCATTACAGTCTTGACCTCTGGGCTCAAGCAATCCTCCTGTCTCTGCCTCCTGAGTAGCTGCAATTACAGGTGTGTGGCACCATGCCCAGCTAATTTTTGCACTTTTTGTAGAGACAAGGTTTCACTGTGTTGCCTTTTGTAGAGACAAGGTTTCACTTTGTTGCCTAAACTGGTCTCAACCTAACCAGTCCCCCCTGAAAAGGCCAGGTGTGGTAGCTCATGCCTGTAATCCCAGCACTTTGGGAGGCTGAGGTGGGAGGATTGCTTGAGCCCAGGAGTTAAAGGCTGCAGTGAGCTACGATGGTGCCAGTGCCACTCCAGCCTGGGCAACAGAATGAGACCCTGTCTGAGTTTGGGGGAGAAGTTATTTACAATGTTTTGAAAATATCCTTTGGCCCAGGCATGGTGGCTCACACCTGTAATTCCAGCACTTTGGGAGGCCGAGGCAGGTGGATCACTTGAGGTCAGAAGTTCGAGACCAGCCTGGCCAACATGGCAAAACCCTGTCTCTACTAAAAATACAAAAATTAGCCAGGCATAGTGATGCATGCCTGTAATCCCAGCTACTGGTGAACACTCCAGCCTGGTGACAAAACAAGACTTTGTCTCAAAAAAAAAAAAAAAAAAAAAAAAAAAAAAAAAAATGATGAAAACGACCCTCAGATATAATTCTAATATCACCAGTTGGCCTTTCTTGACATCTCTTTTAGTCTTCTCTCTTTTTCAGAAATGTGAGTTCCTTGCCAAATGTTTTGAACTGAATTTTAAGTCATTAAATTGTGAGTTTTGGAGTATAGTGGAAGGGACGTGTGAGTGTTTTAGATTAGTAGCATGACAATCATTTCATTTTCTTTAAGTATTTTCATCTTTTGTTTTTAGGAATGGTGGACTCATCTTTGGTTAAATGAAGGTTTTGCATCCTGGATTGAATATCTGTGTGTAGACCACTGCTTCCCAGAGTATGATATTTGGACTCAGTTTGTTTCTGCTGATTACACCCGTGCCCAGGAGCTTGACGCCTTAGATAACAGCCATCCTATTGAAGTGAGCCATACTTTCTAACCATTAGCCTATGACTGCTCTCATTTACAATGAAATACGTAATTTGTTACATAGATACCTTGGACTTTGAAAAGAAGAGAAAATAGCATGGGTGATTTTACTGGTTCATATTTCTAGTCTTGAAAAGCTAGTAAGTCTAAGTTCTAATTAACATTTCTTTTTAAGGTAGGCAGTAAAAAAAAATTGGTCTGGCCAGGCACAGTGGCTCACGCCTGTAATCCTAGCATTCTGGGAGGCTGAGGCGGGCGGATCACCTGAGGTCGGGAGTTTGAGACCAGCCTGACCAACATGGAGAAACCCCGTCTCTACTAAAAATACAAAATTAGCCAGGCATGGTGGCGCATGCCTGTAATCCCAGCTACTCGGGAGGCTGAGGCAGGAGAATCGCTTGAACCTGGGAGGCAGAGGTTGCGGTGAGCTGAGATCGTGCCATTGCACTCCAGCCTGGGCAACAAGAGCAAAAAACTCTGCCAAAAAAAAAGAAAAAGAATAGTATGGGAGAAATCATACCTATTGGGTAACACTATGGTTCCATTGTTTATGTCAAGGAAAATTCTGGACATATTTTATTGTCAGGGTCTGTTTTATGAATACTTTAATTCTGTTGACTTAGCCTGTCCCTACTTCAGTTTATATATATAAATTTTGTGTCTGAAGAACTAGAGTTATAATCCTACTTCAACATATTTAATTAGGCTCCCATATAATTGTAATTCATTACAATTAGTGCAAGAAATCTAATGTTCTTCACCTCCATGTCTTCCTCATCACTCTTCTGCAACTACCCCAAAAATAAACAGAACCATAGTGGCTTCTCTCTCAGCAGAACAAAGCCAGGAATGGAACCCAGGCTCTAAGGGATGACAGGAATCATGTTCTATTCAACTTTATTATTATTAGTTACTACATTTTTCTGAGGACCATCATTATACATTATGAGTGAGTTAAAGGCAGAAAAATGTAAGTTAGAAGGGTTTTCCTAGAAAGCGTTTGATGTAATTCAGTATTACAGGCTATCTGCTTCCTGTCATAACCCTGAATCACACTGTCTGCCAGGTCAGTGTGGGCCATCCATCTGAGGTTGATGAGATATTTGATGCTATATCATATAGCAAAGGTGCATCTGTCATCCGAATGCTGCATGACTACATTGGGGATAAGGTAAAAAAAAAAAAAATTTAAATATTTCATTCTTTTATGGTGAAATCATAGAGTTTTGCATGAAAAAAATGTATCACTTTATTTGGATTAAGTTCCCAAATAGTTTCTGGCTTGTCATTTTTTTTTAATGACCAAAAAGAATGAGAATTCAGTTATTTGAAGTTGACTACTGTGGTCTCTTAGATGGGTGATGTGCAAGTATGTTTGGGAGTGGGAATGGGAGGCTGGTATAAAATTTAAGAGCAAGAATAGAAGGCATAGAGTATGCATTATTAAATAAAAGGCAGTAGGCATCAGAAAGATATATGTGTTTCAGTGTATCTGATACTTGAGTATTTGAATAAATTTGTTTTTGATTACTAATAAACAAGTATATTATAAATTCTGAGATATGACTTCCCTGGATTTTAAAAATTGTGTTTTCTCAGGACTTTAAGAAAGGAATGAACATGTATTTAACCAAGTTCCAACAAAAGAATGCTGCCACAGGTAATCTTTAATAGCTTGAGATAGAAATGGAGAGAAAGTATTGTCACTCTATCCAGGCTGGGACATTTTTTTTTTGTTCTGAATACTTAACTCAAGGTCAGGATCCATGTAATAAGTAAATTAACCTTATTTGAAGCTGTGTTCAGGTTGAATATCTCTAATCTGAAAATCTGAAATTTGAAATGCTCCAGAATCTGAAACTTTTTTTTTTTTTAATTAAAGTTCTAGGGTGCATGTGCACAACGTGCAGGTTTGTTACATCAGTATACATGTGCCATGTGAGTTTGCTGCACCCATTAACTCGTCATTTACATTAGGTATTTCTCCTAATGCTATCCCTCCCCCAACCCCCTACCCCATGACAGGCCCCGGTGTGTGATGTTCCCCGCCCTGTGTTCAAGTGTTCTCATTGTTCAATTCCCACCCAAAATCTGAAACTTTTTGAGGGCCAACATGATGCTCAAAGGGAGTGCTCATTGGAACATTTCAGATTTTGGATATTCCAATTATAGATGCTCAGCTAGTAAGTATAATGCAAATATTCCAAAATCCAAAAAAAATATGAAATTCAAAACACTTCTGGTCCCAAGCATTTTGGATAAGGGATACTCAACCTGCAGTAAGTCATTGGGTCAACATGAATCAGGACTCATTATCCCTTTGGTCATCCTCCAGCATTCTGCTTTCCATAACTGAATATTTTGCCAATTTAAAGAGTCTGGGCTGGGTGTGGTGGCTCACGCCTGTAATCCTAGCACTTTGGGAGGCCAGGATGTGAGGACTGATTGAGCCCAGGAGTTCAAGACCAGCTTGCAACATAGCAAGACCCCACCTCTACAAAAAATACAAAAATATTAGCCGGGTGTGGTGGTATGTGCCTGTAGTCCCAGCTACTCAGGAGGCTGAAGTGGGAAGGGTCACTTGAGCCCAGGAGTTTGAGGTTACAGTGAGCAATCATGGCACCACTTCACTCCAGCCTGGGCAACAGAACAAGATCCTGTCTCTGAAAAAATAAAAAATAAAGGGAATACAGTCTTGTGTTGCTTAACAACAGGGATATGTTCTGAGAAATACGTTGTCAGGCAATTTCATCAATATGTGAACATCATAGAATGTACTTACATAAACTTACACAGTATGTTCTAGGCTATATACACCTAGCCTACATGGTATATCCTGTTGCTTCTAGGCTACAAAATACCTGTACAGCATGTTACTGTACTGAATACTATAGGCAATTACAACACAATGGTATTTGTATACCTGAACATTTCTAAATATAGAAAAGGTACAGTAAAAATACGATATTAAAGATGCTCCACCAGCTGGCTGATATGCCTGTAATCCCAGCGCTTTGGGAGGCTGAGGCAGGTAGATTGCTCGAGCCCAGGAGTTTGAGACCAGCCGGGGCACCATGCCAAAACCTCATCTCTATAAAAAGTACAAAAATTAGCTGGGTGTGGTGGCATGTGCCTGTAGACCCAGCTACTTGGGAGGCTGAGGTAGGAGGATCACTTGAGCCTGGGAGGTCAAAGCTGCAGTGAGCTGTGATTGGGCCACTGCACTCCAGCCTAGGCAACAGCAAAACTCAGTCTCAAAAGAAAATAAGGTGCTACACCTGAATGCAGCTTATAGGACAACTTATAGAAGTTGTTCTAGTTGAGTTGAGTGGTGAGTGAATATGAAGGCCTAAGACATTACTGTACACTACTATAGATGTTATAAATACTTTACACTTAGGCTACACTAAATTTATAAAAATAATTTTTCTTTCTTGAATCATAAATTAACCCTAGCTTACTGTAACATTTTAAATTTACTTTTTAATTTTTTTAACTTTTTGATTCTTTTCAGTTCTTTTTTTTTTTTTTGAGACGGAGTTTCGCTGTTGTTGCCCAGGCTGGAGTGCAATGGCGCAGTCTTGGCTCACCACAACCTCCGCCCTCACGGATTCAAGTGATTCTCCTGCCTCAACCTCCTGAGTAGCTGGAATTACAGGCATGTGCCACCACGGCCAGATAATTTTGTTTTTTTTTTTTTTTTTTAAAGACAGGGTCTTGCTCTGTCACCCAGGCTGGAGTGCAGTGGTGCAATCTTGGCTTCACTGCAACCTCCGCCTCCTGGGTTCAAGTGATTCTCCTGTCTCAGCCTCCCAAGTAGCTGGGAACAGGTGTGTGCCACCATGCCTAGCTAATTTTTGTATTTTTAGTAGAGAAAGGGTTTCACCATGTTGGCCAGGCTGGTTTCGAACTCCTGACCTCAGCTGATGTGCCCACCTCGGCCTCTCAAAGTGCTGGGATTACAGGTGTGAGCCACCGCACCCAGCCTAATTTTGTATTTTTAGTAGAGATGGGGTTTCTCCATGTTGGTCAGGCCGGTCTTGAACTCCAGACCTCAGGTGATCTGCCCGCCTTGGCTTCCCAAAGTGCTGGGATTACAGGCGTGAGCCACCGCACCCAGCCTGGATATTTTTAAAGTGAGGTTAATTGAATGGGTATAATGGCCTTAAGTTTGTCAGTGATTGTTTAGTAGTGATCTTGAACATGTTTCAATTTCTTTGTTTCTCCTTAACTCATCTGTTTATCTTTTATTATAATTCGTAATTTTTCTTATAAATTAGAATGATTAAGTATATCTCAGAATAAAAGACCAGTTTTGGCCAGGTGTGATGACTCACACCTGTAATTCCAGCACCTTGGGAGGCTGAGGCAGGCGGATTGCTTGAGCCTGGGATTTTGAGACCAGCCTGGGCAACATGGTGAAACCCCATCTCTACAAAAATTGCAAGAAATTATGGGCCGGGTGCGGTGGCTCACGCCTATAATCCCAGCACTTTGGGAGGCCGAGGCAGTGAATCACCTGAGGTCAGGAGTTCAAGACCAACCTGGTCAACATGGTGAAACTCCATCTCTACTAAAAATACAAAAATTAGCTGGGTGTAGTGGCACATGCCTGTAATCCCAGCTACTCAGGTGCCTGAAGCAAGAGAATTGCTTGAACCTGGGAGGCAGAGGTTGCAGTGAGCTTAGATCATGCCACTGCACTCCAGCCTGGGCAACAGAGCAAGACTCCATCTCAAAAAAAAAAAAAAAGCCAGGTGTTGTGATGTGCACCTGTAGTTCCAGCTACTCAGGAGGCTGAGGAGGGAAGATCACCTGAGTCTGGGAGGTCGAGGCTGCAGTGAGCTGTGATTATGCCACTGCACTCTAGCCTGTGTGACAAAGTAAGACCCTATCTCAAAAAATACCAGTTTTTATGATAGAATTTACTTAGTTGCAGAAGAGGGGTGGCAAGGGGAATATTAATTTGGCTCACTGTTTCCTCAACCTGAAAGAACCAAAGAATTAGCAGTGTAGTGTCAAAAGTTAAATAAAATTTCTTTTTTGTTTAGGAAAATAAAAATATAAACATTTTAGATGATCATTGTTTATCTTCTAGAGGATCTCTGGGAAAGTTTAGAAAATGCTAGTGGTAAACCTATAGCAGCTGTGATGAATACCTGGACCAAACAAATGGGATTTCCTCTCATTTATGTGGAAGCTGAACAGGTAAACATATAAAGTCTTTCCATTTGTCTGATACTGTATTAAATGAAATTCAGTACAGTGTATCAAGTTTGCTTTTCTGTACTTCAGGTTTTCTAGTGACATTTAAACCAGCCCTGTTACTCTTTTATCAGTAATTTTACAGCTTGCATCATTAAAATTATACATACTTAAGAGAGAACAAAATGTTACCTGCTTGTCTTGTCTCCAGTTTCATTAAATGAAATTGTTCTCTTCAATTTATTTGCCATGGTTCTGTGAGCTGCATGGGGATTTAATTCCTGTTCATTTTTAGGGAAGTGGATTCATAGTTCTTTTTTAGTATGTTTTTTTTCTTGTCGTCCTACATTGTCCACAAAGCTAAGTATTTTTTTATTATTGTTTTTATATTTTAAAAACTTGAGACGAGGTCTCGCTGTATTGCCCAGCCTGTTCTGGAACCCCTGGGCTCAAGTGATCCTTCCACCCCTGCCTCCCAAAAGTGCTGGGAATGCAGGTGTGAGCCACTGCACACCCGGCCAAAGCTAAGTATGTTTTACAAATAATTTCTCAATGTGGCAATCTAAGTTATAAATTTGCTTTTCTGCACTTTTGTATTCTAGGTGACATTTAAACCAATTCTTGCACTCTCAAAATGCTCCCAATTTACATGGAACATTTTCATGTGTAAGCTTGCAGATTACCCTTTCAGAGCCAAATCTTAACTTTTAACATGATTGGATTTTACACTAAAGTGTGCACATTGGAGGACCTCTCAGTTAGATTGGCTGCAATAACTTGGAAAGGCAATTTAGGGAATGCAATTGATCATGTTTGGTGGAAAAGAATACCTGTAAGTTTAGTGACCTACCACTGTGACCATTCTATTTCTTTGCAGTCTTTTTTCTGCACTTGGGACTAGTCTTGTTATAGGAGATGACTAATTGAATTTGATGTTGACACTGCATATAGACTGACTCTTTTAAGAATATTAACATACAAAAATTGTTGTTACTTTTCACCTGGGCATTTCATTCCCTCAAAACTACTGAACTATTGGCTGGGCCAGGCACAGTGGCTCACGCCTGTACTTAGAATACTGGGAGGCCAAGGTGGGAGGATTGCTTGAGCTCAGGAGTTCAAGACAAGCCTGGGCAACATAGTGAGACCTCGTCTCTACTAAAAGTAAGAAAAACTAGCTGGGCATGGTGGCACGTGCCTGTAGTCCCAGCTACTTGGGAGGCTTAGTTGGAAGGATCGCTTGAGCACAGGAGGTGTTAAGGCTGCAGTGAGCTGTGATGGCAGCACTGCAGTTGATCCTGGGCAACAGAGCAAGACCATGTATTAAAAAACAAACAAACAATTGGCCAGGCACAGTGGCTCACATTTGTAATCCCAGCACTTTGGGAGGATCACTTGTGTTCTGGAGTTTGAGACCAGCCTGGGTAACATGGCAAGATGCTGCCTCTACCAAAACAAAAAAACAAACCCAAAACTATTGAAATGTTAATGATTACACATAAAGCAGATTATTAAGCCGTAATTTTTTTCTTAAAGCAGAACACACTTTTAAGAGATAATAGTTTCAGTTAGAACAGAGAACAGTAATGCCACACTTCTCAGTGTTGCTGAAACTCTTTCCATCCAGGGGCTTTCAAGTTCTTGCTTTCTTTGTTTTCTTTTTTGTCTACAGGCACAGCCAAACTCATCCTCCATTTTGCGTTGTAATAAAAGGCCAATGGCCTGGTGCAGTGGCTCAGACTTATAATCCTAGCACTTTAGGAGGCTGAGGCAGGAGGATTGCTTGAACCTAGGAGTTCGAGATCATCCTGGGCAATATTATAGTGAGACCCTGTCTCTAAAAAAACTAAAAATAAATTAAAAATATATTAATGAAATTAAAGGCCTGTCTGTCGCTCTTAATTCTTTTAGGAATAGGAGAGCTGTGTAACATATCTTGATTATGATCTGTTTCTCACTTTACATTCGCCAAATTTAAATGTTTTTGCTCTAATTCTGAATCAATGTAAAAGCTTTCAACTTTCTCAGGGAAATCTGTGTGATATATAACTGATTATATATATAATTAATATCTACTGTTAACGTTCATTAATAGTTTCCCTATGGCATCAGAGTGGCCATTGCTTTCTCACTTAAATTTTTTCTTAGTTTTTCAATTCTATTTCTTGCAGTAAGTTTATCCGTGAAGCTCATTAGCCCAATTTTACATTTGATTTAGGTGATCTAAAGTCTGTTTTATCTTGTGTTACTTGAAATCCAGGATGTGGTGACTACTAAATGACACAAATGACTGCATATTGTTGAAGTATTTTGTAAACATATGTACTTACCATTGTTGCCTCTGGCTTTTTAGTTATTTGGACTTTTCTCTTTATTATTACCATCTTCATCACAATTGCATTTTGTATACTCATGAGGCATTTGGTTGTGCTCGTCACAGAAATATTGTCTCCCTCCTTTTCAAAAACAAAAACAAAAACCCCAAATGGTGTCAGTACTATTATAGCCTTTGTTTTGCTTCTTTAGGTAGAAGATGACAGATTATTGAGGTTGTCCCAAAAGAAGTTCTGTGCTGGTGGATCATATGTTGGTAAGTAAATGGCTGTAAGTGGGATATGATTGATGAATTTGGATATTAACTAATAGGAGTAGTATTCCAACTAATAGGAAATTTTTCTTTTTTTTTTTTGAGAAGGAGTCTCACTCTGTCGCCCAGGCTGGAGTGCCACAGCGTGATCTCGGCTCACTGCAACCTCCACCTCCTGGGTTCAAGCAATTCTCCTGCCTCAGCCTCCCTAGTCGCTGGGATTACAGGCAGACGCCTGGGTAATTTTTGTATTTTAGTAGAGACAGGGTTTCACCATGTTGGTCAGGCTGGTCTTGAACTCCTGACCTGAAGTGATCCACCCACCTCAGGTGGCGTGAGCCCAGTTGAAAATTTTTAAGTTTTAATATAATTTAATAAAAGCAAGAAGATAAAAATAGAACAAAAAATGAAATTCAGGGCCAGGCACGGTGGCTTACGCCTGTAATCCCAGCACTTTGGGAGGCAAGGCGGGCGGATCACTGGAGGTCAGGGTGATCAGCCTGGCCAACATGGTGAAACCGTGTCTCTACTAAAAATACAAAACAGCCGGGCATGGTGGCCGGCACCTGTAGTCCCAGCTACTCAGGAGGCTGAGGCAGGAGAATCTCTTGAACCTGGGAGGCGGAGGTTGCAGTGAGCTGAGGTTACACCACTGCACTCCAGCCTGGGCAATGGAGCAAGACTCTGTCTCAAAATAAATAAATAAAAAGATAAAAATAAAAATAAATTTAGGGGCTGAGAGCAGGCTGGGCAAAATGGCAAAACCCCGTCTCTTAAAAAAAAAAAAAAAAAAGGCCGGGCGCAGTGGCTCACACCGGTAATCCCACACTTTGGGAGGCCGAGGTGGGCGGATCATCCGAGGTCAGGAGTTCAAGACCAGCCTGGCCAACATGGTGAAACCCTGTCTCTATTAAAAATACAAAATTAGCCGGGCGTGGTGGCACATGCCTGTAATCCCAGCTACTCAGGAGGCTGAGGGAGAATCGCTTGAACCCAGGAGGCAGAGGTTGCAGTGAGTCAGGATCGAGCCATTGCACTCCAGCCTGGGAAACAAGAGTGAAACTCTGTCTCAAAAAAAAAAAAAAAAATAGGAAACTTAGCTGGGCACAGTGGTGCACACCTGTAGTCCTAGGTATTTGGGAGGCTGAGGGAAGCAGATTACTGGAGTCCAGGAGTTCAAGGCTGCAGTGAGCCATGATCGTGGCACTACACTCCAGCCTGGGTGATAGAGTGAGACCTTGTCTCAAAATAAAAATAAGAAAAAAATTTAGGAAATAAAAAAGGAGATTCACAAGGTATTTGTAGTATTTAGTCACTTTCTTAGTTTTTGAAATTCCATGTTTCTGTGTGTTATTGGAGGCTATGATGAATGAAGAAAGCTAGTAATACCCAGGAAGTGACGTCTCTAGCCTTAATCTCCTAAAAGAGGACTTACTGTGTGTGTCAGGGGTGAGGGGTAGGTGGGGGGGGGGGGGGTAGGTAATTCTTTTTTTTAATGCTTGGGCATAGTAAGTAAATAAGTGAGTAAAGTCCAGTGATTATTTAGATTTATTATGTACCAGTCATTGTGCTAAGTACTGTAACTGGCTCTTATTTTATACTCTCAGCTTCCTTATAAGGTAGGTCACATTATTTCTACTTTACAGATGAGGAAGCTGCAGCATAGCTAAGTTAGTTAAATTGCTCAAGGTCACCTATCTAAGAAGGTAAAGAGTGGGAATTCAAAATAGTTGGACTCCATGAATTTATGCTCTTAACTGCCATTTTCATATATTTCCATATGTCATTAGATTATTTTTACCCATAAAATTTTACCCAGGAAATTGAGATTAGTTGAAAAAATCAAGAAGTAAAGTGTTTATCTATACCTTTCTTGCTTCCCTTAAAACAACAGTTCTCAACAAAGGGGAGGTATATATGAGAATCATCAATGCCTTGTCATGTTCCACCCACTAAAAATCTGATACATTCAACTCAGTTAAGATGTATGGCCTTCTGCCCTTAACCTTCCCTAGCAGTTGGAATTAGTCTTTTTTTTTTTTTTTTTTTTTTTTGAGACACAGTCTCGCTCTATCATTCAGGCTGGAGTGCAGTGGCACGATCTCGGCTCCCTGCAACCCCTGCCTCCCAGGTTCAAGCGATTCTCTGCCTCAGCCTCCTGAGTAGCTGGGATTACAGGCGCCCACCACCACGCCCAGCTAATTTTTGTATCTTTAGTAGAGATGGGGTTTCACCATCTTGGCCAGGCTGATCTTGAACTCCTGACCTCATGATCCACCCGCCTCGGCCTCCCAAAGTGCTGAGATTACAGGCATGAGCCACCGTGCCCAGCCTGATTTTTTTTTTTTTTTTTTGTGAGACAGCTACTCATGTCTCGCTTTGTCGCCCTGGCTGGAGTCTGGAGTGCAGTGGTACAACCTCGGCTCGCTACAACCTCCGCCTCCCAGGTTCAAGCGATTCTCCTGCCTTAGCCTCCTGAGTAGCCGGGATTACAGGCGCATGCCACACCGCCCAGCTCATTTTTGTATTTTTAATAGAGACAGGGTTTCGCCACATTGGCCAGGCTGGTCTTGAACTCCTGACCTCTGGTGATCCGCCTGCCTTGGCCTCCTCCCAAAGTGCTGGGATTATAGGCGTGAGCCACCATGCCCAGCCTAGAATTACTTTTTTTTTTTTTTTTTTTGAGACTGAGTCTTTCCCTGTCGCCTAGGCTGGAGTGCAATGGCATGATCTCGGCTCACTGCAACCTCTGCCTCCTGGGTTCAAGCAATTCTGTCTCAGCCTCCCAAGTAGCTGGGATTAACAGGAACATGCCACCATGCTCGGCTAATTTTTTGTATCTTTAGTAGAGACAGGGTTTCACCATGTTGCCCAGGCTGGTCTTGAACTCCTGACCTCGAGATCCGCCCGCCCCAGCCTCCCAAAGTGTTGGTATTACAGGTGTGAGTCACTGTGCCTAGCCATAGAATTACTCTTTTAATGAATATATCTAACAAAGCTGGGCACAGTGGTTCACACCTGTAGTCCCAGTACATTGGGAGGCCAAGGTGGGCAGATTGCTTGAGCCCAGGGGTTCGAGACCAGCCTGGGCAACATGGCAAAACCTCATCTCAAAAAAATAAATAAAATTAGCCTGGCATGGTGGCATGCATCTGCAGTCCCTGCTACTTGGGAGCCTGAGTTGGAGAATCTCTTGAGCCCATGAGATCGAGGCTGCAGTGAGCCGTGATCGTGCCATTGCATTCTAGCCTGGGTGTCACGGTGAGACCCTGTCTGGGGGAAAAAAATTATCTAACAAGTCAGGTGACAGTTTTATTGTCCAAATAAATCTGTACGTGTCAAAGTTGCCGTTTTCTGCCTCTTACCTGTAATCTACATTGTAGTACTGACAGGTTTTTCTAATACTCTGTGACCAATAGAGGTAACATTAAAACTTGCAGTATCCCAGTATCGGAGAAATTTTACTTTGTGGTTTAACCTGGTAGCATAAAGCTATGTAATTTATTTATTTTATTTTTTTTGAGATGGAGTCTTGCTCTGTCGCCCAGGCTGGAGTGCAGTGGTGCAATCTCGGCTCACTGCAAGCTCCGCCTCCCAGGTTCACGCCATTCTCCTGCCTCAGCCTCTCCGAGTAGCTGGGACTACAGGCGCCCGCCACTACGCCCGGCTAATTTTTTTTAATATTTTTAGTAGAGATGGGGTTTCACCGTGGTCTTGATCTCCTGACCTCGTGATCCGCCCGCCTCAGCCTCCCAAAGTGCTGGGATTACAAGCGTGAGCCACCGCGCCCGGCCTAAAGCTATGTAATTTATTAAAGTAGCTCCATTTCCATGAATGTACTGGGCAAGGACTCTTTTTGTTTGGCATCTTAATGCCAAATCTGTTTTGCTGTCTGATATATAAGACAGTGTTTCTGCCTTACAAAAGCTTTGGCTTATAGATATGACTCCTCTGTGATGGAACATAACAGCTTCCAGGTTGTATCCTGTCTATCACAACAATAAAAATTAACCCTTCGATATTTCAGCAGTGTGTATACCTGTTAAGGACTGCACCTTAGAATTTGTTTTTAAATGATATATGAAGGCTAGGCGCAGTGGCTCATACCTGTAATCCCAGCACTTTGGGAGGCCGAGGCAGGTGGATCCCTTGAGGCCAGGAGTTTGAGACCAGCCTGGCCAATATGGCAAAACCCCATCTCTACTAATAAAGTACAAAAAAAAATTGTGTATTTTTGGGTATGGTGGCACACACCTGTAGTCCCAGCTACTGAGGAAGCTGAGGCACAAGAACCTCTTGAACCCGGGAGGTGGAGGTTGCAGTGAGCTGAGATCCCGCCACCACACTCCAGCCTGGGCGACAGAGCAAAACTCTGTCTCCAAAAAAAATAAAATAAATAAATTACATAGCTTTATATATATATATATATTTTTTTTTTTAAATTTAACAGTAAAATTGCTGTCTTTGCTCTGTAAGGGGAAAATGATAATTAAGTTTAAGTCATTGCATTTGTGATTCTACAAGTGAGTTAACTGCTTTCTTTTTTTAGACAACGTGATTTTGTTCATAAATTATCCCTTCCTTTGCACTGATACTATTCAGGTTATCTGGAAGAGTTCATGTACCACTAAGAATGAAATATTGACTTAACAGTTAGGCTTAGGCTCCTGGTTAGAATACCACCACTCCTCTCTCCACCTTACCTTCTATTTGTCCCAGTGCAAAATTTGTTTGTTCTTCTCTTGCTTAGGTGAAGATTGTCCCCAGTGGATGGTCCCTATCACAATCTCTACTAGCGAAGACCCCAACCAGGCCAAACTAAAAATTCTAATGGACAAGCCAGAGATGAATGTGGTTTTGAAAAATGTCAAACCAGACCAATGGGTGAAGGTGAGTTCGGAATCTTACCTAAACAGATTTCTCTCACTTATACATTTTGTGGCCGGCTTTAAGTTCTGCTTCAGTTTAGTATTTTCAAAGAAAAAAAAAAAACTAAACTTTTCTTTGTGAGATTTAGGATGAATTTTCATATAGTATTGTCCAGACATCTGTCCTTATGTTAGGGAAGGTAGTGGTAGAGAAGCAGATCCAAAGGCATAGGACTAAGGAGGAGAAGAAAAAAAAAAAGTAGATTGAGTGTAAGCTTATATGAACCAAAATATTTGTAGTCTCACACTTTCAAACTCCCCTGTTATTGTAATGAAAGGTTAACTTCAATGATGTGTTGTCACCATATGTGTACTGCTATAATCTAGTGAGAGCAGACATATATAATAATCGGTTTGTGTCACTGAAATGTAAAATTCCTTAGCTGGTATTTCAAAACCATTTCACAAAAATACCAGTAGGTAAGAATTATTTTTCATTATTCTGTACTCTGTGCCTTTCATAATGAAAGTATTTACTGCAAACTCTTAATTGTATGTTCCTAATAGGAATTACACATTTTATCAGACACTTGTGCTTTTTAAAAAAGAAAGCCCGCCGGGCGCCACGGTAGCACTTTGGGAGTAATCCCAGCACTTTGGGAGGCCGAGGCAGGCAGGTCACTTTGGGAGGCCGAGGCAGGCAGATCACAAGGTCAGGAGTTCAAGAACAGTCCGACCAACATGGTGAAACCCTGTCTCTACTATCTCTACTAAAGATATGAAAAAAAAAATTAGTCGTGATGGCGTGCACCTGTAATCCCAGCTACGCAGGAGAATCGCTTGAACCCAGAAGGCGGAGGTTGCAGTGAGCCAAGATCGCGCCATTGCACTCCAGCCTGGGTGACAGGGTGAGACTCCATCTGAAAAAAAAAAAAAAAAAAAAAAAGCCATTTTTCTGTTTATCAACTTTTTTTTTTTTTCGAGTTGGGGGTCTCACTATGTTGCTTAGGCTGGATTCAAACTCCTAGGCTCATGTGATCCTCCCACCTCAGGCTCCAGAGTAGCTAGGATTATAGTCATGAGCCACCATGCCTGGCATTGTTTTACTTTTTTAAATATGTATTTAAAATATACTCACTGGAATATTACCATTTAAAATTATCTGGAAGATTATGTTGTAGCAATATGAAAAATTTCTTATAAATGAGAAAAAAGTTACGTACACTACAATTTTGATTAGGTTAAATAAAGGGAATCAATAAAGTGATAATTGCGTTAAAATTGTAGGGGTGGTTTTAAAAATATTTACATATAAATAGTAAAATATTTATATCTTACTGTTTTACCATTAAACTATTTTGAATATAAATGTTCTCAAAAATATTTTTTGGCTATTGGTAAATAGCCTATAGAGAATAATGCAGTTGCCAGGCGCAGTAGCTCATGCCTGTAATCCCAGGGAGGCTGAGGCGTGGTGGATCACCTGAGGTCAGGAGTTCGAGACCGGCCTGGCCAACATGGTGAAACCCTGTCTCTCCTAAAAATACAAAATTAGCTGGGTGTGGTGGCGGGTGCCTGTAATCCCAGCTGCTTGGGAGGGTGAGGCAGGGGAATCACTTGAACCTGGGAGGTGGAAGTTGCAGTGCGCTGAGATCATGCCACTCCCCTCCGGCCTGGGCGACAGAGCGAGACTCGGTCTCAAAAAAAAAAAAAAAAAAAAAAAAAAGAATAATGCAGTCAGTAATTAGGTCCATGTAATTCTTTAAAATTGGGATCTGAAAATTGTTATTCCGTTCAGTCTCTGTGCTTGTAAGATCAATGTTTGTAAAGGCCTAAGCTTTCTTAGAGATTCTACTGTCCAGGTGTGTTCATATATGTTAAGTATTTTCTGTAAACCTAAAATTGAGGTTAGAAATAGAAACTTACCCCACATTATTTTGTCCCTTCCATGTTCTTTCTACTGTCCCTCACTTTGGCCCCCACAATTTCAAGTTTCCCTTTTCTTTTGTCTGTGCATTCATTCTATCTTGATGTGTTGTCTTGTTTTAATCCATTAGTTGGCATAGATGGTCTTAATTGTTTTTCATCCAGATATATCTAAAACCAGAACTCCTTTTAAACATGCAAAAGGTTGATTTAAAAGATTAATGGAGCTGTTTAATAGTACTTACTGGATATCTTTGCAGTTAAACTTAGGAACAGTGGGGTTTTATCGGACCCAGTACAGCTCTGCCATGCTGGAAAGTTTATTACCAGGCATTCGTGACCTTTCTCTGCCCCCTGTGGATCGACTTGGATTACAGAATGACCTCTTCTCCTTGGTGAGCATCTGTGACTTAAGTAATATGATGGATTTTGCTGATTAAAAGATTTTATTTTTCCTGGAGTGTCTGAAACATAATTAGAAGAATATGGGTCTTCTTGATAGTTAAAAACACCTTTGGGACTAGAGCAAATGACTATTTTTAATATGACAAGATTGAGGCTATATAATTTAAATCCCATTTCACTACTCCTAAGCCAGTTTTCTGAAACTCTTAATTAAACTATCCTTTGCAAGGCAAAAAATTCCTTTCTTTTCAGTAGAAATAAATATGAGCCTTGAAGAAATGACCCTACTGATAGGTTTTTAAAATAATTAAGTCAGAGGGATTTTTTTTTTTTTTTTTTTGGAGACGGAGTCTTGCTCTGTCACCCAGGCTGGAGTGCAGTGACGCAATCTTGGCTCACTGCAAGCTCTGCCTCCCAGGTTCACGCCATTCTCCTGCCTCAGCCTCCTGAGTAGCTGGGACTACAGGCGCCTGCCACCATGCCTGGTTAATTTTTCATATTTTTTAGTAGAGACGGAGTTTCACCATGTTGGCCAGGATGGTCTCGATCTCCTGACCTCGTGATCCGCCCAGCTCGGCCTCCCAGAGTGCTGGGATTACAGGCGTGAGCCACCATGCCCGGCCGATTTTATGTTTTTCTAAATAGTGGTTGTACTTTGCTGGGAAAGCCAGAATTTTTAAACATCGTGTTCTTATTTCAAATTATATCCCATTAGCTTTAGAAGTATATTTATATTTGGCTTTCTTCCAGAAAGGATTTAAAGCAGAAATTAGTATTATTTTCTTTATGACTTCAGCATAGGTTAGGTAATTTCCAGATGTCTTTATGATAAAATTGTCGTATTCCTCCTAGTATTCCTTTAAATTGGACTGGAAATTTTCCCTCCCCTCTGCAGTCCTTGGTTTTGGATTCCGCCTTTGTATAAACACAGATTAGCATTGATGCACAAAACCTCACATCTGCTGATCTAATTGCTGAGAGAGACCTGTCCCAGGAGAGTGAGCTGTTTGTGGAGTTGGCTGCTATAACAGAAGTTCTTTTTCCTAACTCTGTTAGTTCTGAAAGGACTTTGAATTTGTAGTGCCTTCTAGTTTATGTTCTTTTAGAAATGAGTAAAGGAGAGGCTTAAGTTGACACAGTTTGCAGGTCCGGCTCTGAAAGAATGTCTGTCAAAAACCAAAGCTCAAACTATTTTTGCAATTTTTCTGAAAGTATGAAAAATTTCAAAACAGTAACAAAGCCAAGTCCCCAGAAACTGAGTAGAAATAGAAGTTAACTGGTTTGTTGTTGTTCTCAAATTGTTGGGACATTTAGTGTAATTTTTAAAAGTAGTTCTTGTATAAATAGCAAATAATTCATTCTAATTTTTCTGTAAAAAGAGAGAAAAAAATAACAAAGGAGTAAAAAAGGAATGTTATCTGAATAGGATTTTTATTCTAACAGTGTTCTGAGCTTATACAGTCCCATTTCCTTAAACCAAAGAAATTGCTAGCAGCAGATAATGCCAAAAATGCATGCTTATGTTTTTTGGTTTTGTTTGAAGACTAGGTTAATTTATGTTTTTTCCTATCCCAGGCTCGAGCTGGAATCATTAGCACTGTAGAGGTTCTAAAAGTCATGGAGGCTTTTGTGAATGAGCCCAATTATACTGTATGGAGCGACCTGAGCTGTAACCTGGGGATTCTCTCAACTCTCTTGTCCCACACAGACTTCTATGAGGAAATCCAGGAGTTTGTGAAAGATGTCTTTTCACCTATAGGGGAGAGACTGGGCTGGGATCCCAAACCTGGAGAAGGTAATGGATATACTAAATGGAGAAAGAATTAGGCAGAAGTTGGTACTTTTTTATGTGGTTAACAATGTAATTAATATCATCTTTGTATTTACTGGATGTTACTGTATATTCAGCAAGCCAGAAATTAAGACTTGAGTCTTTTAAGTCTGCTGGTGAAGTTACATGGGTCAACAACATAGAAACAGTAGTGGTTATGTGTGTTCGATGCTAAATATAATTTGTGCACATGGTGGAAATAAAAGTCTTTTGCAGAATTCCAAAGGCCTATTTTTAGTCAATAAAAGCTAAAGGGAATTTCAGGTTGTTTTGTTTTATTTATTTATTTATTTAATTTTATTTTTTTGAGACGGAGTTTCACTCTTGTTGCCTAGGCTGGAGTGCAATGGTGCGATCTCGGCTCACCGCAACCTCCGCTTCCCGGGTTCAAGTGATTCTCCTGCCTTAGCCTCCCGAGTAGCTGGGATTACAGGCATGTGCCGCCATGCCTGGCTACTTTTATATTTATAGTAGAGACGTGGTTTCACCATGCTGGTCAGGCTGGTCTCGAACCCCAACCTCAGGTGTTCCGCCTGTCTCGGCCTCCCAAGTTTTATTTATTGTTACCGTAAATACCAGGCACCTTTATGTATAACTTGTAAAGGTGCTGAGAGACACAAGGGTCAGCTTTTTTAATTAAGAAAATTATTTGCTTTCTACATGTGTTCTCTGCTCTGTGATTATTTCTATAAGCATATATTTACTCTTTTTGCTCCCATTTAAATATTGGGAATGATTAAAGGTTTTACATATCATTATTTTTTATCATCTGCTAATAACTAAAGGTGGTGTTTCCTCCTGACCAGTCTTGATCCAGAAGTCTTTTGTAATAAAAATAGTAGCAATACCTAGAGCTCTATGTCTTGTCTTTTTTTTTTTTTTTTTTTTTTTTTTTAAGATGGAATTTCACTCTTGTCACCCAGGCTGGAACGCAATGGCGCCATCTTGGCTCACTGCAACCTCTGCCTCTCGGGTTCAAGCGATTCTCCTGCCTCAGCCTCCCAAATAGCATACCACCACGCCTGGCTAATTTTTGTATTTTTAGTAGAGACGAGGTTTCGCCATGTTGGCCAGGCTGGTCTTGAACTCTGGGCCTCAAGCAATCTTCCCGTCTCAGCCGCCCAAAGTGCTGTATTACAGGCATGAGCCACTACAGCTGGTCCCAGCTTCTATGTCTTTTCTTCATTGATTCAACAAATATTTATGTAGCTAGTAAATGCCATATACTATTCTAAGAGCTGGTGATACAGCAGCAACCCAAATATTGCCTTATATGGCTTACATTCTAATGGGAGACATAGCAAATAATTAAATGTATAATGGTCTAGGTGGCAGGAAGTATCATTAAGAAAAATAAAGTTGCCAGGGGTGGTGGCTCACGCCTGTAATCCCAGCACTTTGGGAGGCTGAGGCGGGTGGATCACAAGGTCAAGAGTTCAGGACCAGCCTGGCCAAGATGGTGAAACCCTGTCTCTATTAAAAATACAAAAATTAGCCAGGCGTGGTGGCGGATGCCTCTAATCTCAGCTACTCGGGAGGCTGAGGCAGAGAATTGCTTGAACCCAGGAGGCAGAGGTTGCAGTGAGCTGAGATTGGGCCACTGCACTCCAGCCTGGGTGACAGGGCAAGACTCTGTCTCAAAAAAAAAAAAAAAAAAAAGAGAAAAGAAAAATAAAGTCGTCGGATAATAAGGAGTGCTGGGTCACTATTTTCTAGAGAGTGTTTGGGGAAACTGTCTCTAATAAGGTGATACTGAGCATAAACTGAGACATGGAGAGAGTTATGAGGCTATCTAGAAGAAAAGTGGTTCAGAGGAAACAGCAAGTACAAAAGACCTGAGATGGGAGCATGCTTAGGGTATTTGAGGAATAACAAGAAAGCTGCTGAGTTCAGGACAGGAATGAGTGGGAGAGGGCAATGGGAGACCTTTCTGATCCTGTAGAACCTGTTTGCTACAGTGAGAAGTTTTTTGACTTTCACATTTAGTGATATGACATGCTAATTAGAGAGTTTTGGGCAGGGGAACTTGATTTGATTTACTTGGCTTTCTGAAGAACAGACTAAAAGAAGACGAGAGGAGGCAGGGAGACCATTCAGAAGGCTATTTTAGCAATCCAATTGAGATGCTGGTTGCAACTAGAACTTACAGGTGGTAAAGTCTGTGTATATTTCAAAGGTGGAACTGAAACTATTTGGTGAAGGATGGACTGTGTGGTGGAAAGAAAGAGAAGTGTCATCAAATTTTGGCCTGCAGAACTGGAAGAATGAAGTTGCCATGTACAGGGATAGGGAAGACTGCTGTAGAAACATTTTTTTCTTTTAAAGATACAGAGTCTTGCACTGTTGCCGAGGCTGGAGTGCAGTGGTGCAGTCATAGCTCACTGCAGCCTCGAATTCTGGGTTCAAGCTATCCTCCCACCTCAGCCTCCTGAGTATTTGGGACTACAGGCATGCACCATACCCAGCTATGTTTTTTTTGTTTGTTTTGTTTTTGTTTTGTAGAGACGGGATTTCACTATGTTGCCTAGGCTAGTCTTGAACTCCTGGACTCCAGAAATTCTCCCACCTCAGCATCCCAAAGTGCTGGAATTGCAGCCATGAGCTACTGTGCCTGGCATAGAAGCATATTTGGGTGTAAAAGGGAATCGGGCCAGGCGTGGTAGCTCACACCTGTAATCCCAGCACTTTGGGAGGCTGATGTGGGTGGAACACCTGAGGTCAGGAATTTGAGACAAGCCTGGCCAACATGGTGAAACCTCATCTCTACCAAAAATACAAAATCAGCTGGGCATGGTGGCACAGGCCTGTAGTTCCAGCTACTCAGGAGGCTGAGGCAGGAAACTCACTTGAACTGGGAGGCAGAGGTTGCAGTGAGCCGAGATCACGCCATTGCACTCCAGCCTGGGCAACAGAGCAAGACTCCGTCTCAAAAAAAAAAAAAAAAAAGTGAGGAGGTGGGAATCATGTCACGCATGTGGCTCACACCTGTAATCCAGCTACTCAGGAGGCTCAGACAGGAGAATTGGTTGAGTCCTGGAGTTCAAGCCCAGCATGGGCAACATAGTGAGACCTCATGTCTTTAAAAAACAAAACAAAACTGGATGAGATCAACCAGTGACTGAGTGTAAGTGGAAAAAAGAGGTCTGAGTTCAGGATTTAGAGATTGTGTGGAAGAGGAAGAATCAGCAAAAGAGACAGACTGGCCAGTGAGGTAGAAGGAGAGCCAGGAGAGAGAGGGGGTATCCCAGAATTTAAATAAACAGCAGATGAAAAGAAACAGTAGATGAAGGCAGAGGGAATGTGATCAGCTGTGTCAGATGCTACCACACTAAGTCAAACAGAATGATGAAGGCTAATTCAATATTACATTTAACAAGTTTTGTGGAGTAGTGGGGAACAATAATGAATTCTCCACTTTTGGAGCAGGTTCTTTAGAATAGGAGGAGAGGAAATGGAGACAACACACTTAGACAACTTTTTAAAGGAGTTTTGCTGAGAAGATCAGAGAAAAGAGGTAGACGAGAGAGAGGTGGGGTAAAGGAAGGAATTTTTAAGTTGGGAGATTTTATATTACATTTTCTGCAACTATTTGAACATATGCAGTAATAATGGAAAAATTCATGTTTTGTGAGAGAGAGGGGTTATTGCTGAATAATCAAGAGGAGTTGAGATCCAGTGCGAAGTTAAGGAGTTAGTTTTAGATAGGAGCACAGATGAATAGTGACAGGATAGGAGTACATGGACACAGAGCATGTAAATTAATGGATGTTGCACTTTTCTTTCATGATGATAACGTGACACTTTTTGACTTCAAAACCATCTTTACAATATAGGGAAAGTGCCTTCAATTTCCTAGCTATACAGATGGGAGAATGAAACACGGCAAAATAATAAAATGTTACCTTGCATCACACAGCGTGTTAGTACCAGAGCCAGAATTATAAATTACTTCTTGTAAGAATCATCACAATAATGTGTAGTTATCTATTGATCTCTGATGGTTTTCTTAAAATTATTTTTGGTTAAATTATGATTTAAATATAGCAAAATGAATAATCCAAATGTTACAGTTCATGACTTTCGGCAAACACATACCACATTTCCATCACCCAGAAAGCTGCTTGGGCTCCCTCCTAATTGGTCCCTGCTACTTGAGCCTCCCCTGCCTACCCCACACAGGCACATGCCATTCTGATTTCTTTCACCTAGATTAATATTTATCTCTTCTATTTTATATACATAGGATCATATAATGTGTGTTCTGTTCTTATACCTGGCCTCTCTCACTAAGCATAATGTTTCTGAGATAATCCAGGTTGTTCATTGCTTTTTATTGCTGAATAGTATTTCATCGTATGAATATACTACATTTTATTTGTCCATTGTACTGCCGCAGTTCATCAGATTTGTGTGCCGTTAACTGTTTTTTTTCTCAATCATTTGTTTCCTGGATGTTAACTTTTTTTGAGATATAATTCACATACCATAAAATTCACCTTTTTAAAGTATACAATTCAGTATTTGTTAGTATGTTCACAAGATTGTGCAACTATCACCTCCATATTTCCAGAACAATTTCTTCACCGTCCCCACTCTCAGTCCCCCACCCCTGCAAAAAAAAAAAGCCTTGTATCCACTGGCAGTCACTCTCCATTTCCTGGCAACCACAAATTTACTTTCTATTTCATGGATTTACCTATTCTGAACATTTCATATACATAGCATCATAAAATACTTGGCCTTTTATATCTGCTTCTTTCACTTAGCATGATATTTTCAAGGTTCATCTATGTTGTAGCATGTATCAGTCCTTCCTTTTATTTTTTTTTTGGTAACGGAGTCTCACTCTGTTGCCAGGTTGGAGTGCAGTGGTGTGATCTCGGCTCACTGCAACCTCTGCCTCCTGGGTTCAAGCAATTCTCCTGCCTCAGCCTCCCCAGTAGCTGGGGCTACAGGTGCAGGCCACCACGCCCAGCTAATTTTTGTATTATTAGTAGAGATGGGGTTTCACCATGTTGGCCAGGATGGTCTCGAGCTCTTGACCTCGTGATCCTCCTGCCTCAGCCTCCCAAAGTGCTGGGATTACAGGCGTGAACCACCACACCCGGACCCCCGGGTCTCTTTTATAAGGGCACTATTCCCATTCATGAGGGCTCCAGTTTTCAGCTATTATGAATTCTATTATGCACATTTGTATACAAGTTTTTGTGTAGACATGCTTTCATTTATTTTCGAGATACCTAAGAGTGAAATTGCTGAGTCACATGATGACTCTGTTTTTTTTTTTTGGTTTTTTTGCAATGGAGCCTCACTCTGTCTCCAGGCTGGTGCAGTGGGCATGATCTCAGCTCACTGCAACCTCCACCTCCTGGGTTGAAGTGATTCCCCCGCCTCAGCCTTCTGAGTAGCTGGGATTACAGGTCCGTGCCACTACACCTGGCTAATTTTTTGTATTTTAGTAGAGACAGGGTTTCACCATGTTGGCCAGGATGGTCTCGATCTCCTGACCTCATGATCCGCCTGCCTCAGCCTCCTAAAGTGCTGAGATTACAGGCGTGAGCCACCGCGCCCATCCTTTTGTTTTTTTAAGAGACAGGGTCGGCTGGGTGGCAGTGGCTCACGCTTGTATTCCCAGCCCTTTGGGAGGCCAAGGCAGGTGGATCACCTGAGGTCAGGAGTTCGAGACCAGCCTGGCCAACATGGCGAAACCCTGTCTCTACTAAAAATGCAAAAATTAGCCAGGTGTGGTGGTGCAACCCTGTATTCCCAGCTACTCAGAAGACTGAGGTGGAGAATTGCTTGAACCTGGGAGGCGGAGGCTGCAGTGAGCTGAGGTCATGCCACTGCACTCCAGCTTGGGCAACAGAGCGAGACCACATCTAAAAAAAAAAAAAAAAGGCCGGGTGCGGTGGCTCACGCTTGTAATCCCAGCACTTTGGGAGGCCGAGGCGGGCGGATCACAAGGTCAGGAGATCGAGACCACGGTGAAACCCCGTCTCTATTAAAAAAATACAAAAAAAAATTAGCCGGGCGTGGTGGCGGGCGCCTGTAGTCCCAGCTACTCGGAGAGGCTGAGGCAGGAGAATGGCCTGAACCCGGGAGGCGGAGCTTGCAGTGAGCCGAGATTGCGCCACTGCACTCCAGCCTGGGCGAAAGAGAAAGACTCCGTTTCAAAAAAAAAAAAAAAAAAAAGACAAGGTCTTGCTCTGTGCCCAGGCTGGAGTACAGTAGTGTGATCATAGCTCACCGCAGCTTCAACCTCCTGGGCTCAAGCGATCCTCCCTCCCCAGCCTCCTGTGTAACTGGGCCTACAGACATATGCTACCATGCTTGGTTAATTATTAGGTTTTTTGTAGAAACAGGGTCTTGCTGTGTTGCTCAGGCTGGTCTTGAACTCCTGGGCTCAAGCAATCCTCTTGCCTTGGCATCCCAAAGTGCTGGGATTATAGGCATGAGCTACTGTGCCTGGCCATAACTGTATGTTTAACCTTTTGAGGGACTGCCAGACTGATTTTCTAAGTGGCTTCACCGTATTGTGTTCCCACCAGCAGTGTTTGAGGGTTTCAATTTCTCCACATCCTTGCCAACACTTGCTATTATCTTTTTTATTAGAGCCATCATAGTGGGTATGAATTGGTATCTCATTGTGGTTTTGATTTGCATTTTCCTAATGATCAATTATGTTAAACATCTTTTTATGTGCTTATTGGCTATTTGTGTGTCTTGGAGGAATGGACCCATCCGATGTTGATTTTTAAAATCTAAGATTTCAATTTATTATACATAGAGCATACTAGTTCCATATGTGATCTTTCTTTGAACCTTGGGTCGAAACTGCATGATGTAAGCCTGTTCTTTTCACACATAATCCTTAGCAGAGTAGTTAACTAGACTGAGTAAACATTTAGTAAATTCAGATAGCTGGCATTCGTGACTGTAGATAAAGTCAGCAAGTTTATTTGCTTGTCTAATCTGTTTAGCATATCACTCTTATGATTTGATAAATGTAAAACAAGTATTCTATCAGGTATTAAGTTAATTGAGTGTGTTTGTTCAAGACTATAGAATTGGTATAGCACAATTATAAGATATCCAGATGGCAAACTTACAAAAATAGGCTTTTTAAGTAGTCTTGTGTCTCTTTTACTTCTCAAATCAGGTCATCTCGATGCACTCCTGAGGGGCTTGGTTCTAGGAAAACTAGGAAAAGCAGGACATAAGGCAACGTTAGAAGAAGCCCGTCGTCGGTTTAAGGACCACGTGGAAGGAAAACAGATTCTCTCCGCTGATCTGAGGAGTCCTGTAGGTTTTCATGATAAATTCCCTTGACATATAGGTAACTACATCATTTTGTGAAGCACGGAACTTTTTTTTTTTTTTTTTTTTTGAGATGGAGTCTTGCTCTGTCGCCCAGGCTGGAGTGCAGTGGCGTGATCTCGGCTCATTGCAGCCTCTGTCCCCTGAGTTCCAGTGATTCTCCTGCCTCAGCCTCCTGGCTAGCTGGGATTACAGGCGCTGCCACCACACCCAGCTAATTTTTGTATTTTCATTAGAGACGAGGTTTCGCCATGTTGGCCAGGCTGGTCTCGAACTCCTGACCTCAGGTGACCCACCTGCCTTGGCCTCCCAAAGTTCTGGGATTACAGGCGTGAGCTACCATGCCCAGCCTGGAACTTTTTTTAATAGCCAAAACTGACCTAAGAACTGACCCACAAACCACTTCTACCTCTATTTTAATATATACTATTTAAGTGGTTTATAGTCATCTTCTTATTTGTTTAAAGTTTCTCAGTCAGTGTTGCAGTGCTGAAAGGTGATTAGCTGTGCACATTCCCCTGAAAGCTGCTGTGCTCTGCTGGTACAACATGCCATTTACCTTTGTGGTTGCTCACAGGCACTGCTAGCTCCTTAACTACAGTTTGTAATATCTACATTTATAATATTTACTTTTTTTTTTTTTTTTTGAGATGGAGTCTCACTCTGTTACCTAGGCTGGAGTGCAGTGGTGTGATCTCGGCTCACTGTAGCCCCTGCCTCCTGGGTTCAAGCAGTTCTCCGTGCCTCGGCCTCCTGAGTAGCTGGGATTACAGGCACCTGCTACCACGCCCAGCTAATTTTTGTATTTTTAGTAGAGACAGGGTTTTGCCATGTTGACCAGGCTGGCCTGGAACTGCTGACCTCCGGTGATCCGCCTGCCTCAGCCTCCCAAAGTGCAGGGATTACAGGCGTGAGTCACTGCAGCCGGCCAACATTTACAATATTGTTTACTTGCTTTCTGTCTTTTCTTAGTATTAGAATACTTGAAACAAGGTACATTTAATCAAATGACTTATTTTTTGTCCCTGTATTCTCTTGTAGGTCTATCTGACTGTTTTGAAGCATGGTGATGGCACTACTTTAGACATTATGTTAAAAGTAAGTATATTTGAGAAGGCTCCCATTTCCTGCTTTTGAGCTTGGATAGACACACAGTACACCTCTAAATGGTTAAAAAAAAAAAAGTCCTAGAAAAGAAAGATGCATATTGTAGACATGCAAGTATTTTAAAACTGTGAGAGAATTATATGTCTATCCATATATGTTATTATATCAGTATTATCAGTATGATGCCAAAGACGTCTTACTTTTCCCCACCTTTTTTTACTCACTTTATGCATCTGAAATCTTTTTTTTTTTTTGAGACAAGGTTTCACTCTGTCACCTAGGCTAAAGTGACATAATCATGGATCACTGCAGCATCAACCTCCCAGGCTGAAGTGATCCTCCTGCGTCAGCCTTCCAAGTAGCTGGAATTATAGGAGTGTGATAACCACACCCAGCTAATTTTTGTGTTTTTTGTAGAGACAAGGTTTCACCATGCCCAGGCTGGTCTCAAACTCCTGGGGTCAAGTGATACACCCACCTCAGCCTCCCAAAGTGCTGGGGTTACAGGCATGAGCTACTGTGCCCAGCTGAAATTTTAACACTGAAATAAATGTTTGTTTTGATTAACAAGTCACTTTCTTTAAATTTTATCTTCAGTGTAAACTTACTTGGGGTTCTGCCCATTTTAAGCAAAACGTTTGTTACTGTGCTTAGGTTCTGTGCTTAGAAGGTTTGTTTTTGTGCTTAGAAAAGGGATAGACAGATGATGATCAAGTGTCTCAAGCATTTGAGCTATGGCAGGGTCCTTTATTAATAGACAGGAAATTAATTCACCTGCCTTCATAGTCTCTCTAGTTTTCCCAGGGTAATTGGCATATAATTAAGCTCTGACTTAGACAAAATATAGATAAAACTTTCCATGTCCTCATAATGGCAGCAATGTTTGAAATTTTCAATCAATAGTAGTACTGTGAAGCAAATGCTATCTCCAGTCCCTATTCATACAGTTCCAGTCTATAAGGAAATGGCTTGAGTGCACTGGCTACATTAGAGGTGGACGTAGCCAAATCTACTTTTTAATCATTAATTAAAATGTGCAAAATGTGCCTAAAAACCCATTCATTATAAGATCCACGCTTAGGACAGGAGTGGAATGTGCTCTACTGTCTCTACCTTTCATGGATTAACAACACTCTTCTGACTTCAAGGGAGTTCATGATAATCAGCTTCCTTGTAGAAATAGCTCTAATGATCATAATTGCAGATCTAAATTCTGATATTTTGGTTTTAAACAAATCCTCTGAAAAATGATTAGGATGTCTGAAAATAGAAACTTTAAGAAACTGTACCTCAAAATGTACTGCTTTACTCATGTTGTAATAGGTTTACTTTTTTTTTTTTTTGAGACAGAATCTTACTCTGTCACCCAGGCTGGAGTGTAGTGCCACGATCTTGGCTCACTGCAACCTCTGCCTCCCGGGTTCACGTGATTCTCCTGCGTCAGCCTCCCAAGTAGCTGGGACTACAGGCGCCTGCCACCACACCCAGCTAATTTTTGCGTTTTTAGTAGAGACGGGGTTTCACCATATTGGCCAGGCAGGCCTCGAACTCCTGACCTTGTGATCTGCCCACCTCGGCCTCCCAAAGTGCTGGGATTATAGGCATGCGCCACCATGCCTGGCCTGCTTTCTAAGAATATAAAAGTTATATTTGGGAGAGCTGGGCATGGTGGCATGCACCTGTAGTTCCAGCTTCTCAGGAGGCTGAGGCAGGAGGAGCGCTTGAGCCCAGGAGTTCAAGCCTGCAGTGAGCTATGATTGTGCCACTGCACTCCAGCCTGGGTGACAGAGCAAGACCCTATCTTAAAGAAGACCCTAAAAAAAGTTAAATTTGGGTTTACCTTCCACCTGAACATTAAGGTCCCTTCTCAGTCTTAATATTCTGTGAACCTATATACTATAAATGCTATGTATGAAATGGGATATTTGATTTTTTTTCATCTAGTCCGTGATGATATGGAGAAAGTAGGGATTCTGAAAATTTCATGGCAGATACATTGACATTTTCATGTCATGGCACTTTTAAGATTTTCCACAAGTATGTGTATTTATTAAGAGTTTGCACTTATTTAACCCAAGGGAGTTCACGATAATCAGCTTCACTATGGAAATAGCTCTAATGAAGGCGGAATCATGGTTCTTCAAGAAGCCATTTGGTAAGAGATGAAGAAGGTTGTCTTATGATGGTAATTTAGGAGTAATGTGCCAGGGTTAAAAAACATTAATTCATAGTATATTTGAAATGTGGTGTTAGAGTGCCATCTAGTGGACTAGAATAACAGGTTCTCTTTGGAGGAAAATGCTTCCTGAAAGCCAGAGGTTCAGACCTTGAATATTGGAGCTGAAAAGGGCCTTAGAAATTATCTATCCACCCATCTCATTTTACACATGGGGAAACTGAGACCCAGAGGGATGAAGGACTTAGTCAAGATCATACAGCTAGTTAGAGGCAAAACTGGGACTAGAACCCAGATCTCCCAAGGTCCTATCTATTTTACTGCACTGCTGCTCAGAGTCCAAAGGGGCCAGGCATGGTGGTTCATGCCTGTAATCCCAGCCCTTTGGGATTACAAGTGATGGGAGGATCACTTGAGGCCAGGAGTTCGAGACCAGCCTGGGCAACATGGAGAAACTCCGGCTCTACTAAAAATAGAAAAATTAGCTAGGCGTGGTTGTAGTGAGCTAACACCATTGCACTCCAGCATGGGCAACAGAGCGAGACTCTATCTAAAAAAAAAAAAAAAAAAAAGAGAGAGACCAGCCTGGTCAACATAGCGAGACCCTATCTCTGCTTCTTATAAATTAAAACTGTTTATTGAAAAAAAAAAAAAAAAAGTGTCGAAAGGAAGAGGAAACTGAGAGCTTTGATGAGGTCTCCAGACACTCTGGTCAGTGTTAAATCTTAAGGGGTAGAAAAGATCAAAAGAGTCTTGGAGACATAGCTCTTATACATTTATAGTTCTAATTTTTAAGAATTACAACATTTTGTTTCTGATTATGAAAAAAAGATTTTATATATATATATATATATATATATACATACATACTATGGAAGATTTAGAGACTAGAAAAGTATAAAGAGGAAAATAAAACTTACCTATTGTTTAAAAAGCAGGTAGCAAAAACAGCATGTATAACATGCTCTCTTTCCAGATTTGACAATGTACATATAGTAGTAATTTTATTTTTTTCTTTATGCTTCTCTGTCTTTCAGATATTCTGCATTCAGTATGTGCTGCTTTTGCAGTTAAAAAGTGTGAAGATGCATAATCCCACTGATCAGAAACCATCATTAATTAACACTACCATTTTGATGTATTTCCAGGGATTCTCCCCCACCCCTTTTTTTTGGAAACACAGTCTTGCTCTGTTGTCCAGACTGGAGTGCAGTGGTACGATATGGGCTCACTGCAACCTCCACCTCAGCCTTCCAAAGTGCTAGGATTGCAGGCGTGAACCACTGTGCCCAGCCATATATATATATATATATATTTTTTTTTTTTTTTTTAATTTAGGATCATTCTGCTTCATCTACTTTCTTCACTTAAATACAAGAACATGTTTATGAGATATTTTTAAAATATAACTTTCAATAATGCATTTTTATAAGTAATTACAGTATTCATTTTCAGTTTTCCACTATTATAAATTAATTTGATGATTTGGTATAAGATTACTAATGATTAGTTTGTTCTTCTAACACAGAACATTAGCCAGATATCAATAATGTAAAGAATTTGGCTATGATAGATTTTACCTCTTAGATCTTGATGTTAAACTGGTCTGAACTAATGACAGGCTGTTCATCTGGTAGCATTTACATCTAGTGATTTACTTACTGTAACAGCAGATGACAAATTTAGTGCCAAAGCATATTTTTTTTCTTTTTTTTTTTTTTGAGACAGAGTCTCGCTCTCTTGCCCAGGCTGGAGTGTAGTGGCACGATCTCGGCTCACTGCAACCTCCCAGGTTCAAGCGATTCTCCTGCCTTGGCCTCCCAAGTAGCTGGGATTACAGGTGGGCACCACCACACCTGGCTAATTTTTTTTTTTTTTTGTATTTTTAGTAGAAACGGGGTTTCACCGTGTTGGCCAGGCTGATCTCGAACTCTTGACCTCAGGTGATCCATCCGCCTCGGCCTCCCAAAGTGCTGGGATTACAGGTGTAAACCACCGCACCCGGCCCAAAGCATCTTGAAAAGTATTCTCTTTCGTTAATATAATGCCCTGCTATTCTCACCTAGTGAGAATATAGAACTTAAGTTTTACCTTATTGGGGAAGAAAGCATATAATCATATGCAGAACATCCAAGGGAGAGTTAACTCTTCCTATCTTTATCTTTTTTCCTGTAGCTTCATAAACAAGCAGATATGCAAGAAGAGAAAAACCGAATCGAAAGAGTCCTTGGCGCTACTCTCTTGCCTGACCTGATTCAGAAAGTCCTCACGTTTGCACTTTCAGTAAGTTACAGTGAAAACTGCATTTAGAAGTGAATCGTTACCCATCTGTGACAAGTGTCTCTGATTCAGCTCTGATTCTCTTGAGCTGCCTTAACCCTAACTAAAGCTTCCTTTTCCGGAGAAACTGGCTTGAGTTTTTGTTACTGACTTCTGTTTTTCTCCCACTAGTGGCGAGAATCATAATAGTTGGGAGAATAAACAAATTGTCTCTCCAGAATGGAAACTATGAGGACAGGGACTCTTGAAAACTGGGAAACTGGCTTATGCCTTTGCTTACTTTGTGTCTCTTCCTTTCTTAAACCTATAGGCTCCTAAGCAAGTATCTGTTGAGCAGTCTGTCTGAACCTGTCTCAGTACCTCGTTCTCATTTTGGTTGATCTTTAGGTTAAACATTATCTTCTTTGCTGAGAACTGCTGGTTCCAGTTATTCCTAAAACAAGGAATAAGTGTCTTCAGTGTGATTACTTCAGTGTCAACAGTATGTTGCACTTTCTGGTACCAGAATATGTTTTTGATACACTAGACTTTTAGCTCTCTTTGTTTTTTTAGGAAGAGGTACGTCCACAGGACACTGTATCAGTAATTGGTGGAGTAGCTGGAGGCAGCAAGCATGGAAGGAAAGCTGCTTGGAAATTCATAAAGGACAACTGGGAAGAACTTTATAACCGATACCAGGGAGGATTCTTAATATCTAGACTAATAAAGGTATGTGAAAAAATTTTGAGTAGCTTGCTAATCATGGATATTATTGAGTGACATCCATGATTCACTACACCCATACATTGTGGTCTTTGCTCTTTAAATGTTTCCTATGGCCAGGCGCAGTGGCTCACGCCTGTAATCCCAGCACTTTGGGAGGCCGAGGTGGGCATATCACCTGAGGTCGGGAGTTTGAGACTATCCTGGCCAACATGGTGAAACCCTGTCCCTACTAAAAATACAAAAATTAGCTGAGCGTGGTGGTGTGTGCCTGTAATCCCAGCTACTTGGGAGGCTGAGGCAGGAGAATCGCTTGAACCCGGGAGGCGGAGGCTGTGGTGAGCCGAGATGAGGCCATTGCACTCCAGCCTGGGCAACAAGTGTGAAACTCCGTCTCAAAAAAAAAAAAAAGTTTCCTTAAATAGTTACTGGCTTTGTTTAAGGACTTCTCCATCTCCCATCACAAATCCTTTATAACAGACTGAAGTTGGCAGAGAACAGAATGATTTGTTTTTAGGGTAAATGGAAGTTTGTTCCCAGCCTCTTTTAGTTTCACTTACTGTTTAAAACCATTGTTTTGCAGCTATCAGTTGAGGGATTTGCAGTTGATAAAATGGCTGGAGAGGTTAAGGTAAGGAAAATACTGTTTACTCTTCACTTTTCAATCTAGTAAGTAAAAATAATAACCTGGTTGTAATTATAGTATCGGGATAATGTACTGTAGCATCTCTTGTGTTTTTGTTTAGAGAAGGACATCATGCAGGGCTGTAGAGACCATATTAAGAATTTCCTAAAAATGGCCGGGCATGGTAGCTCACATCTGTAATCTCAGCACTTTGGGAGGCCGAGGCAGGTGGATCACCTGAGGTCAGGAGTTCAAGACCAGCCTGGGCAACATGGTGAAACCCCAAATTAGCTGGACACGGTGGTGCACGCCTCTAATCCCAGCTACTCTGGAGGCTGAGGCAGGAGAATTGCTTGAGCCCGGGAGGTGGAGGTTGCAGTGAGCTGAGATCGTGCCATTGCACTCCAGCCTGGGTGACAGAGCAAGACTCCGTCTCCAAAAAAAAAAAAAAAAATTTCCTAAAAATGGAAAGCCTTCGAATGGTTTATAAACAAGGCGGTGCCTTGATCTGATTTGTGTTATAAAAATTTCAGTCTGGCTGCAATGTGGATAATTGTTTGGAATGGGCAAGAGAAGATGTTGGGAAGCTAACTCTCCCAGCAAGAATGATAGAATAGCTTACAGTAGGGTAGTGGCAGTAGTGGAGGAGACGGAGTAATGGAGATTCAGGGGCTTGAATTTGTTAACCATTAGTTCAACAATATTTATTGATTGGCTTCTCTGTTGTATGAGCGTATCTGGGAGAGGAAGAAAAACAAGCCAGGATACTCCCCAGGTTTCTGGTGTGTAAATGTTGGTACTACTTACTGAGATGGAATGGAAAAAGACTTGAGGCCCTGAGAACTGAACCATGATTAGGAGCCTTGGAACAGTAGCAGTTGTCATCTGTGTAAATAAGGTTATTGATTTCTAAAAGGTCTCTGTTTAATCAGATGGATTAGTCATTCTGTCTTTCACACCTGCGGTGACTGAAGGAAAAGCCCTATCATTTTGCCAGCTGGTGTTTAAGAGTTGCTTTGTTTTCTGTGAAACCAGGTGTACTCCATTCGAAAAGTTTATTCAACTTTTAATCATTAATTAAGCATTGTGATAAATTATAAACTTAGAAATTGTTTGTTTTACTGTATTAAAAATGTTGGATTCCTGTAATTCCAGCATTTTGGGAGGCTGAGGTGGGAGGATCGCTTGAGCTCAAGAGTTCAAGACCAGTCTGGGCAACATGGTAGGACCCCATCTCTACAAAAAGGAAAAAACAATTAGGCCTGGGAGTGCACGCTTGTGGTCCCAGCTACCCAGGAAGTTAAGGTGGGAGGTTTACTTGAGCCCAGGAGGTTGAGGCTGCAATGAGTCATGATCGTTTCATTGCACCCTAGCCTGGGCAACAGAGTGAGACCCTGTCTCAAAAAAAAAAAAAAAAAGACCATGGGGTGTTAAATTATTAGGGCACAGCAGCAATTTAAACTTCTTTGTATTATCATCCCTTACAAATTAATCTTTATTTGAAGCAGCCAAAATGTGTCGAATCCTTAAGTACTCTGTGCTAGGTATTTTGTCAGATGTTTATATGGATTGTCTCTTTAATCTTCTGGAGTGAATATTTTCTCATAGTTGAGAAAACTGAGACTTACAGCAGTTAATTTTCTCACAGTCACAAGCTAGTACATGACCAAGCCTAGATTCAAGTTCCAAGTCTTCAGTCCAAAGACTGTATTTACCACTACACAATTAGCCTAAAAGAAAGGCAATAGGTTCTGTCTCTTTATTAACTTTCGATTAGTTTGTTAAGCATATAATATTTAAGTGGAGAATTCCTATATGCAGGTGCAAGGAGTTGCTTGTTTTCTTTTAGCCTGAGGGTGGCAGTGGTAAATTCTCATGCCTCATGAAGGATTATGCATCCTTCATATAGACCAGTGGGTATTTTTTCGTAACCTGTAATATTAACTTCTTACTGCTAGTAATGATCCTGCATTCTGGGTTGTTTTATACCAGGCTTTCTTCGAGAGTCACCCAGCTCCTTCAGCTGAGCGTACCATCCAGCAGTGTTGTGAAAATATTCTGCTGAATGCTGCTTGGCTAAAGCGAGATGCCGAGAGCATCCACCAGTACCTCCTTCAGCGGAAGGTCTCACCACCCACAGTGTGAATCCTGAGGTGCCGCCATTGGCGGTTCTGCTGCTTCGCTGCAGGGATAAGGTGGAGCTACCGAACAGCTGATTCGTATGCCAAGAATTTGGAGTCTTCTTTCAAACCAGTGGGGGTTGGACAATGAATGTAGTTAACTGGTTCCTGCTCACACTCCAGGATTAAATTCTATTGAAAAAGGAAAATCAGCAATTCAGCAAAAAATAAATAAAAAATAAAAATGTAAATACGATAGTAATAAAATAGAGCATAATGAAACTGTGAAACTTTCTGAAGCCTTGTCAGTGGTTAAAAGTATTTAACACCCTACTGTTAATGACAGATGTTCTGTTTTTATAACCTACCAAAAGGAAACTAGAGGCTTCTTGGTAAAGAGGATTTTTGTGAAGTGGGTTCTGCAAGCAGCCTATAAGCCAAGGGTGGTGTCCATTTCTGGGAATGGTTAAACACAAAAGGCTGATAGCTGGTATAACATAGTTGGAGTCAGTGCATAATTCCAAGTGGCTTTTTTTTTTTTTTTTGGCACGGGGACTGATCAGGAAGATATATTCCTGTATAACTCAATCTGAACCAAGGATTGTAGTTTAATTTTCCTCCTTGCCTTCCCTTCTGTGTGACCCCTTGGCCAAAAAAAAAAAACAAAAAACAAAAACAAAAAACAAAAAGAAACAAAACCTACCCTGTTCTGGTTCTTTTCCTCCCTTTAGTTCCACCCCCAACCCCCATTCCCCGGTGTCCTTCTTAGAGATAAATAATAAGGAAACATCTTTCATAGCCACATTAAATAAAGAGAAACTGATATACATTATTTTTTTTCTTTTTAAAGATGACTTATAAGAACCCTGAAATTCATATAGGTGAGACAATAGAAATAAAAAGATCTTCCGCCAGGCCTTTCTGAAGGAGTTACTCTGCTAAAAATGGTCTTAGTTGTCTGACAAGCCAGGTATTGAACCTCTTCATAACAGTATCACCACTGGCTTCTCCTGGTTCATTTTATGCATGCGAGAAGTCAGTGGTAACTGCTGCAGGGCTTATACATTAGTGGTAACTGGTTTAAAAAACAAAGACTGTAAGCCTGTGTGTGCCACTGTTTGCTTCAACAGTATATCCTACTAACAAGCCTCACCTATTTAATCCAATGAGTTTTAAATCTAAATCTCATTCCCTTCTTTCCCTTTTTTTTTCTTTTTTTCTTAAAAAATTTTTTTGTGTTAACAGAAATTCATATTTGGTGTGGCTTAACTATTTCAGAAGGTCATCAGATTGTGAGACTGCTTCCTTGAAACATTTTTGTGCTATTGTTTTAAAAAAATAACAATTAAAAAACAGTTGGCGTTAATAAAAATGTCAATGTGAAACTGATGTGCTGATTCACTTTATTCTCTTTGATAAGAAACTAAAAACTTTCCTATCATTCAGTAGGCTTATGCAAAGTTATACTATCGGCCGGGCGCGGTGGCTCACGCCTGTAATCCCAGCACTTTGGGAGGCCGAGGCGGGTGGATCACGAGGTCAGGAGATCGAGATCATCCTGGCTAACACGGTGAAACCCCGTCTCTACTAAAAATACAAAAAATTAGCCGGGCGCAGTGGCGGGCGCCTGTAATCCCAGCTACTCGGGAGGCTGAGGCAGGAGAATGGCGTGAACCCGGGAGGCGGAGCTTGCAGTGAGCCGAGATCGCGCCACTGCACTCCAGCCTGGGAGACAGAGCAAAACTCCGTCTCAAAAAAAAAAATAAATAAATAAATAAATAAAATTAAAAAAAAAAAAAAAAAAAAAAAAAAAAGTTATACTATCATAGGATTTTTCAAATTCAAAAAAATCCAGTTCCTTAATTCCTAATTTATAGATCTTAACAGAAAAATCCTGAGATTCATTCTAAATCAGTTCTACATTCTCAAAACTCTCTCAGAGACTCTTACAGTCAGCATTCAGGAATGAACTTGAGACTTCCTCAGTCCCTAGTTTTTTTTTTTTTTTTTTTTTGAGACAGAGTCTGGCTCTGTCCCCCAGGCTGGAGTGCAGTGGCGCAATCTCGGCTCACTGCAAGCTCCGCCTCCCGGGTTCACGCCATTCTCCTGCCTCAGCCTCTTCGAGTAGCTGGGACTACAGGCGCCCGCCACCACGCCTGGCTAATTTTTTGTATTTTTAGTAGAGACGGGGTTTCACCGTGGTCTCGATCTCCTGACCTCGTGATTCACCCGCCTCGGCCTCCCAAAGTGCTGGGATTACAAGCGTGAGCCACCGCGCCCGGCCCCAGTCCCTAGTTTTGAGGTACCCTAGTTCAGGCACCATGCTCAGGGCTGCCCTCAGGCTCTCCAAACGTGCTTAAGGCACCAGTGAAGCAGGGGCACCAAAAAGACTGAGAAAAATGCAGTTTTAATTGAAGAACTCAGAATTTTGCAACCAGAAATTCTGGAAACAGGTTATTTTACTTTCAGCATACATGTGATTTTTGTCTGTAATAGGTAAGTAGTTTGAATTACGTTCAGGGAGAGGTTATACTGGATGTCTTCCATTTGCCTTTCAGAACCCGTCTTCATCCCACTGTGGACCCCAGCGGGTGCTGACCCACATGGACTGCATGAATGGCTCCCTTGCCCTCTGACTTCAGCTTCTGTTTATCCAATTAATAATATCCAAAGAAGATAAGAAGACACAAGGAAAAGATGGTCAGAGTACTCTGGCTTTCTCATTGCCAGGTCACATGGGTTGTCTGTGTCCCTTTAGCAAAGACCACAGCTTTCACCAAGCAGCCCCCTCTAGCTTCTGGCTCCTCCTCTTTGCTCCTTCACATCTAGGAATAGAAAGGAGAACTCAAGAGCTGGGCGCGGTGGCTCACGCCTGTATTCCCAGCACTTTGGGAGGCCCAGGTGGACAGTTCACCTGAGGTCGGGAGTTCGAGACTAGCCTGACCAACATGGAGAACCCCTGTCTCTACTAAAAACAAAAAAGACAAAATTAGCCGGGTGTGGTGGTGTATGCCTGTAATCCCAGCTACTTGGGAGGCTGAGGCAGGAGAATTGCTTGAACCCAGGAGGCAGAGGTTGCGGCGAGCCGAGATTGCGCCATTGCACTCCAGCCTGGGCAACGAGAGTGAAATTCCATCTCAAAATGAATAAATAAAAATCCAAGCTTTTGGTAATATGTTTATACTGCTGAATCTATATACTTAGAGCGTCATTCTTGACTGAAAAATATATTGCTTGATAGAACAGAATCTCTTCCTTTACTAGATACTAGTTTTAGGGTTTCAGAGTTGGTTTTCTCTAAATAAGAGTATTTGTGACAATGTAAAATACTCACCCAAGAAGGACCATGCCTCCTTGTACCAACCCTGGTGCAAGCAAAATGATTGAGGTGTTTGGTTTCAAATGCAAGAATAAGAGCCTTGATGTTAACCAAACATTGAGCTGAACAACTGCCTTCCCTAGGAAACCAAATCAGAGGACTGGTTGTTCTACCAGTTTGATGGCCAATGTTGTGATAGGTGACAGTGTCAGGTGAAGGAAAGTCAAGTGAGTTGTTACTGCCATTTATAAAGAACTCCGATTGCTCCTGTGATTCCACTGCAAGTATCTGGCAGCTGTAGCTTTCACTACTGGGCTTCTGTTTCCAACACTGGGGAGGAATTGGCAGAGAATGAACATAGTTTACTATCATGATCTGTGCTTTCTCAGGGAGGTTGTAGCAGCTAATAGCAGATATACATCAATTAAGATGACTACCAGGAAGAAAAAAATAATCCTTGTCATGGTTTGGCTGACAGTACCAGTATGGTCCTCTGAGACATCCCCTATTCCTACTCTAATCAACTTTAACCTTCATCACCAATTTGACAAATTTTACAGGTGTATTACGTTACACTGCAATTCTGGGCAACTCTTAATAAGGCACTGATTACCTTGCATTATTTATACTCATCTGGACATTCTCTTCCTTAATGTTTATTAGCTTGTACTTTTAAAATTAAGGAGGGGGCCAGGCACAGTGGCTCACGCCTGTAATCCCAGCACTTTGGGAAGCTGAGGCAGGCGGATCACTTGAGAACAGGAGTTTGAGACCAGCCTGGGTAACATAGTGAAACCCCATCTCTACAAAAAATACAAAAATTAGCTGGGTGTGGTGGCACGCTCCTGTAGTCCCAGCTACTTAGGAGGCTGAGGCAGGAGAGTCGCTTGAGCCCAGCAGGAGGAGGTTGCAGTGAGCCGAGATCACGCCACTGCACTCCAGCCTGGGTGACAAGGCAAGACCCTATCTCAAAAAAAAAAAAAAAAAATAGTTAAGGAGGTGCAGGCATGGTAGCTCACACCTGTAATCCTGGCACTTTGGGAGGCCAAGGCGGGAGGATCACTTGAGCTCAGGAGATTGAGACAGCCTTGGCCACATGGTAAAACTCCGTCTCTAGTAAAAGTAAAAAAATTAGCTGGGCATGTTGGCATGTGCCTGTAGTCCCAGCTACTCAGGAGGCTGAGGCTGCACTGACCTATGATCGCACCACTGCACTCCAGGCTGGGTAACAGTGAGACCCTGTCTCAATAGGGCCAGGGGTGGTGGCTCATGCCTGTAATCCCAGCACTTTGGGAAGCCAAGGTGGGTGGATTGCTTGAGCTCAGGAGCTCAAGACCAGCCTGGGCAACATAACGAAACCCCGTCTCGTTATACAAAATACAAAAAATTAGTCAGGCATAGTGGTATATGCCTGTGGTCCCAGCTACTCAGGAGGCTGAGGTGGGAGGAGGATCGCTGGAGCCCAGTAAGTTGAGGCTACAGTGAGTCATTATGGCACCACTGCACTCCATCCTGGGTGAGAGAGCAAAACCCTGTCTCAAACAAACAAAAATAATAGTAATAAAAATAAGGAGAAGAAAAAATCAGTATGTGGAATGGCTATTAGGTTAGTGGGAGAAGTCTCAAGAACACCATACAAAATAATAGAAGGGAGATGGAGGGAAACAACTTACAAGAAAAAGTACAAAGCACTTAAAATATTTGAGATGAATGAGAATGGATGTGATTGCTGTTGCTTTTCTAACAGGTCAATTTCCTCTTCTATCAATCAGCAGAGTACTTGTAAGTCAGAATGTGAAGGGATGGGATAGGATGAAGTTAATACTGTGCCCCCTACAGGTGTAAAGCAGTTCTTTGTTTTCTTCTTTTTTGCTTGAGATGATCTCTTTGTCACCCAGGCTGGAGTGCAGTGGCGCGATCCCGGCTCACTGCAGCCTTGAACTTCTGGGCTCAAGGGATCCTCCCACCTCAGCCTCCTGAGTAGCTGGGACTACAGGTGTGTGCCACCACACCCACTAATTTAATTTGTTAATTTTGTGGAGGTGGGTTTTCACCATGTTGCCCAGGCTTGTCTTCAACTCCTAGGCTCAAGTGATCCCAAGTTGCTGGGAGTACAGGCATGAGCCATCTTGCCCGGCCTTAGTTCATTTTTTTTTTTTTTTTTTTTTGAGATGGAGTCTTGCTCTGTTGCCCAGGCTGGAGTGCAATGGCGTGATCTCGGCTCACTGCAACCTCCGCCTCCCAGGTTCAAGCGATTCTCCCACCTTCAGCCTCCCGAGTAGCTGGGATTACAGGCATGCACCACCTGTCTGGCTAATTTTTGTATTTTTAGTAGACACGAGGTTTCGCCATGCTGGCCAGGGTGGTGTTGAACTCCTGACCGCCCACCTGGGCCTCCCAAAGTGCTGGGATTACAGGCGTGAGCCACCGCACCTGGCTTCTTAGTTCATTCTTATAACAGTAACGGAGTAGATAGACTATTGGATAAACAACGAAATAGTACATGATTTAGATCTCTCGGCTACCAAACCTGGCCTTCTCTTAATTGCTTATTCTCAGCAAATGGAAGACCTGTGTGACCAATATAGTAGCTACTAGCCATACGCAGCTATTTAAATTAATTAGAATTAAATAAAAAGTTGCTTGGGGCTGGCTCACGCCTGTAATCCCAGCGCTTTGGGAGGCCAAGGCAGGTGGATCGCTTGAGTTCAAGACCAGCCTGGAAAACATGGTGAAACCCTGTCTCTACTAAAAATACAAAAATTAACCAGGCGCATGCCTGTAATCCCAACTACTAGGGAGGATGAGGCAGAGGAATTGCTTGAGCCCAGGAGGCGGAGATTGCACTCCGTGCCACTGCACTCCAGCCTGGGTAACAGGGCAAGACTCTGTCTCAAGAAAAAATTTGCTTGGTTGCACTAGCCACATATCAACTGCACAGCAGCCACATAAGGGTAGTGGCTACTGTATTGGACAGCACAGATATAAATCATATTCATCACTCAGGAAAGTTCTATTGGATCACCCTGAGCTACACCTCATATATCCAAGTGTATTTTTTTGTGTATCACTGAAAGTAATAGCCTGGGCAACATGGTGTGAGACTCTGTCTCTACAAAAAATTGAAAAAATTAACTGGGTGTGGTAGCACACACCTGTAGCCCCAACTGCTCAGAAGGCTGAGGTTGGGGGATCGCTTGAGTCCAGGAGGTGGAGGCGGCAGTGAGCCGTGTTTGTGCCACTGCACTACAGAGCCTGGGCAACAGAGTGAGACCCTCTCTCCAAAAAACAAAAAAGAAGTTACATTTTTACTAATCTTGTAACAAATTGCTGTTCATCTAAGAACATTATATCACTAACCCCTATTCATTTAAAATGTTTTCATGAATGTAATGTATGTCGTATTCATTTTCCAAAAATTGAAGGGAAAAAAGTGACTCTTCTTACAAACTCCTCTACCTTTTTATACTCTATGCATTTTGAATATTTTTAGTAATGAAGATAGGCTGTGCCTCCTTCACTTGTCTGATCATGTAACCACTGCCACGTGTTTTCAGTCTTTGCTGTATGAAACTAAATGTGCCATGCTCAGAGCTGCCACCCGTGTCCTAAGTCATGAAGCTAATCACCAAAGACTACTTGTGAAAAAAGTAACAGCTGGCAAACGCATACCTTGAGAAGTGTTTCTTCCTTGTTTAGAGTCACTGGTTCATGAATGTTTTCCAGCCTGACTTACTGATGTTAAATGCCAGTTTTGTGGAGTGCACACATTTGAAGAATGTGACTTTAAGTTCCTGGCTCAATTAGTTTAAGTGGCTCATGTAATGAATTCACTCAATGTTCTTCCCTCACTGGAGATGTGAACTGCACTATATTTGGAACTAACGCTTGCAATCCTATACGCTGTTGCCTGGGTGTTGAGCTATAAATTTCGGTTCGTATCACCATTAACTAGATTCAGGAAGTTATATGATGAAGAATTTCACAAAGATTTTGGTGAAGAGAGATGTGACTGGTTTGGAAAAAAGGGGGGTGAGGGTGCTCTTCTCACAGGTTCCCAATGTGCAGGGACTTCAGCTTGCTGACAGTGTTGAATGAGGCCACGCGTTCCTCCCACTGGGGCTTGCTTACCTGCTGACGCCTGCCACGCCAGCCTGAGCAACTGTGTTGCCCTACTCCTAGGCTTGCTCCCATTAACTTGGTGACTACACCTCACTGCTTCCAACAAATAAAACAAATGTGCCATCCATCCGGTAATGACCCAAGTGTGCACTAAACCCAAGAAAGACCTGAGATAGGAATAATCTAGGTAGCTTTAAATGTTCTTGTTCTCTAGGATCCAACCTTAGCCATCCCCAGTAAGATGCTGGGCAAAGGTTCTCATTGGTATGTAGGCATCACAGAAGGCTGGTGAGAAGAGGACCGGCCTTTTCTAGTCATTATCAAATAATACAGCAGCACTGTCCTCCAGCCTCACAGGCTGCTATTTGATGTGACAGGTGTGCATTTTGGCCACTGATAAAAAGACCTTGGTTACCACAAGAACCTTGTCAGAAAAGCCCCACAGCATTAAACCTGAGTGCAGTATTCAAGGCAAGGTTCCGATGGATTTGTTCAATGCCTATGGGATTCGGATGGCAGACAGTAGTTGCAAAAGCTTTTACTGCAGAAGGAAATGCCTATTATACTAGATATTGAGGCTACAGTATCAAATAAGGTAGACTTGGTCTCTGCCCTAATGGAGCTTATGATCTAGCAGTGACAAGAGATATCGAATGAGTAATTTTAAGTGTGCCGACTCTGGAGTGGGAAGTTCAGTGTGCTACACCAGACAGTTCAAAGTAGCCTGAAGGGTCAGGAAAGTCTCCCTGGAGAAATGTTAAACTGAAACCTGAAAGATGAGTAGTTGCCAGGCAAAGGGGAGAGAAAAAGTGTTATTAGCAGAAGAAACAGCATGTGCAATGGGCCTGTAGTTAGAAGGAAGCAGACCTATTTAAGAAAGCAAAAGAGGGCTGGGCATGGTGGCTCACGCCTGTAATCCCAGCACTTTGGGAGGCCAAGTCAGGCAGATCACCTGAGGTCAGGAGTTCGAGACCAGCCTGGCCAACATGGTGAAACCCCCGTCTTTACTAAAAATACAAAAAAATTAGACGGGCATGGTGGCGGGCGCCTGTAATCCCAGCTACTCGGGAGGCTGAGGCAGGAGAATCCCTTGTACCTGGGAGGTGGAGGTTGCAGTGAGCCGAGGCGGTGCTATTGCACTCCAGCCTGGGCAACAAGAGCAAAAGTCCGTCTCAAAAAAAAAAAAAAAGCAAAAGAAATCCAAGATGGGCCGGGTGCAGCAGCTCACACCTGTGATCCCAGCGCTTTGTGAGGCTGAGGTGGGAGGATTGCTTAAGCCCAGGAGTTCAAGACCAACCAAGGTAACATAGTGAGACCCAGTATCTACTTAAAAAAAAAAAATTAGCTAGGCGTGGTGGCATGCGCCCATAGTCCCAACTACTTGGGAGGCTGAGGTGGGAGGATCGCATGAGCCCAGGAAGTTGAGGTACACGAGATGTGGTCCAGCCACTGCACTCCAGCCTGGGTGACTGAGCAAGACCCTGTCTCAAAAAAAAAAAAAAAAAGGATACTCGGCCAAGCGCAGTGGCTCACACCTGTAATCCCAGCACATTGGGAGGCCGAGGCGAGCAGATCACAAGGTCAAGAGATCGAGACCATCCCGGCCAACATGGTGAAACCCCGTCTCTACTAAAAATATAAAAATTAGCTCGGCATGGTGGTGCACGCCTGTAGTCCCAGCTACTCGGGAGGCTGAGCCAGGAGAATTGCTTGAACCCAGGAGGCAGAGGCTGCAGTGAGCTGAGATTGCACCACTGCACTCCAGCCCGGCGACAGAGTGAGACTCCATTTAAAAAAATGAAATAAAATAAAATAAGTGTTATTAGCAGAAGAAACAGCATATTGCAGTGGCTCACGCCTGTAATCTCAGCACTTTAGGAGGCCAAGGTGGACAGATCAACCAAGGTCAGGAGTTTTGAGACTAGCTTGGCCAAAATGGCAAAACCCTGACTCTACTAAAAATACAAAAAAATTAGCCAGGCGTGGTGGTGCACATCTGTAATTCCAGCTACTCGAGAGGCTGAAGCACAAGAATCGCTTGAATCCGGGAGGTGGAGGTTGCAGTGAGCCAAGATAGTACAACAGCGAGAGACTGTCTCAAAAAAAAAAAAAAAAAAAAAAAAAAAGATACTGGGAAAAAAAAAGAGAAACCCAGGAGAACAGAAAGCTCTCAGGAAAGTGGTACAAGAGGGGTCTGGAGAGACAGACTAGAGCCAGGATGGCAAGAACTTGGGCCTTGTTAAAGATTCAGAACTCGGCCAGGCATGGTGGCTCACATCTGTAATCCCAGCACTTAGGGAGGCAACGGTGGAAGGATCACTTGAGGCCAGGAGTTCAGGACCAGCCTAGGAAACACAATGTGACTCCATTGTCCTAAAAAAGTAAAAATATTCAGGACTCTAAGGAACAATCGGAGAACATCAGATTCCTCACCTGTAAAGTGGAAATAATAAGTTATCTCATAGTTATCAGGGAGCAAAATGAGAATAATACAAATAAAAGGCCTTTTTAAGTTATAAAGCATTATAGGAATACTACTAAGATTATATTATTAGTAATAATAAGTTGTGCTGCTTTCTTAATAGAACCCAAGAGTTCAAATCTCCTCATAATGGGAATATGAAATACCCTCTAAAACCCTGACCTACTCCAGGGAACTGATGGAAAGGTCATAAGTTTATTTCAGTTGAAACTTCCAGTGTGAGGCTTATGAAGCCTGGGGGTGAATGCAGCTCTTTGGAGCAGGATCACACCATTTATGGCAATGTGGATTTCTCAGCTCTACACCAACTCCCTGACACCGCTTCCAGAAAAGATCATTCTGCCTCCTCAAACCCACCAGAGCAGAATCACCAAAGCATTCTTGCCTCTTGATTTCTTTTTCTTTTTTTTTGAGACAGAGTCTCACTCTGTCGCACAGGTTGGAGTGCAGTGGTGCGATCTCAGCTCACTCCAACCTCCGCCTCCTGGGTTTAAGCAATTCTCCTGCCTCAGCCTCCCAAGTAGCTGTGACTACATGCGCATGCCACCACGCCTGGCTTATTTTTTCTATTTTTAGTAGAGACGGGGTTTCACTGTGTCAGTCAGGATGGTCTCGATCTCCTGACCTCGTGATCCACCCGCCTTGGCCTCCCAAAGTGCCGGGATTACAGGTGTGAGCCACTGCATCCGGCTACCTCTTGATTTCTTATAGCCAAAGCTTAAGCCCAACATCTTCTTTTTTCTTTTTTTTGACAGAGTCTCACTCTATTACCCAGGCTGGAGTGCAGTGGTGCGATCTCCACTCGCTGCAACCTCCGCCTCCTGGGTTCAAGCAATTCTTTTGCCTCAGCCTCCTGAGTAGCTGGGACTACAGGCATGTGCCACCACATCCAGCTAATTTTTGTATTTTTAGTAGAGACGGAGTTTCACCATGTTAGCCAGGCTGGTCCCAGCTCAGCTTTTATAGCAGCTGCCATCATTCCAGAAATGTTATACTCTGAGCTGTTCATGGCAAAATCATTATCCCAATTGGTACCTGCTTTATTACACTTTAGGAAAAATTCCACCTATTTCCAAATATGTGATACTTTATTCTTACAATGGTTCCGAGTAGTAGGCACAACCAGTAGTCAAATTTCACAGAATGGATGAGAAACCTGGAGTTTACCTCTCCAATCTGACCAGCCCTGACATGCTACCATGGAGAAACATAATGGTTCATTTTGGGCCATGTCTTCTCTGCCTGCAAAATATGAAACATTACCCAAGTATAGGAGGGCAGAGCTTCTGCCCAGATAGGCATGTGATTTACCATTACCACAACCCTCTTGCTAGCTGTGAGTAGAACAAACTAGACACAATTCTTCCCCAGAGAAGTCACTGACTACTCTAAATGTTCTATAGTACTACACCCCAGAGGTTGCAAACTTGCATTTCTTTTTCTTGACCTACACAATGCTTTCAAAGTCTTTTTGAAATTTTATTTACTTATTTTATTTTCTCATGTGGCCAGTGGGTGGGAAGACCAAAAATCCTCAATCTGCTTGAAAATTTCCATTCCAGCTTTAAAAAATCGAGGTATTTTAAATAAAAATCCAGATTACCAGCTTTTCTTGAAAAATCACCACCGAGCACAGCAGCTCATGCCTGTGATCCCAGCACTTTGGGAGGTCAAGGCGGGATGATTCCTTGCTTGAGCCCAGGAGTTCGAGCCCAATCTGGGCAACAAAGCACAACCTTGTCTCTACAGATAATTTAAAAATTAGCCACAGGTTGGCTGGGTGCGGTGGCTCAGCCTGTAATCCCAACAATGGGGAGGTGGAGGTGGGTGGATCATCTGAGGTCAGGAGTTTAAGGCCAGCCTGGCCAACATGGTGAAACCCTGTCTCTACTAAAAATACAAAAACTTAGCCAGGAGTGGTAGCGCGCACCTGTAGTCCCAGCTACTTGGGAGGCAGAGGCCGGAGAACTGCTTGAACCCAGGAGGTGGAGGTTGCAGTGAGCCAAGATCATGCCACTGCACTCCAGCCTGGGTGACAGAGACTTTGTTTCAAAAAAAATTAGGTGGGCATGGTGGTGCGTGTCTGTGGTATCAGCTACTCAGGAGGCTGAGCTGGTTACATAGCATTCAGTCACTTACACAGCACTGCCACATCCTGGTGATCTGCACTGTGGTTGATGTTTTTATTATCATCTCTTCCACCCTCCCATTTTTCAGAAGAGGACCTGAGTTCCAGAGGGTGCTTTACCCAAGGTCACACAAGTCATCACTGGAACCTCTGTCAAAACCCAGCTGTTCTGAACACTCAGTGATGCATTTATTTTATCTTTTTGAGACACAGTCTTGCTCTTGTCACCCAGGCTGGAGTGCAATGGCACAACCTCGGCTCACTGCAACCTCTGCCTCCCAGGTTTAAGTGATTCTCCTGCCTCAGCTTCCTGAATAGCTGGGATTACAGGCACCCACCAGCACATCTGGCTCATTTTTGTATTTTTAGTGGAGACAGGGTTTCACCATGTTGGCCTGGCTGTTCTGGAACTCCGCCCGAGACAGGGTCTCTCTCTCTCTTTTTTTTTTTTTGAGATGGAGCCTAGCTCCGTCACCCAGGCTGGAATGTGGTGGTATCTCGGCTCACTGCAGCCTCTGCCTCCCAGGTTCAAGAGATTCTCCTGCCTCAGCCTCCTGAGTAGCTGGGACTACAGGGGTGTACCACCATGCCCAGCTAATTTTTGTATTTTTAGTAGAGACAGGGTTTCACCATCTTGGCCAGGTTGTTCTCAAACTCCTGACCTCAAAGGATCTGCCCACCTCAGCCTCCCAAAATGCCGGGATTACAGGAGTGAGCCACTGCGCCTGGCTTTTTTTTTTTTTTTTTGGAGACAGGGTCTCCCACTGTCATGTAGGCTGGAGTGCAGTGGCACAATAATCACTCACTGCAGCCTCTACCTCTCGGGCTTAATTGATCCTCCCACCTCAGCCTCTGAAGTATCTGGGACTAGAGGTATGAGTCATCATGCCCAGACTAATATTTTAATTCAAACATTTATTAACTTAATGCTTTAATTTACTAATTGAATTTCATTAATTCCTAGTTAACCAAAAGAAACCCAGGATAGCTGGAACAAAGAGGACTCATGCTGGCTGGAGTGCAGGCAGGATGGCTGGAAAGGAAGTAGCCATCTTGGACCATAAAGAGGAAAGCCCATGTTATGCTGGGCTTGGTGGAAATCGACACACTCTGTTTATGCCTCTGGATATATTATTCACCGCTGGGCAATTTAGCCTACTATGATTATGTTTTGTTTCTTTGTTAGTTAAAAAAAATTTCATGGAGTCAATTATACCTAAAAACAAAATTGGGATTTATTTGCTTAGTTTTCTATGTTCCAATCATGAATTTATTCTCCATCGTTCACTAAAAGTGTAGATTTTTCCTGTATTCATTTCATCTTATTTCTTGGGTACCTCCCACCTGGAGGCTTTTGTCCTCCGGCTCCAGCCTTACTGATTGCTCTCTATGCCTGCTGCCAGGCCAGCTATCACCCTAGGATTTCCCTTCATTATCATCTTGGAGACTTTCTTATTTCTCACCTATACTGGAATACCCTGTTGCTGGGATCACGTCTTCCTGTTTCTTGGTTTATTCTCTTATTCTGGTGCACCACATCCTCCAGTAGTTTCCTGAGAAAGGGTACATGGATAGGAAATAAGATTTTATGTATCTGAAAATATGCTTTATTTTTTATTTTTTTGAGACAGGGTCTCACTCTGTTGCCCATGCTGGAGTGCAGTGGCATGATCATGGCTCACTGTAGGCTCTATCTCCCTGGGCTCAGGTGATCCTCCACATGCAGCTTCCCAAGTAGCTGGGACTCCAAGCACAAACCATTTTTTTTTTTTTTTTGTAGAGATAGGGTTTCACCATGTTGCCCAAGCTGCTCTTGAACTCCTGAGGCTCAAGTGATCCATCAGCCTCGGCTTGCCAAAGGCTTGGGATTACAGGCATGAGCCACTATACTTGGCCCTGAAAATATGCTTACTCTACTGAATTCACAATGTAAATAATTTATAAAATTATATATCATAAATCATTGGAAAACATTCCTACATTATCCTTCAGCATGGCTAATAAGAAGCATGATGCCATTCTCATCGCCGTTCCTTTGAATGTGACCTGCTTTTTCTATGTTTTAGGATCCTCTATTAACTCATTGATCAGAAACTGCATGATAATATGTCTTTGAATGAACGTTTTCATCCATTACATTGTGTACTCAGTGGGCCTTTCATTTTGGAAATCTAGGCCATTCAGATCTGAGATGACTTCTTGAATTTGTCCTTTGATGATTGTTTTCTCTCCATTTCTCTATGTTCCATATCACTATAATACTGCTTTTTTTTCTTGAGACGGAGCCTCACTCTGTTGTCCAGGCTGCAGTGTCAGTACACTCCAGCAATCTCGACTCACTGTGACCTCCGCCTCGCAGGTTCAAGCAATTCTCCTGCCTCAACTTCCCGCGTAGTTGGGATTACAGGCATGCGCCACCATGCCCGGCTAATTCTTGTATTTTTAGTAGAGATGGGGCTTCACCATGTTGGTCAGGCTGCTATCGAACTCCTGACCTCGTGATCTGCCCACCTCGGCCTCCCAAAGTGCTGGGATTACAGGCGTGAGCCACCACACCCAGCCCTCTGTAATGCTTCTTAATTGAATATTAGTCTTACTGGGCCGCCTTTAGTTTTTTTTAAATTTTTCCGGCTTTTAGGGTTTTTAAAAAAGCTATTTTCTCAATTTTATCTTCCAACTCATTGATTAAAGTTAATGGTTATCATATTTTTTAGATGTTTTATTCTCCAATGTTCTTTTTTAAAAACAACCTGTTCTTATTTCATTGATACAACATTGTTATATCTCTGAGAATATGTATCCTCTGTTTAAAGTTTAGATTTTGTTTTGTCCTGTTCTAGGCATCATAGCTGGGATTACAGGCACACACCACCACCCCAGGCTAATTTTTGTATTTTCAATAGATACGGGGTTTCGCCATGTTGGCCAGGCTGGTCTCGAACTCCTTACCTCAGGTGATCCACCCCACTTGGACTTCCAAAGTGCTAGGATTATAGGTGTGAGCCACTGCACCCGGCCTAGATCAATTTTTTTTTTTTAATGGGCAAAATATTTAAACAGATATTTCACAAAATAAGATATTTGAATGGCCAGTAGACTGGTAAAAAATGTTCAACATCATTGGCCGGGCGCGGTGGCTCACGCCTGTAACCCCAGCACTTTGGGAGGCCGAGGCAGGCAGATCATGAGGTCAGGAGATCAAGACCATCCTGGCTAACACAGTGAAACCCCGTCTCTACTAGAAATACAAAAAATTAGCCGGGCGTGGTGGCGGGCACCTGTAGTCCCAGCTACTAGGGAGGCTGAGGCAGGAGAATGGTGTGAACCCAGGAGGCGGAGCTTGCAGTGAGCTGAGATCGTGCCACTGTACTTCAGCCTGGGCGAGACTCCATCTGAAAAAAAAAAAAAAAAAAAGTTCAACATCATTAGGTCATCATAGAAATGCAAATTTAAACCATAATGAAATACTATGACTAGAATGGCTAAAATTAAAAAGACTGACAATATCAAGTGTTCATGAAAATGTGGAGCAACTAAAACTCTCAAACATTTGTGGTAGAAATGTACCGTAATACAGCAACTTTGGAAAAGAGTTAGGCAGTTTCTTATAAATATATGCACACCATATGACCTAGCATTTCCACTCCTAGGTAGAAATAAGATAAAAGCACATGTCCAAGCTGGGCACGGTGGCTCATGCCTGTAATCCCAGCACTTTGGGAGGCTGAGGCGGGTGGATTACTTGAGGTCAGGAGTTCAAGACCAGCTGGGCCAACATGGTGAAACCCCGTCTCTGCAAAAAAATACGAAAAAAATTAGCTAGGCATGGTGGCACATGCCTGTAATCCCAACTACTCGGGAGGCTGAGGCAGAAGAATTGTTTGAACCTGGAAGGCGGAGGTTGCAGTGAGCCGAGATCACCCTATTGCACTCCAGCCTGGATGACAGAGTGAGACTTCGTCTCAAAAACAAACAAACAAACAAACACAGGTCCACACACAGACTCACACAAAAACGTTCAAAACAGCATTAATTCATAGTAGCCCCAGACACAATCCAAATGTCCATAAACAGGAGAATGACTAAGCCAATTCTGGCAAATTCCTACAAGAGAATATTACTCAGCAAGAAAAAGGAACAAACTTGATACATGGAACAACTGGATGAATCTCACACTAAGCAAATGACAACAGACACAAAAATAGTACGTTTTATGATTCTATTTATACAAAAGTCTAAAAAAGACAAATCTGGCCAGGCGTGGTGGCTCATGTCTGTAATTCCGGCACTTTGGGGAGGCTGAGGCAGAAGATCACTTCAGTCCAGGGTCTGAAACCAGCCTGGGCAATATAGCAAAACCCTGTCTCTACAAAAAATACAAAAATTAGCCGGGTATGGTGGCACATTCCTGTAGTTTCAGCTACTCAGGAGGCTGAGGTGGGAGGACTGCTTGACCCAGGAAGTGGAGGTTGCAGTGAGTTGAGATTGCATCACTGCACTCCAGCCTGGGTGACAGAGTGAGACCCTGACTTAAAAAAAAAAAAAAAAAGACAAATCCAATCTATAATGACAGAGGACAGATTGGTGGTTGCCTGGAGATAGAGGTGGAGGAGGAAAGTCGTTTGGAAGTGACACAAGAACTTTTGGTGGTGATAGAAATGTTCACTATCTTGATTGTGATGGTCATCAGATTAGCATAGAAACCTAAAACCTATATTTTAAAAAATATGTTATACCACAATAAAGGCAATTTAAAAATAAACACAATGAGATAACACTATACATCCACCCACTAGAATGTCTACGACTAAAAAGACAAGACTGACTGGGTGCATTGGCTCACACCTGTATTCCCAGCACCTTGGGAGGCCAAGATGAGAGGATCACTTGAGCCCAGGAGTTCGAGATCAGCCTGAGCAACACAGTGAGACCCTGTCTCTACAAAAAATAAAATTAGCCAGGAGTGGTGACATGCACCAGCGGTCCCAGTTACTTGGGGTATTGAGGTGAGAAGATCGGCTGGGCAGGTTGAGGCTGTAGGTCACTGCACTCCAGGCTGGGCAACACAGCAAAATCCTGTCTCAAACCACTTTGGAAAACAGGTTAGCAGCTCTTTATATAAAAATATAAGCTTAACATATGACCCAGCAACTCTACTCCTAGCTATTTTTCCAAGAATAATTCAAACTTGTCCACCCAATGACTGGCACATAAATATTTATGACAAGTTTATTTATAGTAGTCCCAAATGGAAGCAACCCAAATGTCCATCACTAGATGAATGAATAAATGTGTGGTACATCCATGGAATGTAAAACGATAAAAAGGGATGAACTACTGCTGTGCGCAACAATGTGATTAATTTCAAAAACACACTGAGCAAAAGAAGCACCAAAGAGTACATATGGCATGATTTTACTTATATAAAATTCTAGAGAACACAAAATAAAATAATGTCCACAAGTAGACTGTGGCTGTAGGATGTAGGAGGTTGATTGCAAAGGAGTGTAAGTCATGGTGCTGGCAAATTGGTTCCGAAAGAAAAGAAAAGAAAAGAAAAGAGAAGAGAAGAGAAGAGAAGAGAAAAGAAAAGAAAAGAGCCCGGATTTGTGGTACTTACTGTTTTCTGTGGTGTAAATACTCCCACCATGACCAACTTTGAGCTACTAATACGATGTTACTAATGTAGATTTGGGAAGAGATGTACATATTTGGCTCTCCTGAGCTGGTACTAGCTAGCTCCAGCACATTACCACAGAAAGGAACAAAGGTGATCAGATGGTCAGTATCTTGACTGTGGTAGTGGTAGCACAGGTTTATACATTTGTCAAAACTTACCAAACTGTACTCTTAAAATTGGTGCACTTTACCGCATGTAAATTATATTTCAAAAACAGTTACGTTTCAAATAAATATCAGCAACAACCCATATGCCCAATAACAAGGGACTGGTTACATTAGTTTATTGTCTATCCTCTTGATAGACTAGGATGCAGCCATTCAAACAACTTAGAAAATTTCAGCAACACAGCAACATGCTTTGCTATACTGTATCATGTTTTGTGGCAGAATAGGAAATTTTATTTATTTATTTTTATTTTTTATTTTTTTTGAGATGGAGTTTCACTCTTGTTGCCCAGGCTGGAAGCAATGGCACACTCTTGGCTCACCGCAACCTCCGCCTCCCAGGTTCAAGTGATTTTTCTGCCTCAGCCTCCCAAGTAGCTGGGATTACAGGCACGCGCCACCACACCCAGTTAATTTTGTATTTTTAATAGAGTCAGGGTTTTTCCATGTTGGTCAGGATGGTCTTGAATTCCCCACCTCAGGTGATCTGCCCCCCTCAGCCTCCCAAAGTGCTAGGATTACAGGAGTGAGCCACTGCGCCTGGCCGGGAAATTTTATTTTTACCATATGTTTGTCTATGCAAATTTTGTGGGCAGATGGATAACATGAGGCTTTTTGAAAGCACTGTCATGAGTTAATTCTTTTCTTTGTATTTAGAAGCAGTATACAGCAAAATGGTTGACAGCCCAGAATCTGTAGCCAGACTACCTGGGCTAGCGTTCAGATCCCAGGTGTCACTTCTCTCAGCTGGGCGACCTTAAGCAACTAACCTAAACTCTTGGAGCCTTAGTTTCCTTTCTCGGTTTTTTTTTTTGTCTTTTTTTTGAGATGGAGTCTCGCTCTGTCGCCCAGGCTGGAGTGCTGTGGCGCGATCTCGGCCCACTGCAATCTCCACCTCCCTGGTTCAAGCAATTCTCCTGCCTCAGCCTCCAGAGTAGCTGGGATTACAGGTGTCCGCCACCACGCCCGGCTAATTTTTTTTGTATTTTCTAGTAGAGACGGGGTTTCATCATCTTGGCCAGGCTGGTCTTGAACTCCTGACCTCATGATCCACCTGCCTCGCCGCCTCGGCCTCCCAAAGTGCTGGGATTACAGGCATGAGCCACCGCACCCAGCCAAGCCTTAGTTTCTTGACTGTAAAAAAGGCACAATAGGAGTACCTATTTCGGAGGGTTTCTGGGAGGATTAAATGAGTTACTATATGTAAAGAGCATTGAACAATACAAAGAATAAGTGTTTTAAAGACATCAGGCTGGGTGCAGTGGCTCACACCTATAATACTAGCACTTTGGGAGGTGGGAGGTTCACTTAAGCCCAGGAGTTTGAGACCAGCCCGGGCAACATGACAAAACCCCATTTCTACAAAAAATACCCCCCAACATACCCAAAAAATTTAGCCAGGTGTGGTGGCACACACCTGCAGTCCCAGCTACTGAGGAGGCTGAGGTGGGAGGATCACTTGAGCGGGAAGTTCAAGGCTACAATGGGATCACATCACTGCACTCCAGCCTGGGTGACAGAGAAAGACGCTGTCTTAAAAAAAAAAAAAAAAAGGGCCATGTGCGGTGGCTCACGCCTGTAATCCCAGCACTTTGGGTGGCCGAGGCAGGTGGATCACCTGAGGTCAGGAGTTCGAGACCAGCCTGACCAACATGGAGAAACCGCATCTCTACTAAAAATACAAAAAAATTAGCTGGGGCATGGTGGCACATGCCTGTAGTCTCAGCTACAAGGGAGGCTGAGGCAGGAGAACCGCTTGAATGCACGAGGCGGAGGTTGTCGTGAGCCAAGATTGCGCCATTGCACTCCAGCCTGGGCAACAAGAGTGAAACTTGGTCTCAAAAAAAAAAAAAAAAAAGCTATTATTTTCATGAAGCAATGATATTGTTTGGACAATAAAAATGCTTACTATGTGCTAGGCAGGAAACACGGGAATTTATATGACATGGCTTCTGACCTCGAGGAGCTATAAATGTGGTTCTCAATTGTGGGGAGTGTTTGGGATGGATTCACTCCCTTCCTAGGAGTTATTCTGCAACATCTGGAGACATTTTTGATTGTCCCACCATGACTTGGTGGGAGAGGAGCTAGTGGAACTTAGTAGGCAGGAGCCAGAAATGCTGCTAAACATTCTGAAATGCACACGACAGCTTCCCCACAAGTAATTATGTGAGGGCAGGCACAGTGGCTCATGCCTGTAATCCCAGCACTTTGGGAAACCGAGGCGGGTGGATCACTTGAGGCCAGGAGTTCGAGACAAGCCTGGGCAACACAGCAAAACCCCATCTCTACAAAAAATACAAAAATTAGCCAGGTGTGGTGGTGCATGCCTGTAATCCCAGCTACTCAGGAGGTTACCCAGCTACCAGGAGGCAGAGGTCACAGTGAGCCAAGATCACGCCACGGCACTCCAGTCTGAACACGAGTGAGACTCTGCTCTCTGCCACCACCCACCCCCCACACCACCAGCAAAAAAAAAAGAATTATGTTGTCCAAAATAATCAAGGTTGAGAAACCCTGAGTCATAGTCTAACTCAGGACAAAAGATACATGCATACATACAAATTGTACAAGGCAAATAATCAAAATAGAGCATTATGCAATTATACATATAAAAAAATAAAAACAGAAAAGATAGAAGAGCCCTGGGCCAGAGTACAAGATTCCCTGTGACACCTGGCCAGGAAGACAGGCCTCAGAGAACTTTCAGTTTTGGGACCCAGTGGACATACTTCAACGATTTGCAACTTTTAGCTTATTCTATCAGTAGGTACCTTTTTTAAAGGCTAAGTCAAAGTTAAAAGGCTTCACTTCTGCATTGCACCACCGGTGTGAAAATGTACTGGGGCCAGTTCACATATGTTTAATTCATATTATCTTTTCAATGCAACTTGATAAAGAGTTGAGTCAATTTAAAATTCTTAAAAGGGCGGAGCAAGGTAGCTCATGTCTATAATCCCAGCATCTTGGGAGGCAGAGGGAGGAGGATCACTTGAGTCCAGGAGTTTAAGACCTGTCTAGGCAACATAGGGAGACCCTGTCTCCACAAAAAAATGAACAAAATTAGCCAGGTGCAGTGGCTGACACCTGTAGTACCAGCTTTTTGGGAGGCTAAGCGAGGAGGATTGTTTGAGCCCGGGAGGTTGAGGCTGCAGTGAGCCAAGATCATGCCATTGCATTTCAGCCTGGGCAACATAGCAAGATCCTGTCTCAATAAATAAATAAATAAATAAAATTATTAAAAGTACATTTTTTGGAGTCAACAAGAAATGATACATAAGAATATTTTGGTTTCCATTTAAAATAGAACTATTTTGGATAAAATATGCCAATATTTTAATGGTGGATATAATTTGAGGTTGCAGGTGGTTTGTGCGGAATTCCTTTTCAAAATTTCTACAGTGAGGAACAAATATTTCTTTGATAATCTGAGAAAGAAGAAAGCGTCCGGGCGCAGTAACTCATGCCTGTTACCTCAGCACTTTAGGAGGCTGAGTCAGACGGACTGCTTGAGCTCAGGAGTTCGAGACAGCCTGGACAATGTGGTGAGACCATGTCTCTACAAAAAATATAAAAATTAGCTGGGTGTGGTGGCATGTGCCTGTAGTCCCAGCTTGAATAGAGGTGGTGGAGGCTGCAGTGAGCCGAGATTGCGCCACTGCACTCCGGCTTGGGTGACACTGTAAGATCCTGTCTAAAAAAAAGCCTGATGTAATCCATACATAGTTCAAGGAAGTGCAACTTGAAGTCTCGGTGTAATCCTCCCCATCCTACTAAACCATGTGGCCACCAACTCCTCCCACTTGGGAAACACTGCAAAGTGGCATCACCACCCATTCCACAGTGCAAGCCAGAAATCTAGTAGAGACCAGTGGACACTTCCCTCTTCTTTCAATCAATCACAAAGTTCTTCATGCCACTGCATTCTAGCCTGGGAGACAAAGCGAGATCCTGTCTCAAAAAAAGAAAAAAAAAATCACCAAGCTCAATTAATTTCGCTATCTCTTTGTGTTTCTACCATTACTTCCACCCTTCTCCTTTTCACAAGTATCATGTCCTATGTGATTACTGCAACGGCCTCCTAACTGCTCTCCCTGCATCTACTCTTTCCCCTTCTCATCCAATCTCGACATTGTAATGACCATCCTTCTTAAAACCTTTCAATAGCTCTCCTTTGCTCTTAGGATACAGACAAAACCACTTGCATGGCAGGGAAGGTCTTATATGGTCTTGCCTCCACTCAACACTAGCTCAACTCAATCCCTTGTTCTCTGTTTTGGGGACATTGGCATTCCTGCAGTAACTTGTAATCCCCAAGCTCCTTCCCACCAGAGCCTCCATACACACTATTCCTCTCTTCTTCACTCTTCCCTTCCTCAGCTAAGCTTTCCCTGAACTCCCCTGACTGGAACCTTCCTTGACATGTGTCACTTTTACAACTTTACATGTTTGAGAGATTAAATGATTAAAGTCTATCTTCCCTAATAGACCAAGGACCACTCACTTAGCACAAAATACATGGTAAGGAGATAACAGCCAATGCATACATAACATGCTAGACTGGTATTCACCATGTCTTTATTTTTTAATTAAAATTAAAGCTGCCATATTTTTCTTTTCTTTTTTGAGATGGGGTCTCGCTGCGTTACCCAGGCTGGAGTGCAATGGTGTGATCTCGGCTCACTGCAACCTCCACCTCCTGGGTTCAAGTGATTCTCCTGCCTCAGCCTCCTGAGTAGCTGGGATTATAGGCTCCTGCCACCACGCCCGGCTAATTTGTGTATTAAGTACAGATGGGGTTTCACCATGTTGGCCAGGCTGGCCTCAAACTCCTGGGCTCAAGTGATCCTCCAGCCTCGGCCTCCCAAAGTGCTGTAATTATAGGCATGAGCCACTGCACTCAGCCCATTCACCATGTCTTAACTCACTTAGGACCTCCCTATTTGTCCCTACATAGTAAGGACAATTAACAGTCCCATTTTACATTGAGGAAAGTTAACTCACAAACTAAGAAGTGGTAGAGCTGGGATAGGAACTCAGGCACCCAATTTCTAGAGTCTGTGCTCATCACTCAAGCTCTGGTACCTCACCAGCATTTATTGAATGTGAGTACTTTTGATAGGAACTAAACAGCACCATCAGTAACTTTAGTTCAACTAAAGTCAGTTCATTTTGATTTTGGTAAGGATTTTATGTTTGATTGGAACTTTGCTGTAAAACTTTTATTTTCCCAACATTTTACTTCAGCCACAGGGTCTCGCTGTCACCCAGGCTGGAGTGCAGGATCATAGGTCACTGCAGCCTTGAACTCCTGGCCTCAAGTAATCCTCCTGCCTCACCCTCCTGAAGTACATGCCACCATGCCCAGCTTTTTCAAAATTGTATAGGTTGGGCATGGTGGCTCACGCCTGTAATCCCAGCACTTTGGGAGGCCGAGGCGGGTGGATAACTTGAGGTCAGGAGTTTGAAATCAGCCCGGCCAACATGGTGAAACCCCATCTGAAATACAAAAAAAATTAGCTGGGCGTAGTGGTGGGTACCTGTAATCCCAGCTACTTGGGAAAACAAGGGACTGAGAACAAGGGATTGAGTCGAGCTAGTGTTGAGTGGAGGCAAGACCATACAAGACCTTGCCTGCCATGCAAGTGGTTTTGTCTATATCCTAAGAACAGAGGAGAACTGCTTGAACCCGGGAGGCGGAGGTTGCAGTGAGCCGAGATGGCGCCACCGCACTCCAGCCCCGGTGAGAGCGAGACTGTCTCAAAAAAAAAAAGAAAGAAAATTGTATAGAGACAGGGTTTTGCTCTTATTTCAGTTGCTTCCATTTGCCCTCCCTGGTATCATCATGACTGATGTTGAGACAGAGGTAGCCCAGCAAGCTGCTGGAGAGCAGGGGACAGTTCGCTTGAGTGAAATAAATTATGGATAATTTGTAGTGTAGGTAACTCAGGTAAGGACAATTCCAGGATTTTTACAGACGTCATCCCACTTAATCTTCATTGATTTTTGGGGGGGGGGCGGGGGCGGGAGGGTGACAGTCTCACTGTCGCCCAGGCTGGAGTGCAGTGGCGCAATCTCGGCTCACTGCAACCTCTGACTTCTGAGTTCAAGTGATTCTCCTGCTTCAGCCTCCCAAGTAGCTAGGATTACAGGCTCCCACCACCACACCCGGCTAATTTTTGTATTTTTAGTACAGACAGGGTTTCACCATGTTGGCCAGGCTGGCCTCAAACTCCTGGGCTCAAGAGATCCTCCAGCCTCAGCCTCCCAAAGTACTGCGATGACAGGCGTGAGCCACCACGCATGGCCAATCTTCATTGTTTTTTTTTTTTTTTGAAATGGAGTCTTGCTGTGGCACCCAGGCTGAATGCAGTTTTTGGTTTTGTTTTGTTTTTTTGAGATGGAGTCTTGCTGTCACCCAGGCTGGAGTACAGTGGGTTTCTGAGATGGAGTCTTGCTCTGTCACCCAGGCTGGAGTGCAGTGGTGCAATCTTGGCTCACTACAACCTCTGCCTCACGGGTTCAAGCAATTCTCCTGCTTCAGCCTACTGAGTAGTTGGGATTGATTGCAGGTGCCCACCACCACGCCCAGCTAATTTTGTATCTTAATAGAGACAGGGTTTCACTGTGTTGGCCAAGCTGGTCTCTAACTCCTCACCTCAGTTGATCCGCCCACCTCAGCCTCCCAACGTGCTGGGATTACAGGCGTGACCCACCATGCCCTGGCCCAATCTTCACTGATTTATAACAAAGTTACACACACAGGGCAGTTCTTCCAGTTAATAGATGAAGCAAAAGGCTGGGGTTAGGGAACTGCTAAGCCATGGGAAATCCACTAGTCACAGTATGGTGTGAGGAATGGTGTCCCTACATTTCTAGCTTCAAAACTGCAAAGATATCTCTAGCAGAGAAAGACCATTTCTTCCTCTTTCAACGAAGAGTTGGCCAAGCTTTCCTAATTCTTTGTGAAACCCTTCAGCAAAGTCAGACTTCCTCCTAAGTTTTCCCAGTGTGGCTAGTGCAGGGCAATTACCTCACCAGCTCAAGTCATATGGTAAAAAGCTCTACGAACCAGCTACATCCAATTACCCCTACATCAGTACTGTGAAAATGAAGCAATTCAAGAAATTTTGTTATCATTTATTTTTTCTTTTTTTGAGAGTCTTACTCTGTCGCCCAGGCTGGAGTGCAGCGGTGAAGTCTTGGCTCACTGCAACCTCTGCCTCCCGGGTTCAAGAGATTCTCCTGTCTCAGCCTCCCGAGGAGCTGAGATTATAGGCGTGCGCCACCACGCTCCGCTAGTTTTTTTTTTTTTTGTATTTTTAGTAGAGACACGGTTTCACCATGTTGGCCAGACTGCTCTTGAACTCCTCATCTCAAGTGATCCGCCCACCTCGGCCTCCCAAAGTGCTGGGATTACAGGCATGAGCCACCGCACCCGGCCCTATTATTACACTTTTCCTTTATCATTTTAAAAATCTTCATTTTTTAAAAGAGACAGGATCTCGCTAAGTTGTCCAGCTTAGTCTTGAACTCCTGGGCTCAAGAGATCCTCCCAAAGTCCTGGGATTACAGGCCTGAGCCACTGCTCCCAGCCTAGGAAATTCTTAACCTGGAGCCCACTTACCAATGTCAAAGGAAGTCAACATACTGTATGCACATTTTTTTTCTTTGAGATGGAGTCTCGCTCTGTTGCCAGGCTGGACTGCAGTGGCGCGATATCGGCTGGCTGCAACCTCTGCCTCCAGGGTTCAAGCGATTCTCCTGCCTCAGCCTCAGGAATAGCTGGGACTACAGGTACGCGCCACCACGCCGGGCTAATTTTTTGTATTTTAGTAGAGTCAGGGTTTCACCATGTTGGCCAGGATGGTCTCGATCTCTTGACTCGTCATCCGCCCCCCTCGGCCTCCCAAAGTGCTGGGATTACAGGCATGAGCCACAGCGACCGGCCCACATTTTCTTTACATGCATTTTGCTAAGAAAAGGCATTCATGAGTTTCTTTCGGGGTTGAGAACTGAAACAGGTTAAGAACCACAATCCTTTATGCCTGTACACACATTCTGGTTGGAGGTTGGGCCTTTACAGGGTACTTTTGGAGGGTGAAACATTTCCATTCTGTCAAGCACCTGGTAGCTATGGATGGGGGGTCTAAGAGGAGGAATCCCTCAGCTCACCCATAAGCAAATCAGATTTATCACAGCACAGGTCTCAAGCCCCATATAAGCAGGCCTAGGGGACTCCTTGGAGAGGAAGCTGCTTGTAGGGACAAGGGCAGTCAGGAGAGCTTGAGCTTATCAAGCCACTAACCAACCAGTTGTGTGACCTTGGACAAGTTCCATACCCTCTCTGGGCTTCAGTTTCCACATCTACACATTGGAAGTGGAGCCACATGGCCTTACAGATCCGTCCCAGCCGAAAGCAGGGAACCAAGTCGACCTAGCCATTAAAGCAGCTTCCTGTGGGCGCGGCGCAGGACTTCAACGGCCCCCCCCTCCCGCTCAGGCCCGCGAAAGCCTCGCTCAACACGCCCCTCGGAGCAACGGCGCTTACCCAACCGCAGCCCCAGAGTTCGAACCCAGCTCCGCCTCTTCCCGGGGGCGTCCCATCGTGCCCCGCGCCGGGCTCCTAGGGTAGCCGGGCGCCTCCCGCCTTCCCGCGCCCCGACCCCGAACTCCTCTCAGTTCTCTCGGGCACCCTATCCTATCAACGCCTACTATCCTAGCCAATCGCGCAGGCTCCGAGTCGTGCCTTCGGTCCATCCTCCTCCCAGCGCTCAGCCGGTCTGAGCTCAAGGCCTTTACCAAGCCCACCCAATCAACAGCGGGCTCTCTCCTGCCCCATCCCAATCTCCCTCCCCCCGGCCAATCCGCGCGCTCCATTCCGCTGCCCGCCCAGCCAACCCGGGCCTTGAAACCTGCAGGCGAATGGGCACGAGATGGCCCTTCGACGCCGAGCGCCTGGCCAATTGGGGATTCCGCGTGGCCAGGGCAGCGGCCAATCGCCGTGGAGCGCGGCGCCTCCGCGGAGAGGTCCGGCCCGAATATCCCTCCGCCTTCCTCCCTCCCTTGCTCCCTCCCTGCGCGCCGCCTCTCACTCACCGCCTCCCTTCCTTCTTTCTCCCTCCGCCTCCCGAGCACCAGCGCGCTCTGAGCTGCCCCCGGGGTCCCTCCCCCGCCGCCAGCAGCCCATTTGGAGGGAGGAAGTAAGGGAAGAGGAGAGGAAGGGGAGCCGGAGCGACTACCCAGAAAGAGCCGGTGAATGGGCTTGTGGTGACCCCCGCCCCCCACCCCACCCTCCCTTCCCACCCGACCCCCAACCCCCATCCCCAGTTCGAGCCGCCGCCCGAAAGGCCGGGCCGTCGTCTTAGGAGGAGTCGCCGCCGCCGCCACCTCCGCCATGGAGCTGATCACCATCCTCGAGAAGACCGTGTCTCCTGGTAGGACGCAGGAACCGGGGGTTGGGCTGAGGTGATTCGGGTGGGGGAGGGGAGGCCCGGCCCCTCTGACCCCGCTCCGTCTCCCACTTTCCTCCCCATAGATCGGCTGGAGCTGGAAGCGGCGCAGAAGTTCCTGGAGCGTGCGGCCGTGGAGAACCTGGTGCGTGCTACCCCGCCGCGCCCATCCCGCCGCGTCCCCATCCCCTGCGTGCGGGGCCTTCCCGCCCTCCCGGAGGCCCAGGCCTCGGGAACCTACCCCGCCCCATCCCGTCCCCCTCCCCCCCAACCCGGTCCAACCTAACCCCGCCATCGGGAAGCCGGTGGGTGTGTCCCGCCCCGGGCCCCGCGACTGGCCAATGGCGGGGCGCGCCGGGCTGCCTGCCGCCCAATCGTCGCGCGGCCTGAGGGCGGCGGTGCAGTGGGAGGGAGAAAGAGGGAGGGAAGGGAAGTTAGGTTGCGCGGCGCTGCGTGTTCATCAGGGGTGGGGGTGGGGGAGTCGGGCCTAGGGGCCATGTGGAAGCTCTGGGCCCGGCCGCCCGCCCTGTCTGACCCCAGCCGGCTTCTCCTTCCTGTCCCTTGGCCCCTGTGGCTCTCCCCACCTATTTCCTAGAGCTCTGCCCTTTCCTAGCTACCTTGGTCCGTGCTCCTGGCCAGGCCTGGCACCCGACTGCCTCTTAACCCATTTCCACTAATATTTTTCCCTCTTCTGCCCGGTTATTCCTCTCTAGGGGTTTTTTCTTTTTCTTTCTTTCTTTTTTTTTTCTTTCCTTCTGACCTGGATGAGTAGAGACCTAATCACTAGGGATCTGCACCCAGAAAACAGACTGAGGCTCATCTTTGAGATGGGGCCTGTTTGCTGATGAAATCACAGGGGAAAGTTCCTCGTTTTTCATGGTTTAAAATTTAAGGGGTCCGGAGAAAATGAAGCTAACTCCGCTAGAGACTGGTCCTTTGTATAAAAATGTGGGATGGATTGGTTGAAACAGCCTAGATGCCAGTTAAGTTTCTCTTTGGTGTCCATCTCCTGTTGGGGGATGGGGTCAGAGGGAAGGATTGGATGATGCTTGACATCTTTGAGAAAGGTAACAGGAATTAAGTCTAAATAACACTGTAACGATATGTGTTCTTTTGTGTTATATAGGCAAAATGTCAACATCAACAAAGTGACAAGGCTTATTTTATACAGACTGCCTTTGAATGATTTTTTTGTTGTTGTTCTTCATATGTGCCAATATTTACAACTAACCTGTTTATCCTTTCCCAGAAGAGTTTTTTCCACTAGTATAGGCTGATAATTCCATTTAGGGTATTATTCCTGTTTCTGCTTTTGCAAATTTTGCAAGAAGCTTTTTATCTTATTCCTAACATTCTTAACATTCTTTAGTGGTACATAATTAATAAAACTTTTAAGAATTATCTTCTGCTGTGATTGCAGAACTTGTTAGCACTAAGAAAAATGTGTCTGCTTTTGGCTTTTCCTGCTAACTTTGCTGTTTGGGCACGGGTTTTTTTGGCGGAGAGAGGGGTGTGTGTGCTAAATTTTTAAACAAAGGAAGTAGTTTTTGAGGCCTGTGGATTACAAAAGGTTACAAAAGGACATGCTTTTCAGGGATCCACTGTATTCCTCAACTAAAGTCCAAATGTATAGGAGCAAGTAATTGTTGATCATTAGATACAAAGTTATTTTGCTTGAACAGCTTGCCTGAAGATTTTTTCTTCACTTTTTCCCTGTTTCTAAATATCTTATCACTTTTCCTTATAAATCCGCTTTTTTCATTGTTTCCTTTTTGCTGAGTGCCCACAAATAAAACAGAGGATGAGGCTCGTTAAGTTTGTTTTAGGCTTATCTGTATTTCCCCCTCTCATAAAAGATCACCTCCTTCCATGGGATGAAAAGCTACCCTGCTGCTGCCATGAGATGGAAAGTTGGATCATTCTTTTGGGACCAAGGTTTTTGAAATGTAGATAAACAGTTTTATTTTCTGCCCCCCATCATAACAGGTATTCGTTCAACAAACATTGAGTACCAGACATTATTAAAAGTTCTTGGGACACCTCAGTATACATAGAAGACTGACTACTACTACCATACTCTGAAACCTTGCAATTCAGGGGGTCTAACATGACAATTTGGGCACTAAGAATGATTTTGATAGGAAAATCTGTAATTCCTCATTAAGTGCTAGGCTCCATGAGAAAAGTGGAAGACTTCCTGTTATACTAAGTAACATTTTTATAGAAGTCAGTGAAGTAAATATTTTGTGGTTTCCTGAGATGCTTATGATATATCAAAAAAAAATTAGACATTAGTTCTCCTCCTCTGGTGGTTCAGTGCTCTATAAATTATCCTGAGTTCTGGAAATTCCTAAGATATTTTTATTTACAGATTTATCTTCCCTTAACAGCCCACTTTCCTTGTGGAACTGTCCAGAGTGCTGGCAAATCCAGGAAACAGTCAGGTTGCCAGAGTTGCAGCTGGTCTACAAATCAAGAACTCTTTGACATCTAAAGATCCAGATATCAAGGCACAATATCAGCAGAGGTGGCTTGCTATTGATGCTAATGCTCGACGAGAAGTCAAGAACTATGTGAGTAACGCTTATCTGTTTGGTTATATTGCCCAGAGAACAAGAAATCGCTTTCTCAGATCTTTTGCTATTTGCATGGGATAGAGCTGACAGTGTGATAGGTTTCTGGGACCTGAACTTCACCTAAAGATAAAAATTGTCTTTGTCTTAAATCTTTCTCAACGCAGCTTGTCCATTCCCATTGATGGATTGGAATTCTTTTTAGATGACTGAGGCAGGCTGCAGCCGTTTGGGAAACTTTAATTATGTGCTGTAATTTGTAAAATCTGTTTGGCTAATGGGAGTAGTGTAGAAATTGGTGCTAAATTTGTATAAAAATTAGGGAATTTGTTAATACGTATTTCCAAGCTCTCCAGAAATTCCGATTTGGTACTTCTGGAGTACAGCTCAGGGAATTTTTTTTTTTTTTTTTTTTTTTTTTTGGAGACAGTCTTGCTCTGTTGCCCAGGCTGGAGTGCAATGGCATGATCTCAGCTCACTGCAGCCTCTGCCTCCCAGGTTCAAGCAATTCTCTGCCTCAGCCTCCCAAGTAGCTGGGATTACAGGCACCCACCACCATGCCCAGCTAATTTTTGTGCTTTCAGTAGAGGCGGGGTTTCACCATGTTGTCCAGGCTGGTCTTGAACTCCTGACCTCAGGTGATCTGCCTGCCTTGGCTTCCCAAAGTGCTGGGATTACAGGCGTGAGCCACCTCTCCTGGCTGTTGTTGTTTTTAAATTAAGTTCTTTAGTGATCTGTCTTACGTGGGTAAGGCACAAAGAGAAGTGAGTTAAATATCTGTGCAGTCATCATTTTGTCCTTGGTATCTGAGTGGAAACTAGTGGGGAATTCCTACATATGTACTTGTGCGAGACATGGTTATGCACATCATACTTGCTATTTCCTGGTTCTAGATATCAGCATTAGGTAAAGTAGTGCCCTGTAAGGCAATCACTTCTCTATCTGGTTGTGTACCTCCTTCTGTCACCAATCTTGCATACCCATGATAAGGAGCCAGGTTATTAAATCTAACTTGGTTTCAAATCTTTTTGGAATATGTAGAGCTGTTTCTATTCATGTTGGGTCTGCTTGTGTAATAACAACATTTTAATTCCTTCTCCCTCAGCTAAGTGACATCAATGGAAGTATATTCTATCACTGGAAATCTCGATACTGATAGTGCCCATTCAGTTTCTCATCTTCCTTAAATTACACACTAGTAAATGGGATAAGATGTAATTGGAATTGTAATTGGCTTCTTTTTTGGCACATCACTCTTAACACCATCCTTTTAAAAAAAAAAATTAGACAATAATGGCTGGGCGCAGTGGCTCATGCCTGTCATCCCAGCACTTTGAGAGGCCGTGGTGGGTGGATCACCTGAGGTCAGGAGTTCGAGACCAGCCTGGCCAACATGGCGAAACCCTGTCTCTACTAAAAATACAAAAATTAGCTGGCTGTGGCGGTGGATACCTGTAGTCCCAGCTACTCGGGAGGCTTAGGCAGGAGAATTGCTTGAACCTGGGAGGCAGAGATTGTGGTGAGCCAAGATTGCGCATTGCACTCCAGCCTGGGTGACAGAGTGACACTCCATTTCTTAAAAAAAAAAAAAAAATTAGATAATTTATATAGGCATGGTTAAGCCCTCTGGCATGAAAAAAAAGCTAGCAGTTACCTCGGCCTTTTTCCCTTTCATAACACAACTGATAATTAATACTAAATTTCACTGTTGATCTTTTTTGAAATCTGGATATTGGGGCACAATTGAGAGCTAGTTTCTCTTTTCTGATAATTGAATATTACTATTAAGATTACCTCTAGTTTAAACAGAAAACTTTTAGTACTCAGGAGGTGGACATCTGTAGTTTCTAAATCACCTCAAGTAATATGGAGTCTTCAGAAAGCAGTCTAAAGGAAAAAGGTAAAGGTAGAATGGGATTCAGTGCACTCCACATATGTACTAGGAGACGATGTAGTATGGTGTGAAGGCACCCTGGACTTGGGTTGATAATACCCATTCAGCCCCTGACATTCTGGACAATTCACCTTGTTTTTCCCCCTCATTCCCTCATGTCTTTGACATACAGTTTTTGTCCATTTTAGCTCTGCTAGTCCTTGAGAGCAAAGCCTTTCATTTAACATCAATCAGAACTGTTTGCAGTTGGGTAGAGCTGATGGGGGTGGGGGCCGGGGATGGTGATATACCATATAAGAAGGAAAGGAGGAGTTCATTATTGGTTCTAGCCGCAAAGCAGGATACTAAGTGATCCGACCCAGTCAGCAGAGCTGGCCTGAATATCTGGCAGCTATTCTTTGTCCTGTGTTCATGCCAGAACGTTAACTGTTTGCCTTTGAGTGGACTAGTGATTCTTAGTGAGTTCATTGACTGAATTAGCTGATCACGGTAATAATTAACCCTAGGTCAGTTGTGGCTTCGTCTTTTATCATACCTGCGCCTTTACTCTTTACATAAATGGTGGTGTGGTTACCATGTCAAGCGAGACATGTTTAATGACAAGTGGATCTTGTTTTGACATCTGGCTAGATTTTGGTATCTGTCAGTGGTAGAGAGAACAGTTCTTTGATTCTTGGGCAAACAGAACAAATCCTTTCAGATTGGAAGTTATATAAAGATTAGTTCATAGGTGTTATTAACATCAGCAACTTTGTTTTTGTATTTAGTGATGTTGTTACTTGACCAAGGCCTTTCTATGTAAGTCACCCAGAGTGCTGGGTTGTCAATGATTAGAAGGAAAAAGTTTTGTTTCAGCCCACGTCTCATGAGTGAGATCTCCTTGGATCAGATTAGACAGTGATCTACTGTGAATAAGACCCACCTGAATGCCCCAGAACTAGCTTCATTCTAGTGTCCATGTCTGTCCACAAAACGAGGTTGTGAACCATCCTTTCCTTATTAATGGCAACAATGAGCCTGGAAGATGAGTTTTGTCCCCATCTCGCTCCTTTGCCATTTACTGCTACCTCCGATTGTAACTTCTGGTTTCCCACCTCATGTTGAAGGTTGAAGTGAGGTGGGATGACTGGTTTTGTTTCTAGGTTCTAGGGCAGTGTTGATTATGCTGATGTTGCTACTGAGGCTGGCTTTTTCTGACAGCCTTTTCTACTTCTCCGTATTATAGATAAGAATTCTGAGGCCAGGCACGGTGGCTCACGCCTGTCATCCCAGTACTTTGGTAGGCCGAGGCAAGTGGATCACCTGAGGTCAGGAGTTCGAGACTGTCCTGGCCAACATGGTGAAACCCCACCTCTACTAAAAATACAAAAACTAGCCGGGCATGGTGGAAGGCACCTGTAATCCCAGCTACTTGCTGGGGGGAGCTAAGGCAGGAGAATCACTTGAACCTGGAAGGCAGAGGTTGCAGTGAGCCGAGATCGCACCATCATGCTCCAGCCTGGGGGACACGAGCGAGACTTTGTCTCAAAAAAAAAAAAAAAAGAATTCTGAGACAGCTGCCTGGTCACAGTGGTCCACACCTATAATCCTAGCACTTTGGGAGGCCAGGAATTTGAGACCAGCCTGGGCAACATAGGGAGACCCCTATCTCTACAAAAAGTCCAAAAAAGTTAGCTGGGTGTGATGGCATGTGCTTGTAGTCTAAGCTACTCGGGGAGGCTTGGGAGGTCGAGGCTGCAATATCGTTGTGCCGCTGCACTATCGTTTTGCTACTGCACTCCACCCTGGACAACTGACTGAGGCCTTGTATGTTCCTTTTTTTTTTTTGAGCCTGGGCAATATGGTGATGCCCTGTCTCAACAAAAGATAGCTGGGCGTGTCAGCATATCCACCCCTGTAGTTCAGGTACTCAGGAGCCTGAGGCGGGAGGATAGATTGCACCATAGAGATTGAGGCTGCAGTGAGCTGTGATCGTGCCACTGCCCTCCAGTCTGGGCAACAGAGTGAGACCCTGTCTTAAGAAGGAAAAAAAAAAAGAATTCAGAGACACTAATATAAGTATGGTGGTGAGCAAAACGTGGTCAAATAGTGTTAGAAATTTGTATCTTTTGTCTTTTTTGGTGCAGGTTTTGCAGACGTTGGGCACAGAAACTTACCGGCCTAGTTCTGCCTCACAGTGTGTGGCTGGTATTGCTTGTGCAGAGATCCCAGTAAACCAGTGGCCAGAACTCATTCCTCAGCTGGTGGCCAATGTCACAAACCCCAACAGCACAGAGCACATGAAGGAGTCGACATTGGAAGCCATCGGTTATATTTGCCAAGATATAGTAAGTGCTTGCCTAATGTATCTGGTTTATATACCTCTGATTGCCTCTAGCTGTGACATGAATGATATTAGTATTACCTTACTGAATCACGAAGAAAGCCAAGCTAAATTGCACAGTGTTTTGAAAGTGAGACTGATTTATTTCCCTTAGGCCTCTGTCTTCACATTGCTAATCATGGCCTAAAGTAAAGAAACTTGAGGATCACAAACTGAAAACAGAAGTCTGTGTCTGAAGAGTCTTAGATTCTAGACTTACAAAATGAGGATATTCTCATTTGGAGCATCCCTGACCCAATCCTTTTTCTTAAGATCCTGAATGTACCATGAATGTTGTGGCGCATTTTCTTTTACTACATTATGGAAAGTTTTGCCAACATTCGATGTAGTTGGTTTAGCCACTGGAGACACAGTATTAGGTGTAGCCCTCCCAGCACTGTTGTTCCTGATGAGGTTACCACCCTTGGTGTGTATTTTAATATATAGACTTTATGAAGCAAAGGAGCCCACAGCACTTGACCCGGACTTAGACTCCCTAGATGTGCCCAGGTGTTGATCCTTGGCCTTGGCCCTTAAATATCCTGAAGCTTTACTTTAGAGTATAGATGGCCTGGAAAACACCAACAGACTGCCATCTCCATTTGCACAGAAGCGAGGAAGAAAGCTAATATTACCTCATACCCAGAGTCATTATGCTAAGAAGTCAAAGATGAAGTTGATGAGTTTGACTTGCTTTTGTTCAGTTTTGGACTGCCAGTACCATGAGATTATTTTGCAGGTGGTTTGCAGTGCTACTCCCAAATGGAAATGGGTGGGGAAAGATCACCAAGTCATGATACTTTCTTGAGTGAACTTTACAGTTAAAAGGACTGCCGATTAAGCCAGGCACAGTAGCTTACACCTGTAGTCCCAGCTGCTTGGGAAGCTGAGGTGGGAGGATCACTTGAACCCAGGAATTTGAGGGTGCAGTGCACTGTGGTAGTGCCTGTGAATAGCCACTGCACTTCAGTCTGGGCAGTATAGACCCTGTCTCTTAAGAACAGAAAAAGGACTGCTGATTAGTCGTGAGCTCCTTATGGCAGTTAGCTGGAGGGGATTGATTCCAGCACCCTCCTCAGGTACCAAAATCCTCAGATGTTCAAGTGTGTTACATAAAATGGTGTAGTATTTGCATATGACCTATGCAGATCCTCCCATACACTTTAAATCATCTCTAGAATACTTACAATACCTAATTCAATGTAAATGCTATATTAATAGTTGGTATACTGTATTAAGGGAATGACGACAAGAAAAAAAGGTATACATGCACCTTTTGGTGCAGTACAAATGCAACCATCCATTTTTTTTCCTCTAAATATTTTCAATCCATAATTGCTTGAATCCACAGATGTGGAACCCATGGCTGCAGAGGGCTGACTGTATGTTCATTGCACTTCTCTGCTTGTTACAGGACCCAGAGCAGCTACAAGATAAATCCAATGAGATTCTGACTGCCATAATCCAGGGGATGAGGAAAGAAGAGCCTAGTAATAATGTGAAGCTAGCTGCTACTAATGCACTCCTGAACTCATTGGAGTTCACCAAAGCAAACTTTGATAAAGAGGTAAGTTTTTTGACAATAAGGTGTAGATTCAGACAGGGATGAAAGTTAAATGAAAGTTTTTTGTTTTGTTTTCTTAAGTTTGTGATTTAGAAAGTACCACCTACTTAAAAGTATTTGTTTGTAGTTTAGTTGAGTTCGTGTTGTATGAGATATCCCCATGGAGTGTTTGCCGTTTCTCATCGTGCTTTTGGAAATAAAGTGTTTCTAAGCTTAGGTTTTTCCTTTTGCAGTCCAAAGTGTGGAATGTTGTTGGGTTTTTTAAAATTATAGGGCGTGGTGGTGCATACTTGTACTCCAGCTACTTCAGAGGCTGAGGCGGGAGGATTGCTTGAGGCCAGTTGTTCAAGGCCAGCCTGGGCAACAAAATCAGATATCGTCCCTTAAAAAAAAAGAAAGGAATAGGCTGGGCGCTGTGGCTCAAGCCTGTAATCCTAGCACTTTGGGAGGCTGAGGCGGGTGGATCATCAGGTCAGGAGTTTGAGACCAGCCTGATGAACATGGTGAAACCCCGTCTCTACTAAAAATACAAAAAAATTAGCCGGGTTTGGTGGCGTGCACCTGTAATCCCAGCTACTCAGGAGGCTGAGGCAGGAGAATCACTTGAACCTGGGAGGCAGAGGTTGCAATGAGCCGAGATTGCACCACTGTATTCCAGCCTGGGCGACAGAGCGAGACTGTCTCAAAAAAAAGAAAAAAAAAAAAGAAAAGGAAAGAAATTATGGTATGTACTATATACTTTGGTATACTTTGATTTCTTTTAAGATTGTGTGAATCTTTTGCCTTGTACTAAAGATTTTGTGGAGGCCGGGTGCTGGGGCTCACATCCAGTAATCCCAACACTTTGGGCCACCAAGGCAAGAGGATCACTTGAAGTCAGGAGTTTGAGACTAGCCTGCACAACATAACAAAACCCTGTCTCTAAAAAAAAGATTTCTGTGGAGAGGAACAACTGAGTTGTTAACCAGTTTTGTGAGCTCTTGTGTTTACAGGGCTTATAATGGAAAAAAAAGAATGAAAAATGAAATAAATAAAAATTATAGCAATTGGTGTGTTTCATACTACCTTAGGAAGGTGTTTTTAAGAAAAAGGATATATAGGCAGGTGCTCTGGCACATGCCTGTAATCCCAGCTACTTAGGAAGCTGAGGTGGGAGGATCACTTGAGCCTGGGAGTTCAAGGCTCAAGATTTCAGCACTGTACTTCAGCCTGGGCAACAGTGCAAGACTCTGTCTCCAAAACATATATATATGTATATATGTATATGTATGTGTATGTATAACATATATGTAAACATTTTGGCTGAAAATGCAATGAATAACATAAAATTTACCATCTTAAATCATTTTTAAATGTATAGTTAAGTAGATTCACATTGCTGTGGAAACAATCTCCAGAACTTTTTCATCTTGCAAAATTGAAACTGTACATACTGAACAACAACTCCTCATTTCCCCTTTTCTCAGCCACTGGTAACCACCATTTTACTTTCAGTTTCTATGTATTTTACTACTCTAACGAAATACCTTACGTAAGTGGAATCATATAATATTTGTCTTTTTGCGACTGGTTTGTTTTACTTAGTATGATGTCCTCGAGATTGATCTAAGGCGTAGCATTTGTCAAAATTTGCTTTTTAAGGGTGATTAATATTCCATTACATGTATATGCCACGTTTTGTTTATCTAGTCGTCCGTCCATGGCCATTTGGTTTGTGCCCACGTTTTGGCTGTTGTGGGTAATGCTGCTATGAACATGGGCATGCATGTGTATCTTTGAGACTCTGCTTTCAGTCCTTTTGGGTAAATACCGACAAGTAAAATTGCCGGGGTCATGGTCTGAAAGTATTTCTGTATGTATGTTTGTTGACACTTTAGCTGGCTTTTTACCATTTCTTGACTTTGGAAAGGTCTGAAACCCCAGAGCAAATGGCAATTCTAAGTGATTAGAAAACTGGATTTTTGTTTAATAGATTTTGGAAGATTTAGGAGGGTAGCACATAAAGCTCATTCTCCGTTTTCTCACCACATTTGATGTGAATTTGCTACCTCAGAAAACAAATTTGGTCTCTGAAATAAAGCAGATATTTTGAATTCTCTTATTTTAGCTATAAGGAAATTGATTTTCCTACATGTAAATTTTTATCTTTTAACCAACCATTTTTATTTAAACCTTGTGACCTACATTTTTCTGTTTCCTCCCTGAAGTCTTTGTTAGTGAGGGGTCATTTTGGAGATTAAAAGATTAGGGACCTCATTGGAGGGCAAGTCACATAGCAGACACCGAAGGTAAACTCTTTATAGCCTTTATAGTGCTGTACCATCTCAAGGGAGAGTGGCTTGATTGTACCAGGCAGGGCTGTGTGGGGCCCTGAGGGAGCGAGAGGTTTTCCTTGTGGAGGGAGTCTGGAAATCTTCCTATGTACAGGTTATGCTCTCCTAATTCTCTTTATTTTTATTCCTCCTACAGTCTGAAAGGCACTTTATTATGCAGGTGGTCTGTGAAGCCACACAGTGTCCAGATACGAGGGTAAGTGTTAGGTTATATGAAAAATCTGTCTCGCATCTTTCCTAGGAAATGTCAAATCTAATATAAGTTTAAAATACTGGGAATCAGTTGACTTGAGCAATAAGGTTTGATTAATATTGTTACTAATAATTAATATTCTGGCTGGGCATGGTGGCTCACACCTGTAATCCCAGCACTTAGGGAGGCCATGGCAGGCAGTTCACCTGAGGTTAGGAGTTTCATACCTGTCTGGCCAACGTGGTGAAACCCTGTCTCTACTAAAAATACAAAAAAATTAGCTGGGTGTGGTGGCACGTGCCTGTAGTCCCAGCTGCTGGGGAGGCTGAGGTACAAGAATCGCTTGAACCTGGGAGGCAGAGGTTGCAGTGAGCCGAGATCATGCCAGTGCAAACAGACTCCATCTCAAAAAGTAATAATGATAATTAATAAAAACATTGGAGAAGAGGGAAGAATTGTAACGGAGGTTGCCATCCTCTTAAAAAAGGTTTAAGGGGCCAGTGTGGTGGCTCACTATAATCCCAGCAATTTGGGAGGCCAAAGCAGGAGGATCACTGAGGTCAGGAGTTGGAGACCAACCTGGGCAACATGGTGACACCATCTCTACTAAAAAATATGTATACACAAATAAACAGTTAAGGGAGAAAAGGTTTTCGATCAGCTTCGCTACTTCATTGCCATAGGTTATTCAGGCCATTTCTACTAAAAAATATATATACACAAACTAAGGGAGAAAAGGTTTTTGATCAGCTTTGCTACTTTATTGCCATAGGCTATTCAAGTGATTGTTTTCCCCTGTAGCCATTAAAGCAGCTTTGCTATTGCTATACCCAAAACCTGACCCTTCAAGAAGATAGAAGTAACATCTTCAGTCTGAATAGTATTAGTGAATTTAGCCCTACCATGGGTTCCACACGCACCTTTAATGCAAAAAAAAAAAAAAAAAGGACTGAGGCCAGCCGCGGTGGCTTACGCCTGTAATCCCAACACTTTACAGGCGCATGTCTGTAATCCCAGCTACTCAGGAGGCTGAGGCGGGAGAATCGCTTGAACCCGGGAGACGGAGGTTGCAGTGAGCTGAGATCACACCACTGCACTCCAGCCTGGAATACTCCATCTCAAAAAAAAAAAAAAGGACTGGGTGTGGTGGCTCACGCCTATAATCCCAGCACTTTGGGAGGCAGAGGCCAGAGGATCACTTGAGCCCAGGAGTTGGAGACCAGTCTGGGCAACATGGCAAAACTCCACGTCCACAAAGATTAGCTGTGCGTGATGGGGCGAGCCTGTAGTCCTAGGTACGTGGGAGGCTGAAGTGGGAGGATTACTTGAGCCTGGTGGTTGAGGCTGCAGTGAGCCGTGATCATGGCCACTATACTTGCACCAGGGCAACAGAGCAAGAAGAATGTCTCAAAAAAAAAAAAAGAGAGAGAGAGAAATGGCCTGGCGCAGTGGCTCACACCTTTAATCCTAGCACTTTAGGTGGCTGAGGTGAATGGATTGTCTGAGCTCAGGAGTTCGAGATGAGCCTGGTCAACATAGCAAAACCCCGTCTCTACTAAAAATACAAAAAATTAGCTGGGTATGATGGTAGGCACCTGTAGTCCCAGCTACTTGGAAGGCTGAGGCACGAGAATTGCTTGAATCTGGGAGGCAGAGGTTGCAGTGAGCCAAGATCATGCCACTGCACTCCAGCCTGGGCAACAAGAGCAAAATTCTGTCCCTTCCCCAAAAAAGAGAGACGAAATGGGAAAATAAAGGAACGGATAATGAGGGAATTGAAGGGAGAGAATGAATTTTAGGGAAATGATAACATATCCCATATTTACCTCAATTAATCCTTAGGATTATTGGCCCATTTGAGTGAATCTAACTTTGTCAGATTGCATTGTTATTTTCGTAAACTATCTGATCTGCTCTTCATAAAAGGTACGAGTGGCTGCTTTACAGAATCTGGTGAAGATAATGTCCTTATATTATCAGTACATGGAGACATATATGGGTCCTGCTCTTTTTGCAGTAAGTATTTTTTTATGTGATTTGAGCTTATAGCTAATTACAGAGCCCATCATCCTTAGTTGCTATTTTGCCAATTCTGTAATATTTTACTTAATATTATGGAATCAAGGAAATTCCTTGAGACTGTTAGGTTTAAGCTCATCAGTGGTGTGCCAAGAAAACTGGTGCTAACTTTGTGTGGGTAAAAGACCTTCATTTTGAGGCCCGGCCCGGTGGCTAACGCCTGTAATCCCAGCACTTTGGGAGGCTGAGGCGGGCGGATCACCTGAGGTCAGGAGTTCGAGACCAGCCTGGCAATATGGTGAAACCCCGTCTCTACTGAAAACACAAAAATTAGCTGAACGTGGTGGCACGCACCTGTAATCCCAGCTACTCTGGAGGCTGAGGCTGGAGAATCGCTTGAACCCAGGAGGCGGAGGGTGCAGTGAGCCAAGATCACGCCATTACACTCGAATCTGGGCCACAAAGCGAGACTCTGTCTCAAAAAGAAAAAAAAAACCTGCATTTTGAAAATCTGAGGCTAGGCATGGTGGCTCACGCCTGTAATCCCAGCACTTTGGGAGGCTGAGACTGACAGATCACTTGAGTCCAGGAGTTTGAGACCAGCCTAGGCAATATGGTGAAACCCGCCTCTACAAAATACACAAAAATAAGCCAGGTGAGGTGGCATGCACCTGTGGTCCCACCTACGCAGGAGGCTGGGGTGGGAGCCCGGGAGGTGGAGGTTGTTTGAGCCCGGGAGGTGGAGGTTGCAGTGAGCTGAGATTGTGCTACTGTACTCCAGCCTGGGTGACAGAGTGAGACCCCATCACCAAAAAAAAAAAAAAAAAAAAAAAAGAAACAAAGAAAGAAAATCTTTCTTTTTCTATCTTTTCTTTCAAGCCTAGCTTGCTTTTTATAAGTTACATTTCTGAAATTTGCATGTCTGTGGTTAAAGCTGGGTTGGAGCGGGGACTCACTTGAATCAGTACTTATTTGGGGCCTGGGGTGTTTTTCTTCTTAAGATCACAATCGAAGCAATGAAAAGTGACATTGATGAGGTGGCTCTACAAGGGATAGAATTCTGGTCCAATGTCTGTGATGAGGAAATGGATTTGGCCATTGAGGCTTCAGAGGTGAGCTGGGGAGAACTATTATTCTGAATAGGCTTTGGGACATATCTCATTTGTGGATGATACTCCCCTTCTAGGGGAACTTTATTCTGTCTGGGTTTAGAGGGTATCTCCATTGGCAGAGATTTTGATTTTTCTGCTAGCCAGAGCCCTTCATGAAGGAGGCACATCAGTAATGAGGGCTCTCACGTTTTTGCCAAGCAGTCAGGCATGATTGATTGTAAATAGTGGTATTATCACAGTGAACACAAGGGGGCAGCAGGCTGTCGCAGTTTACCAAGGTGATACCTGATGCTGAATTATTTCCTTTTGGAAGTCCTGATGCAAGCCTGGGATGTATAATTGATACTTTACTAGCTCTGGTGAAAGAGTCAGATATGGAGGAGAAGGGGGAGTTCTCTACTTGGGATCTTTGAATTCACGTTTTGTTTCTAGCTTGGTCTTTACACACTGTATTTCAGGACAAGAATAAGTTTTTTTTTGGCATCTTTAGGCAAACTGGGCGTGTGTGTTGATCCAAGGAACACTGAAATATCAGGTTGTCCATATGAATTGAACTTACGAAAAAAAGTTATACTTAATGTTGCCTTGGACCTATAGTATATGGCCTAAAAGATTCTCACTGAAGTAGACCAAAAAGTTAGCACTTTCCAAGATCACATTGTATGTTACCATTTGTTCCTGTATGTTTCTGTTAAGAGACCCCTGGTCAGCTGTCATTGTATGCCTTTAGTATACAGAGTTTGGTTGCTTTTGTCTAGAATTTGCTTTGTTTCTCCTCAGGCAGCAGAACAAGGACGGCCCCCTGAGCACACCAGCAAGTTTTATGCCAAGGGAGCACTACAGTATCTGGTTCCAATCCTCACACAGACACTAACTAAACAGGTGAGTTACCTTCCAAATATAGGTAGGTAAGCTGTGAAACCTTACTAACAGTAAACTGTTTGTGGAACAGTTTCCATGGAAGGAACTTCGCAACCCATCAACTATTTGATGTTCTGTTGTTGATGACTCAGGAACAGCTAAGCTGGATCTATAAGATCCCCTGGGCTCTGACTTCTTTGTGAAGGAGAACTGAGTCTTAACATCTCAGATGTGTCTTGCTCAGGAATGAGCCACATGCTGCTCTGATTTCCTGAGTGCTCCGTTGTCCAAACTCATAAAAGAGAGGTGCTCTATCAAAGCTTCAGTGAAGCAAGGTTGGGAGCAAAGATGTGCTGGTTTTAGGCCACTTGTGTATCTGTTCTAATATCTAGGATACTTTCGTGATTTCACAGGGTGTATGTTTTTAAAATGCTAAGGAAGTTGGATATGAGTTATTCAGATCCTAATGAAGGACCCCAACCCAAGAAAGAAACCCTTCTACTGATCCTTTAAGATAATTAACTTCAATTATTAAGATTCAGGATGAAAGTAAAGTGACAAGACTTCATAAAGATTGGGGTCTAATGAGTAAATATAGAAGTTCTTTTATGAGGAGCGTGTCCTGGTTGCTTTTGTTCTCCTGACTTTATGCAACACAGTGTTTCTTGATACGGTGTTTGGGAAGGTTCTTCTGGTGCATGTGAAGTATTAACCAAAGAGCTGCTAGTACTCTGAGGAAACAATGCTGGTAACTGAGCACTGCGTCATTTCTTTGTATACAGGAATGTAATTGTTTTTAGGGATGTGTATGATTCTCAATATAGCAGTTTCAAAAGCTAAGTAGGGATGTATTTGGATTAAAATGAACTGGGTGTTCCCTTAAATTTTCATCTCTCCTTTCAGGGTTTTTTTGTTTTTGTTTTTTCTTTTGTTTTGAGACGGAGTCATACTCTGTCTCCCAGGCTGGAGTGTAATGGCATGATCTTGGCTCAGTGTACCCTCTGCCTCCTGGGTTGAAGCAATGTCCCGCTCCAGCCTCCCCAGTAGCTGGAGATACAGGCGTGCACCACCACGCCCAGCTAATTTTTGTATTTTCAGTAGAAACGGGGTTTTGCCATGTTAGCCAGGCTGGTCTCGAACTCCTGACTTCAAGTGATCCGCCTGCCTCAGCCTCCCAAAGTGCTGGGATTACAGGCGTGAGCCACTGCACGCGGCCTACTTTCTTATATTTTTATTGTGCTTTTCCTATTTGAGAACAAATTATTCTTTGTGTGATTTTCTGAAACTGCATAGGCAACGTGCCTTAAGTTTACTCTGTGGTGTGAATGGCCACAATTAGGAAGCTATACCTTGGATTCTAACTTAAGAGGAGATATTAGTGGAATCTTTTCTTCTTTGAACTTTCGTGTTTTTGGTTTTTGGTTTTTTGTTGAGGGTTGGGGGGTACAGAGTCTTGCTCTATCACGCAGGCTGGAGTGCAGTGGGGCTGTCTTGACTCACTACAACCTTCATCTCCCAGGTTCATGTGATTCTCTTGCCTCAGCCTCCCGAGTAGCTGGGATTAACAGGCGTGTGCCACTATACCCAGCTAGTCTTTGTATTTTTAGTAGAAACGAGGTTTCACCATGTTTACCAGGCTGGTCTCGAAGTCCTGACCTCAAGTGATCTGCCTGCCTTGGACTCCTAAAGTGCTGGGATTACAGGCATGAGCCACTGCACCTCGCCTCTTTTTTGAACTTTTGATTGAATCATGTCTTCCTCCCAGTCATGAAACTCCCTCACTTTCTGGTCTTTTATTCCATAGGTTAATTTTTGTTGATTTTGGACTTTATTTATTATTATTTTTAATACTATGTCTTTTGTTTTTTTTTTTTTTCTGAGACAGAGGCTCACTGTGTTACACAGGCTGGAGCACAGTGGCACAATCTCGGCTCACTGCAACCTCCGCCTTCCAGGTTCAAACAATTCTCCTGCCTTGGCCTCCTGAGTAGCTGGGACTACAGGCACGTGCCACCACACCCAGCTAATTTTTGTATTTTTGGTAGAGATGGGGTTTCACCATGTTGGCCAGGCTGGTCTCAAACTCCTGACCTCAGGTGATCCACCCGCCTTAGCCTCCCAAAGTGCTGGGATTACAGGCATGAGCCACTGCGCCTGGCCGATTTTGGACTTTACATAACTGGAATCATACAGCATACACTCTAGTTCTGTATTTTGTTCTAAATATGTGGAATTCATTCTTTTTGGATGTAGTTGAAATTTTTTCATTCTTGTCGTGTAATACTGAAGGGAATCTTCTTCCATCTGAATCTCGTTTAACAAAGGCTATGCTGTGATGAATGTTTGTGGAAGAGACAAAATACAGAGGTCTTATATTTTATTTCCCTGGAGTTTAAGTTCTAAAGACATTCAAGAGTAGTCAGAGGACCTTTAGAGTTAAAATGATTCTTTGGACAAAATCTTAACTAGTGCCATATTCTCTCACCAGGACGAAAATGATGATGACGATGACTGGAACCCCTGCAAAGCAGCAGGGGTGTGCCTCATGCTTCTGGCCACCTGCTGTGAAGATGACATTGTCCCACATGTCCTCCCCTTCATTAAAGAACACATCAAGAACCCAGATTGGCGGTACCGGGATGCAGCAGTGATGGCTTTTGGTTGTATCTTGGAAGGACCAGAGCCCAGTCAGCTCAAACCACTAGTTATACAGGTGAAGCTGAGGGATTTTTGGAGTAGAAAGTAGGATATTTATTGTTTAAACTTAAAGCATATCTTTATTTTTCAAAACAAAACTGTAAATTGTCATCTACAAAGATTATTTCTAGATACTTGTTTACTTTTAATGAGGGTAAAATACATTCCTTAGGTTTTTAATTACATAAGTCAGCATGATCCAGAGACGTTTGAAAAAAGCCAAAAGAGAAAAGTCACCTTTAATTTCATTGCCCAGAAATACCACTCTTAACTCTGTATTTATTCTTGAACGTTTTTCCTGTGTGCATGTCTGTGCAACAGGCTCTTCCTGTGCAGATTGTTTTATAACTTGTTTCTTCATTTAATACTATGTTGTAAACATTTCCCGATAATTTTTTTTTTGCACCTAGCACTGATTCCCCATAATTTTTTTTTTTTTTTTGAGACGGAGTCTTGCTGTCGCCCAGGCTGGAGTGCAGTGGCGCCATCTCGGCTCACTGCAAGCTCTGCCCCTCGGGTTCACGCCATTCTCCTGCCTCAGCCTCCCGAGTAGCTGGGACTACAGGTGCCCGCCACCACACCCGGCTAATTTTTTTGTATTTTTAGTAGAGACGGGGTTTCACCATGTTAGCCAGGATGGTCTCGATCTCCTGACCTCGTTATCCGCCCGCCTCGGCCTCCCAAAGTGCTGGGATTACAGGCGTGAGCCACTGCGCCCGGCAATTCCCCATAATTTTTAATAATGGCATTATTATTCTATTCTTTGGACAAAATGTCCTTTATGTAATGAAAATGTTCTTACGGAAATGTTGTGCTTGTTTTGCTATTATAAGTCGTGCCATCGCACTCCAGCCTGGGCAACAAGAGCGAAACTCTTAACTCAAAAAAAAAAAAAAAAAGAGTTACAGTTGAGTTTAGTGCTTAAAGAATTCAGTCTTTCAGTCTCCTGGATATAGCCAGATGCCATCATAGCTGCATCCTGAGAATTCTGAGTATCTGAGTAATTCTTTTTTTTGAGGTGGGGAGGCGGGGGGATGGAGTCTTACTCTGTCACCCATGCTGGAGTGCTGAAGTCCAGTGGTGCAATCTAGGCTCACTGCAACCTCCAGCTCCCCAGCTCAAGCAATTCTCGTGCCTCAGCCCCCTGAGTAGTTGGGACTATGTGCCACCATGCCGAGCTAATTTTTATGTTCTTAGTAGAGAGACCGGGTTTCATCATGTTGGCCCGGCTGGTCTTGAACTCCTGTCCTCAAGTGACTCCTGACCTCAAGTGTTCTGCCTGCCTCAGCCTCTCAGAGTGCTGGGATTACAGGCATGAGCCATCATCATGCCTGGCCTCTGAGTAATTTATTGCAGACTACTAAAAGCATTTACACCAAATTCTTAATATAAAACTCTAAACTGGAGTTTTGAAAGATATTTTCAAATATTTTGAAAGATGTTTCACACCATGTCCTGTAAAATTACAGAAGTATCTTGGTGACTTTTTTGAGTTAAGCCATCCATCAGTATTTCTTTTTCTGGGGTAGTAGTTAACATGGATTTTAATCTTTGTTTTGCTTTACTAATAACTGTTATATTTTCAGGCAATGCCCACCCTAATAGAATTAATGAAAGACCCCAGTGTAGTTGTTCGAGATACAGCTGCATGGACTGTAGGCAGAATTTGTGAGCTGCTTCCTGAAGCTGCCATCAATGATGTCTACTTGGCTCCCCTGCTACAGTGTCTGATTGAGGGTCTCAGTGCTGAACCCAGAGTGGCTTCAAATGTGTGCTGGGTAAGGGATTTTCTTCCTGGTGAGAAAAAGAGCTTGCCTGCGCCACTGGCAAGAAAGTAGAAGGTGTGGGAGAGAAATCAATCTGCCTCACTGGAAAGCTTTTTCTGAGTAGCATTTTCTTTCTAATTTATTCAGTTAAAATGTGGGGGAGATTCCAACTGCAAGAGCCAGTGGGAACAGTTGACTTATGGTTACTGGTTCCTGAACCACTTAGAACAGTCATGGTAACCCAGTGGGGAAACTATCTGGACTTGGGTTGCTTTCTTGAATTGCCTGGGGACAAGAAGTTTTGATTAAGGTAGAGAGTTTTTGGCTACAAGAAGTATCATTGCTGAGAAGAGAGCAAGAGGGAAGGAAGGTAGGCGGCCTACATGCTGAGTCAGTATAGGCTAATGTAATTGGTTAAGGGGAGGAAGTTCAAATAAGGAAGGAATGGGGCTAAAAGTCTTTCTGTGAAAGGAAACAAATGAAATGGCAGGTATTGTTGAAAGTACTCTGCTGCTTAGAGAGTTGTCAGATTATCAGACAGGGTGAACAGAAAGTACAAATAAAATAAATAAATAGTTAGTTTAAAAGATACCTGTAAAATGCTGTCTTGAGATGACCTTGGCAGAAAAAGTTGGGAGTTCACTGACACAGCCCAAAGTATCTTAATGAAAAATGAGATAATCCTAAGGTGTGGGGTTCTTTCAGGATTAACATTGAACCTATCTGCATTTCAGGCTTTCTCTAGTCTGGCTGAAGCTGCTTATGAAGCTGCAGACGTTGCTGATGATCAGGAAGAACCAGCTACTTACTGCTTATCTTCTTCATTTGAACTCATAGTTCAGAAGCTCCTAGAGACTACAGACAGGTAACTGATATTTCACAGAAATGAGTGACGTCTTTGCATCCAAGTTCTATTGCCTTCTGTGTGGAGGATATCTAGCTTAATCATAGAAGCATAGTGAGACAGGACAAGACTCTACCTTCTCTAGAGGAATTAAAAGAAACCCGCTGGGCATGGTGGCTCACGCCTATATTCCCAGCACTTTGGGAGGCCAAGGCGGCTGGATCACCTGAGGTCAGGAGTTCGAAAGCAATCTGGCCAACATGGTGAAACCCCGTCTCTACTAAAAATACAAAAAATTAGCCGGCTGTGCTGGCGCATGCCTGTAGTCCTAGCTACTCGGGAGGCTGAGGCAGGGGAATTGCTTCAACCTGGGAGATAGAGGTTGCAGTGAGCTGAGACTGTGCCATTGCACTCCAGCCTGGACAACAAGAGTGAAACTCGTCTCAAAAAAAAAAAAAAAAAAAAGAATCCCATGATTGATTGATTGGTTTGTTTAAACATGGAGGAAGAAATGCAGATTCCACCTACCTTAGAATTGTTCAGTTTACAGCTGAAATCTGAATATCGTGTAATTTCTCTACTTTCTTTGTAGAGAGTAATTGATCTAGAGAGGTTCCTTCATTTTGCAGCATTGACAGTTAACAGGAGTATTTGGTTACAAGAGAAATGATAGTACTCATTATGAATTTGATTGCCACACCAAATCAGTAACTACCATTTTTATTTTATTTATTTATTTATTTATTTATTATTATTTTTTTTGAGACGGAGTGTTGCTCTGTCACCCAGGCTGGAGTGCAGTGGCACAATCTTGGCTCATTGCAACCTCCTCAAGCGATTCTCCTGCCTCAGCCTCCTGAGTAGCTGGGACTACAGGCGCATGCCCCCATGCCTGGCTAATTTTTGTATTTTTAGTAGAGACAGGGTTTCACCATGTTGGGCAGGATAGCCTCGATCTCCTGACCCTCGTGATCCACCTGCCTTGGCCCCGCAAAGTGCCGGGATTATAGGCATGAGCCACCATGCCCGGCCAACTACCATATTTTTATATAGGATGAAGAACTTGGGGTAAATACAGTTGACTTAGAAACAAGCTTTTGAAATGTTGTTTAAAGGGATTATAAGTTGGAGACAACCTTTAACGATTTATGTTTTGTATGAGCTATACCTAAAGTCACGAGCAAAGTAAACCTTCAGGAAGAGAGCTGAGCACAAAATCTGCCTTTTTTTTTTTTGGAGACAGTCTTCTCTTGACACCCAGGCTAGAGTGCAATTGTGCAATCTTGGCTCACTGCAGCCTCCCGGGCTCAAGTGATTCTCGTACTTCAGCCTCCCGAGTAGCTGGTACTAAAAGTGCCCACCAACATGCCTGGCTAATTTTTATATTTTTAGTAGAGATGGGGTTTCGCCATGTTGGCCAGGTGGGTCACAAACTCCTGACACCTCAGGTGATCTGCCCGCCTTGGCCTCCCAAAGTGCTGGAATTACAGGCCTGAGCCACTGTGCTCATCAGAAATCTTCCATTTAACTAGTTCATCTCCATGCCTCTTTGAGATTGTGTATGAGGACATCTTTTTTAAATGAATGAAGAAAATTGGGGGTTTTTTGTTTGTTTGTTTGTTTTTTGAGACGGAGTTTCGCTCTTGTTGCCCAGGCTAGAGTGCAGTCTTGGCTCACTGCAACCTTCACCTCCCAGGTTCAAGGAATTCTCGTGCCTCAGCCTCCTGAGTAGCTGGGATTACAAGCACACGCCACCACGCCTGGCTAATTTTTATGTTTTTAGTAGAGTTTGGGTTTCACCATGTTGACCAGGCTGGTTTCGAACTGACCTCAAGTGATCTGCCCACCTCAGCCTCCTAAATTGCTGGGATTATAGGCATGAGCCATCACGTCTAGCCAAGAAAATTGGAGTATTTTCTTCATAGCACTTCAGACAACTTGTTAAATTGTTCACATGATTTTTTACCATTTCAAACCATTTTTTCCTCTATAATTTTAGCCCATTTCCAAAAGGGCCATTCTATTATTATTATTATTATTATTATGCTTTAGGTTTTAGGGTACATGAGCACAATGTGCAGGTTTGTTACATATGTATCCATGTGCCATGTTGGTTTGCTGCACCCATTAACTCGTCAAAAAGGGCCATTCTAAATTTTAACTGCCTGGAGACCATAATGAACATAGCCATTAGCTCAAAGGACTTGAAGATTTGGTTCTTGGATATCGTGTTTCCAAACTCAAACCAGGTCTGCAGTCATACCGGTTCCTGAGTTCTTATTTTTGGTAAGACATTGTCTATGTTCTTCCCTGTCCTTTTCAGTTGAGACTTTAAGATTTTCGTTGTGTTCTTTACAGACCTGATGGACACCAGAACAACCTGAGGAGTTCTGCATATGAATCTCTGATGGAAATTGTGAAAAACAGTGCCAAGGATTGTTATCCTGCTGTCCAGAAAACGACTTTGGTCATCATGGAACGACTGCAACAGGTTCTTCAGATGGAGGTGAGACCTAAGAGTGCCCCTGACTATGGGTGGGAATGGGGCAGTACTTTTGACACCTAGGTCTATTTTCCAGACTGTTCTGTCTTTTTAGTGTTTATTATGGGTTTTTTGTTGTTGTTTACTTTCCTATGTTAGTATTAGGGAAGATTATTAAATGGTCCCAGCAAAAGTGGAAGGTTTTCATGTAGACTATGTTTTCTTATTTTCTTTGTAGTCACATATCCAGAGCACATCCGATAGAATCCAGTTCAATGACCTTCAGTCTTTACTCTGTGCAACTCTCCAGGTATGGTGGTGCCTTATGACTTCTTAATAACTCCAGGTTAGAGAATTATTAGTATCTCAGTATGACAAGTTCGTGTACACACAGAACTCGAAAATGGTATAGATGATGCGGATCAGAAGCTGTTCTCAGAAGGCTTTGGTCTGTGGTTGATCGATTGGGGGAGGAGTTTCCCACCTGCCGCCTTTCCTGTCTGTCTAGAAAGATTCAAATCCTACTTATTTACAGATGGTCTAGATGTAATCCTGATAAAATTAAACCAACTTGACTTGTCCTAATTCAACATACACTCATCAGACCTCTCTTCCTCACTCTTGTTTGTTTCAACTAACGTCACTGTGTAGAGAAGGAAACTACTTAATATGTGATGGTTCCTTCCAGATATATAGCTCATTTGTGTTGGCAGCTTGAATGGTTTTGGTTTTTTGATTTTGAAAACCAAAAAACTCTTGGTTTTTCATTAGGTTATTCAAGCCTAGCTCAGTCAGATTTGGTTCCCAGCTGTAGTTCACTTGGCTAAAAAGTGGTGTCACTTGGCTAAAAAGCCTTGAATTTGTACCATCATCTTTTGAAACATTTGCTGTTTGACCTAATGTCAGTGACATTAGTTGAAACAAACAAAAGTGAGGAAGGAATGTTTGATGGGAGAAGTCAGGTTGGTTTGATTTTATCAAGATTATTTCTAGGTCATCTGTAAATAGGTAGGATATAGGAAGGGTTGCTTTTTGTTTTATGAATAAGAGCTCTAAGGTGATAGGGCCTTCTCTAAAGCTGAAGTAATTTAACTATGGTTCTAGTAAGACTGGACTATGGAGGCTACCAGCAGGGATTTGTCAGACAGTAAGACAAATGAAATTGAGAGGACATGACCTTCTGCACAATGGAGGATCAGCTCACGTTTGTTCTGAATTGAGAAACAGGAGAAATGTTAAAATGTATTGCTGGTGATTGGTACTGTCAATGTTTTTGTGTAAAAAGTACATTTGGCATTCCCAAAATTAAAAAATATCAAGGGACTTAATTGATTTTAAAAAGAAAAAGTATAGTGTTCTGATTGGGAGATTTGGAATCAACTGATCTTGAACTCTTACTCATTTCACAGAATGTTCTTCGGAAAGTGCAACATCAAGATGCTTTGCAGATCTCTGATGTGGTTATGGCCTCCCTGTTAAGGATGTTCCAAAGCACAGCTGGGTCTGGGGGAGTACAAGAGGATGCCCTGATGGCAGTTAGCACACTGGTGGAAGGTCGGTGAAAAAAAAACTGTCTGGTCAGGGAATGTCTTTGGAATATAGGCATTTCAGTGGCCTTAAATAATTGTCACCCAGGCTGGAGTGCAGTGGCACAATCTTGGCACACTGCAGCCTCGAAATCCGGGGCTCACATGATCCTTCCACTTCAGTGCCCCGAGTAGCCGGGACTAACAGGTGCACACCACCATGCTCGACTAATTTTTATATTTTTGGTAGAGACGGGGTTTCGCCATGTTGCCCAGACTGGTCTCGAACTCCTGAGTCAAGTGATCCTCCTGCCTCAGCCGCCCAAAGTGCTAGGATTATAGATGTGAGCCACGCGGCGCAGCTTAATTTTGTTTGTCTGTGAAGATAGGGTCTCACTATATTGCTCAGGCTGGTCTCAAACTCCTGGGCCCAGGCAATCCTCCTTGTCAGGGCATTAAAAGAATTTTTGACTACAGAAAGCATAGTCCTTTTACTGGGGCATGAGTCACTTCAAAGTTAGATTGAACTTAAGTGCACACCACTTAAATTTGTATAACTGCCTTGTCATTCCATTTAAATGGGGAGCCAGTTTGCAACTGAGATTGGCAGAGGTGTTTTTTGGTTTTGTTTTGTTTTGTTTTGTTTTTTTGAGACTTGCTCTATTGCCCAGGATGGAGTGCAGTGGCACAGTCTTGGCTCACCACAGCCTCCACCTCCCAGGTTCAAGCAATTCTCCTGCCTCAGCCTTCTGAGTAGCTGGGATTATAGGCGTGAGCCACTGTGCCCTGCTAAAAGTTTCTATTTTCTTTCCGGGTACTTGCATCACCTGGTTTGGTTTGTAATGCTTTGGACTAAGATTGACACATCATGGTGCCTGGTATGGGATGAAATGAAACATTGAGCGAGTTCCAGGAATTGATTTTCTGATTTTTACATGTCTGACTGCAAAATTGGTTTGGGGAAGCCATATCTGACTTAAGACTCTTTGAAGGGGCATTACAAAGCACTTTAGGAATCTGGAATGCCTCTTCAGGGGTGGCCTGTAAGGCCTGTAAATTGCTAAGGCCATTTACCTGAGGACCACTCTCCTGAGGACCAGACCTATTTTTGGCATAAACAGCCTATGTCCAACTGGTCTGTCAACATGTGACCACTCCTCTGAAAGGGCAGAGAAGTTAATTTTGGCTCCTGGAGTGGCTGATTTGGATCTGAAGCCCAGTGCTGCTTTTCCTGGCTGTGGTTTGTTTAGCCCTTGATGGGATTGCCTAAGGACCCTGTTTTGAAGCTGGCCTGCAGAAAGGACATGCTATTATCAGATGAGGAGGTGGACAAGAGTCAGTATTGCTGGTTCAGCCCATTTAAAATTAACCTTGACATTCCTTGAGGGCCATACCACTTTGTTGTATTAGCCAGAGTAAAGCCCTATTCTGTGGAGACTGGGCATTGTCTCTGTGGCGTAAGAATTAGGGCCCTTCCAACAGTAATAAATTTGGCTTATGCAAGCCTTTAATGTCTTAATGATGGAATCGGTAACTAATGCACATTTCACCCAACCTGTTGAATGGAGTGAGTATATTTCGGGAGAGGTAGGATGGGTTATTTTTGCCTGCCTCTGTGTTAACCCGTGGCACTGTCATTGGCTAATAGCTTATTTCATTACAGTGTTGGGTGGTGAATTCCTCAAGTACATGGAGGCCTTTAAACCCTTCCTGGGCATTGGATTAAAAAATTATGCTGAGTATCAGGTAGGATATGCTTTTCGAAATAGTATGTTCCCATTTATATCTGACAGTCACTGTAGTGCACACAAAACCAGGTTCTTATAGCTTAAGTAGTTTTTCCTTACATTGTCCTAAAAGGCAAGCTACTTTATTCATTACCTGAACATTTGAACTGGAAGTAGTCCATGAAAAACAGGATTTTAGATGCACCAGATAATGGTGGACAAGATGACTGTTTATTTGCCTGGACAGCACTAATGCAGGAGCAGCTATAAAGTTGAGCTATTAGCATCCTGGAGAGCAAGGCTTTTTTTTTTTTTTTTTTTTTTTTTTAAACTTTATCAGTGATCTCTCTCAGATAGTCTTTGTTTACTTCCTGCCATGTTGGTTGTTGAAAAATTAATCTCGGCAGAGGGAAGATGTTTTCTCCTTTAACTCTAGGTTCAAGCGATAAAAGCTCAGCAGCTAGTTAAAAATAATATCTTGCCCCAGCAGACAGCTTTTTCTGTTAGAAGATTATTTCCTTGATTCTTGGCAGGTTTGTTTGGCAGCTGTGGGCTTAGTGGGAGACTTGTGCCGTGCCCTGCAATCCAACATCATACCTTTCTGTGACGAGGTGATGCAGCTGCTTCTGGAAAATTTGGGGGTGAGTATCTACACACAATCTAATTAACCAGTCTTTGAAGAAATCAACAGTTGGAAAGATAGTTAAATATCGACAGGCCAGGCGCAGTGGCCTGTAATCCCAGCATTCTGGGAGGCCGAGGCAGGTCAGGAGTTCGAGACCAACTTGGACAACATGGTGAAACCCGTCTGTACTATAAATACAAAAAAAATTAGCTGGGCGTGATGGCAGGTGCTTGTAATCCCACCTACTCGGAAGGCTGAGGCAGGATAATCGCTTGTACCTGGGAGGCGGAGGTTGCAGTGAGCCAAGGTCGCGCCATTGCACTCCAGCCTGGGCAAGAAGAGCCAAACTCCGTCTCAAAAAAAAAAAAAAAAAAAAAAAATCAGTGACAGGGAGCTGTAAGTTTCTAGAACATTGGCTTTGGGCTTATGAAGAGGGGAGTTGTTCATTTCACAGATGATTCTGAAGAAAGATTGTAAAGTTAAAGGAATGTGTGCTATATTAGAGATTTTTTAAACAAAACAGTAAAATGCAAAGGAAAAGTAAATACAGTTGTTCCTTGACTTATGATGGAGTTAGGTCCCAATAAACACATTGTAAAGTGGAAAAATCATCAAACCATCATGAGCAGGGGACCATTTGTATATTATACCTCTCTCCAGAGATAGCCATCGTTAATTATTATACATGTGTGTTCTCAGACAAGTCACTTGATTCTTAAGTCAGTCTCCTCATGTGTAAAGTGGGAATACCGATACCTGGGCTAGCTTCTTAGAGTTGATGTGAGGTGCAAATGGGAAAGGTTTTGTAAGCTATAAAGGACCATCCAAATATTTAAAATCAATAGTTGCTTGTTAGAAATGAAATTTTCGTGGATCTTTGGATCAAACAAGCTTTGACTTAATTCACTTTTCCTTTTGTTCCTTGTCAGAATGAGAACGTCCACAGGTCTGTGAAGCCGCAGATTCTGTCAGTGTTTGGTGATATTGCCCTTGCTATTGGTGGAGAGTTTAAAAAATACTTAGAGGTTGTATTGAATACTCTTCAGCAGGCCTCCCAAGCCCAGGTGGACAAGGTAAGCTTAAAGCTATCTTGGCTGTTCTTTAAGTCTAGCTCTAATTGGAGGGACTATTGACAAACATGCAGCTAAAAGTGATCAGTATGATGTAGGTTCTGTTCTTTGTGTCTTACAGTCAGACTATGACATGGTGGATTATCTGAATGAGCTAAGGGAAAGCTGCTTGGAAGCCTATACCGGAATCGTCCAGGGATTAAAGGGGGATCAGGAGAACGTACACCGTTGAGTATACATCCCAGTTCCCTTCGTCTGCTGGCCAATGTGCACTTAGCCAAATGGGCTATGTCTGTCATTCTGTAGCTCGCTTGTGAACCTAGCGCCTGTTGCTTAAAGGCTGGGAGAAGGGGGAGCAGTGCCTTAATGAAGAGAGTGGCTTGGGGAAAACTGTAGACTATTGTTTTTGCTCTGCTTCTTTCTTTTTTTTGTTTTGAGATGGAGTCTCACTCTGTTGCCCAGGCTGGAGTGCAGTGGTGCAATCTCGGCTCACTGCAGCCTCCACCTCTCAAGTTCAAGCAGTTCTCCTGCCTCAGCCTCCTGAGTAGCTGGAACTATAGGCATCTGCCACTGTGCCTGGCTAATTTTTACATTTTTAGTAGAGGCAGGCTTTCACCTTGTTGGTCAGGCTGGTCTTGAACTCCTGACCTCAAGTGATCCGCCCGCCTTGGTCTCCCAAAGTGCTGGGATTACAGGCTTGAGCCACTGTGCCCAGTCTTTTTTATTTATTTTATTTTATTTTTATTTTTTGGAGACAGCCTCACTCTATCACCCAAGCTGGAGTGCAGCGGAGCGATCATGGCTCACTGCAGTCTTCACCTCCTGGGTTCAAGTGATTCTTAACGCCTCAGCTTCCTGAGTAGCTGGGACTACAGGCACACACCACCATGCCCAGCTAATTTTTTTTTTTTTTTTTTTTTTGTATTTTAGTAGAGATAGGATTTCACCATGTTTTGCAGGCTGCTCTCGAACTCCTGAGCTCAGGCAGTCTCCCACCTTGGGCTCCCAAAGTGATGGGATTTCAGGCGTGAGCCACTGCACCCAGCCCTCTCCTTCTTTTTCTTATATTTCTTGAGTATTGCAAGGGAATGGGATTCAGCAAAAATACTGGGGGGAAGAAACCCAACATAAATGCTTCCTGTATCAACCATGAGTGGCAGGTCGCCTACCCCTTTCCCATCCCCACAAGCTAAATTGGAGGATTGGAGAGTCAGAATTCCCATTACTTGTTGCTGATTGGGGAAATTTTTTTACTTCACCCCCCTTGGTATCATTAGCTCAGGAAAAAGTTAAATTTGTTTCTTCTATATTTGCCTATAGGAAGAGGAATATTTGTCTCTTCTGTCGACTTGAGGAATGACACATTAATCAAAGGAAGAATAATTTGATATAACTATATGCATCTAGTTATCCAGCTTGGACCTTGTATGATAGGGGTATAATAGTTGGAAATTTTGAAAAAGGATGTAGTCCTGCCGTATGAGGGACAGCTGCATCAGACCTTCTCTCTTTTTCTTTTCTTTTTTATTTTTTTATTTTTATTTTTATTTTTTTTTGAGATGGAGTCTCGCTCTGTCGCCTAGGCTGGAGTGCAGTGGTGCAATCTCGGCTCACTGCAAGCTCTGCCTCCTGGGTTCACGCCATTCTCCTGCCTCAGCCTCCTGAGTAGCTGGGACTACAGGCGCCCGCCACCACGCCTGGCTAATTTTTTTGTATTTCTAGTAGAGACGAGGTTTCACCGTGTTAGCCAGGATGGTCTCGATCTTCTGACCTCGTGATCCACCCGCCTCGGCCTCCCAAGGTGCCGGGTTTACAGGCGTGAGCCACCACACCTGACCAATACCTTCTCTCTCTTTTATAGCGGATGTGATGCTGGTACAACCCAGAGTAGAATTTATTCTGTCTTTCATTGACCACATTGCTGGAGATGAGGATCATACAGATGGAGTAGTAGCTTGTGCTGCTGGACTAATAGGGTAAGTTATACCCTGCTTCTAAGAGCTGAATAGAACCTCTCACGGAAAATGAAAAAACATGGAGTAAGGAGTTTTGAGAGTATCGCGGATGGCAACAATTCACTTCTTTGGCACAGAGATTTCTTTATTGAACCCTTCATGTCCTGTTTTTAGTGTTCACATGATAGTTTATTCCAGACCCTCAAGTCTCTATATTATACCCCATTAAACTCTGATGTTGGTCAACAATTGCCTCTGTCTAGTGACCTCTACTGAGGGTTTTCTTTATCTTTGAAATTTGCTAAGAAACCCATAGCACTGGTTTGGAAGGCTCAAAACATGATACTGGTATGGGGCTAGGAGCTCATTCTCAGCTGTGTTTGTTTTGCACAGGGACTTATGTACAGCATTTGGGAAGGATGTACTGAAATTAGTAGAAGCTAGGCCAATGATCCATGAATTGTTAACTGAAGGGCGGAGATCGAAGACTAACAAAGCAAAAACCCTTGCTACATGGGCAACAAAAGAACTGAGGAAACTGAAGAACCAAGCTTGGTAAGATCTTGCCTCCACTGTCCTCTTTCTTCTACTTCCTGGAGGAGGGAGGTATGTTTTCTTTAGGCCGTTCTGGCAAGCACTGCCTTCTGGCATTTTTTTTGTTTGTACTTTTTCCCATGTAGGTGCTTCTGAGTCAGGCAACCTCAGTTTTTCCTTGAGCCAAATGTTTGACTCCTCATAATGATGGAGAGCAGAACTTTTAAAACTGGAATTAACCGAAATTCCCAGAGTATTTTGGGTCCTAATAAAATCATCAGTAATGTCATTTCCCCCTAATTCTCTTCTGTTTTCTATTCCTTTCCTCATGCCCTATTCTTTCTTTACAGCAGTGCTTTTAGACGTTGCCTAGCTCTAGAGAAGATTTCCAAAGTCAAATGTTGTTGTGTGTGTGTGTGTTTTTTCTTTTTGAGACAGTCTCACTGTTGCCCTAGCTGGAGTGCAATGGCACAATCTCAGTTCACTGCAACTGCCGCCTCCTAGGTTTGAGCAATTCTCCTGTCTCAGCCTTCCGAGTAGCTAGGATTACAGTCACATGCCACCACACCCAACTAATTTTCTTTTTTTCTTTTCTTTTCTTTTCTTCTTTCTTTTTTTTTTTTTTTTTTTTTGGAGACAGTCTCACTCTGTCGCCCAGGCTGGAGTGCAGTGGTGCGATCTCAGCGTATTGCAACCTCTGCCTCCCGGGTTCAAGCAACTCTTTGCCTCAGCCAGCCTCCTGAGTAGCTGGGATTACAGGTGCCCCACCACCACCACACTTGGCTAATTTTTTTGTATTTTTAGTAGAAACGGGATTTCACCATCTTGGCCAGGCTGGTCTTGACCTCCTGACCTCGTGATCCACCCACCTCGGCCTCCCAAAGTACTGGGATTACAGGCGTGAGCTACCATGCCTGGCCCAGTTTTTGTATTTTTAGTAAAGATGGGGTTTCACCATGTTGGCCAGGCTGGTCTTGAACTCCTGACTTTAGGTGATCCATCCACCTCAGCCTCCTAAATTGCTGGAATTATAGGCTTTTTTTTTTTTTAAGTAGAGACAGGTTTTCACCACGTTGGCCAGACTGGTCCTGACCTCAGGTGTCCACCTTTCTCGGCCTCCCAGGTGTGCACTACCACACCAGGCCTCAGCTCCTACTTTGAAATGCAATTTTGTTTGGAGACACAGTCTCCTCTGTCACCCAGGCTGGAGTGCAGTGGTACAATCATACCTCATAGAAGCCTCCAGCTCGGGGGCTTAAGTGGTCCTCCTGCCTCAGCCTCCCAGGTGGTTGGGACTGCAGGCAAGCACCTCCATGACTGGCTAATTTTTTTTTATTTTTAGAGACAAGGTCTCCTGTTGCCCAGGCTGGTTTTGAACTCCTGGCCTCAAGGAGTTCTCCCTCCTTGGCCTCCCAAAGTGCTGAGATTATAGGCTTGAGCCACTGCACCCAGACTGAAATATAGTTTTAATTTCTTTCCCTCTTAATTAGTTATCTTACTCCACAGATCTCAGTAAAATCGGCTCTTTGAGTTTCCCTCCCACCCTCTGATGTAGGTGTTAATAAGAGCGGGTCAATGGCACATAGGGCAAGAAGAGAGTGTCAATCCTTGAAATGTTGACAAATTCCACTCAGGCCTAGGAGCATGTAATTGTAGGAGTCAGCATTACTGGCTCTGTTGGGTATATGTGATCTCAAAGATAGACCTTTTTTTCCATCTGTTTTCAGATCTGTTACCATTGGGATGATAACCTGAGGACCCCCACTGGAAATCTCCAATCTTTTGAAAAACCTGGAAGTGAGGAGTGTGCACGGATGCTGAATGTTTGGGAATGAGAGGATGAGTGAGTGAGGCTTGAAAACACACCACATTGAAAATCCTGCCACAGCAGCAGCCGCAGCCGCCAACAGCAGCGCTGTTAGTGAGCTAAGTAAGCACTGACTTCGTAGAAAACCATAACATCGGCCATATTGGAAAAGAGAAAAACAATGGAGTTACTTATTTAAAAAAAAGAAAGAAAGAAAGCTATCTCTTCCCAGGAGAGGCTAGATAGAAGTAGCTTTTCTGTCTTTTGGCCGGTGCCTAGTGGAATGCCTGGTTTGGGTGAGGAGGAGGGACTGGGTTCAGCTGTGGTGCTTTGTTGTAAAAGGCAGCCTGGCCTTTGCTACTGAGGAGAAAGATGGAGCCTGGGTCTCAAGCCCACCTTCGCTGTACCTTTGCCACATGGTACTGTATGCTTGCCGGCTAGAAGGAGGGTGAGGGATTTTTTACAGTCTGAGAATGAGTGTGTGTGAGTGAGGCGGTATCCACATTCTCAACTTCAAGTCATTGCAGTTTCTTTTTCCCAGAAAACAAGGGGTTAGATGTTGCATTTCATAAAACTAACCGAAGTTCTGTCTACTGATGCAGCACAAGAGATGTAAAAAAAAAAAAAAAAAAAAAAAAAACCACACACACACACAGGAAAGACGCTCTTTAGGTTTTGTTTTTGTTTTTTGTTTTTTTGGTTTTGTTTTTTGTTTTTTTTTTTACTCTAGGGAAAACACTGACGAATGGTCAGAGCTCCTATCCTGATCTTTTCATCAAGGCGCCTTTCCTAATAATATGGTTCAACTGTGAATGTAGAAGTGGGGGGGAGGGGGGAGAAAAAGAAAACTCTGGCGTTAGAGGATATAGAAAAATAATAAGTACAATTGTTACAAATAACGCAGACTTCAAAAACAAAAGAGTCACAAACCCAAACAAACCAAAATTTAAATGATCAGAATTGGCAGCACAAAGAAAACGCCCTCTCCTGACTTGTATTGTGGCAGTCTGAACGCCCCGAGAAAATTGTGCCAAAGAGTTTAGAAAAATAAATATACAGTAAAAGTAAACACACACATACACACAAAACAGCAAACTTCAGGTAACTATTTTGGATTGCAAACAGGATAAATTAAATGTTCAAACAATCTGATAAAATAACCATTTGGAAACTGCTTGGCCTTCTGTTCTTTTATTTGATTGACTACAATGCGGTATTGGTCTCTTGCTGCACTTCAAAACCAACCAACCTACCAACCAAAAACAAAAGTGTGTGTGTGAATGCACAAACACACTAACTAGAACTCTTGTGATGAAAATGGCACTTGAAAAAGGTTTTATTTTTCCACTGAAGTTGAAGGTTAATAAAATGGTGTAAAACGTCCCCTGGTCACACACTTTAATATTTTTTTAGAGGTGTGATGTGGTATGATTACCATAAATCAGACTTAATTATTTTCCCTTTTACAAGGGAACAGGGCATCCTGAATTTTAGAGTCTTTCAGCAATAAGAAGGGATGTTGGTGAGCTTTGATCCTCTTTTGGTTTTGCAGTTGTTAGGAGTTTTTGCTGGCATTTTGAATATGCTGCTTTCAGAAAAACCAAGGAAGTTTTAAAATTGCTTCCTGGTCCTTAGAGGACTAAAAACAAGACCCTCATTCCCACTTTCATTTCCACTCTAGCAAAAAGTATGGGCTTGTGTTTTTCTCCCAACTCCTTGTTTAAATCTTCCCTTCCATGTCCAAGCCTTCCATTCATAAGTGGGATTGGCTCAGTTTTGCCCATCCATATGGCAGCATCTCTAATAGCTCTTGTACAGGGTATCAGATATTGTGCCTTTTGGTGCCAGGTTCAAAGTCAAGTGCCGATCTATGAACCAGTGTACAAAAAAAAAAAAAAAAAATCCAGGTATTTGAAGGAGAGACGCTCCATTGTGAATAAAGAGCTTATACCAGCTCCTAAGCCCTATTAAGAAGAGGCCTGATCCTCTAATGCCTTGTTTCCATTTCAGTTGTTCTTTGAGAGACAGAATGATGTACTAACCATTCCTGATTATTAGATAGGGTTGGGTCAGGGCTTAGGGAGGGGGCAGAAATATTGGGGATAGAAAAAAAATCTGATCATTCCTCAGTGCTACCCATTTCTGTCCTGTGTGGGCTGCTTAGCTAGACAGCAGGAGAATAAAGTACACCGAGAACCATAATGAAAAAACCTTCCGTGTGTTTTGTCATGTTTTGTTCCAGGGAAGCAGTTGATGAGTGCTGTTACTAATGCTTTCTCCCAGATCCATTCAGTGGTGGAGAGGAGGAAAATGGGCTGGTTGGATGTGGTCTTGGTGCCTTGCAGTTACTCTGCACTGGTTATGCATTTAATCCTCCTCTTTTCTAGTTAAGCTTTTGCTAGTGGATTTTCCATAGTCTGGGTATTTGACCTTAAATCAGTTATACCACCTAAGGCAACTGGATGCAAAATGCATTCTGTTCACTCACTGTCTGGGCCTTCCCCACCCTAGTCTTGGCACATTCCTTCAAGAATGTAATTACCGTCTGCTTGGGAAGATGTCAGTGCAAATGTGAAGAAAATGGGCGTCGGACTAGGCTTTGGTTTGCCACAAGTGGCAGCTGCCTATATCAATTACATTTATTAACTTTGCTTTTCATTTTTCCCGGTTCTGCTCAGCCCCGCTCTGTTGAAATGTTAGACTTCTTGTGTCAGAGGCAACTGTAATATTGCCTTAGGGACTTGTGGAGAAGGAGAATTGCTCAGCGTAGTGTTTTAACTTTCAGAACCAAGCAATCTATTTACTCTTACAAATATTTAAGAAGTGTGTTAGTCTGACTTTAAGAAAAATCCAAACTCCATCAGCTTTTGATAGCACCTTGGTTTTTGAAACAACTTCAATCTGTAATTGGCATTCAGAATGCCCTTGGCATGCCAGTCTGATGGCATTTAAGACCTGTAAAACACTTGAGCCCAATTCGATTAACCAAAACCAATAACCACCACCTTTATCTTCTAAATAAAGTCCGCTTTATTTTTATTTTCAACATCTTGTTGCCTTTTTTTTTTTGTCCCAAATGGTGTCACTTCCATGGAGGTGAAATGGTTTGAAAGTCAGAATGTGTGGTGAGAGGTGTTTGTGTATGTACGTGTGTGGGGAAAAGGAGGGACACACATCTTGAAATGGACTCTACATAGTGTAATGTGATATAGATGAAAGTGTCCTACAAATGAGGTAAGGAAAAAGTATGCATGGAGGACGTTTCGTGTTTGGAGTTTGAAGCAGTAGCAGAGATTGTCCTCTGTTTTGTGCCTATTTCTCAAGCTAATGATGTGTCTAATGGATCATCCAAAAGTTGGCCTTTCACTTAGTTTTCATCACGTATTTTATTTCTACTTGCATTTTTCCCCCCCCAAGAAACTTAGAACACTAGTTTGAGATTTAGGAGACTAGGCCCTTTTCTTAACCCTGCTGCTTATTAGCATAGTGGTGCCTGCAGGCTAGTTCATGGAAATACACCCTTTCTTAGTTAAGCAAAATAAGGGCTGTAGACTCTCTTTTCTGATTGTACACCGTGTTAGTAAACTTTGATCATGCATACCCCATGTGTTTATAAATAACATACTTGGGGCTGGGCGCGGTGGCTCAAGCCTGTAATCCCAGCACTTTGGGAGGCCGAGGCGGGCAGATCACGAGGTCAGGAGATCGAGACCATCCTGGCTAACACGGTGAAACCCCGTCTCTACTAAAAATACAAAAAAAAATTAGCCGGGCGTGTTGGCGGGCACCTGTAGTCCCAGCTATTCGGGAGGCTGAGGCAGGAGAATGGCGTGAACCCGGGAGGCGGAGCTTGCAGCGAGCCGAGATCGTGCCACTGCACTCCAGCCTGGGGGACATAGCAAGACTCCGTCTCAAAAAAAAAAAAAAAAAACATACTTGGACTACTATAACCACATATTGTGTAATCATAAGACACAAAAATAGTGAAAAGCAATTGTATGATAAATAGAAGTTCTAGTATTTCTAAATCCAATTTGGAGGTTACTGAGTTATAGAGAGTAAATTTTTACCAGACTGCATTAAGTCCTGAACAGCAATGATTCACTGAGAACATTTCTCCACTGAAGGTGAGATTTGAGAAAAGAATACAATTAGTTCATCAAATGGCAGAGAAGGAGCAACTGCTCCCACAAGAAACCCCATTACCGTATACCTGGTCCCAATACAAACACTCAACGTACAGTGCAAGCCTGCAGTTCCACCTGGCCTCCAAGGTCCCAGCTTGGCCCACCTGAAGTGAAAAATGGTAAACACTGAGATTTTATGTTTTAACTTGTAGAACAGCCTTAGTCAGTATTCCTGTTTTACTGATGAGGAAGGAAGGGCAGAAAGATTGACTCGTCAGACCAAGGTCACTTAGAGCCAGAATTCAGAGCCAGGTCTGTCAAATCAAGGCTTTACACATTTGCCCTGGACAGATGTATAAGCCTCTTAGTGATAAAAAAACAAAGGTCCATATTACACATACTTAGGATATGCCATCCATTTCCTTCCCAGCACTATCTAAAAGTATATTTTAATTTCGTTGTTTATTTGTTGCCAGTTTCCCCCGCTATAACGTAAGTTCCCTAATGCAGTGACCTTGGCTGTCTTAGTATGCTCAGCTGAGACGGCACCTGACATAGTAGACTTTTGATAAATATTTGTTAAACTAATGACATAGTAGAGTTCACAGAGTTCCTGTGATGGCATCATTTAGCCTTTGAAGGGCAGAGCATCCAGAAACCTGGGAATGGCAGGGCCACAGAAGACTTCTAGCTCATCTGCTGGATGACTTCAGGCTAACTTCTCAACCTTGGATTAACTGATGGAATGGGAACAGGATTAGTGAATAGTCATTATTTACATGATGTTCTTTTTATGTACTTACAAGATGCTAGGCCTGTAATAAGTTCTTTCATAGAGTAATAAAGTTTGTCAACACTATAAGGAAGGCACCATTTTATTCCTATTTTACAGGAGGAAATGGGAACAGGCTAAGAACCTTGCCCAAAGTCATGCAGGCTAGCAAGCAGTCCTGACCTGGATTTATACCTCTAGCCTACATTGTGTGCCAGTGTTGTAAATGAGCTGTGGTTACCAATCAGAGAGAACCCTGGTTGAGTTTTTGGAATTCAATAGCAAAGCCATTTTGTCTTAATTCTACAATAAGTTCCATTATTAACCTTTGGCAACTGCCAGGCTCTTAATTGAGTATGTGTGTGTGAGATCAGTTTCTCTTCTAATTGGAGTTTGAATGTGTGTGTGATCAGCTTCCCTCCCAATTGGAGTTTGAACCAAACCATCTCCCTGCACTTCTGCTCCGTTTTCTCTCTCAGCTGGAAGCTTTTGGGAACCAGGGCTGGGGGAGGGGTGGTTGTTGGTGCTCGGTAGCCAAAAAGGCCACTAGGCTGCTGAGTAAGCTCCACATCTGAATTACCCCAGCTTTGTCAGCTGATTCCATGCACAGCACAGGCAGGAGGCCTTCAAAGCCTGAGCTGTTCCCTCTCCCAGGTGCTCCTTGGCCACAGGTTACCAAGCTGAGCTGTCCTCAGTGTGAAATGTACCTTTTTGTCTGAAAGGAAAGTACATCTCAGCTTTGGCATATGGCATTAGCTCTGGATGCAGAGGGGCAGCCTGTCACCATTTCTGAAGGAAAGAGTTCACAAATGGTTCTGTGTGAATAAGCTCTTCATAGCAATGAGCAATGCCTGCTATGTTCTGGGCACTGCCCTTCAAAATATTTTGGTCTTTTGAGTATGACCTTGGACAAATTCTCCAACTCTTCTGATTCTCGATTTCCTCCTGTAAAACAGGGATCCCGATGAAAGATAATGCATACAAAGTTTTTAGCACAGGACCTTGAACTCACATTGATTAACCAATCAACTACTACTGGCCAGGCGCGGTGTATGCCTGTAATCCCAGCACTTTGGGAGGCCGAGGTGGGAGGATCGCCTAGAAGTTGGAGACCAGCCTGGGCAACATAGCAAGACCTTGTCTCTACAAATAATAAAAAACATTAGCCTTGTCTCTACAAATAATAAAAAACATTAGGCTGGGCGTGGTGGCTCACACCTGTAATCCCAGCACTTTGGGAGGCTGAGGCAGGTGGATCACCTGAGGTCAGGAGTTTGAGACCAGCCTGGTCAACATGGTGAAACCCCATCTCTACTAATAATATAAAAATTAGCCAGGCATGGTGCTGCATGCCTGTAGTCTCAGCTACTCAGGAGGCTGAGGCAGAAAAATCGCTTGAACCCGGGAGGCGGAGGTTGCAGTGAGCTGAGATTGCACCACTGCACTCCAGCCCGGGCAACAAAGCAAGATTCTGTCTCAAAAAAAAAAAAAAACCAGGCCGGGCGCGGTGGCTCAAGCCTGTAATCCCAGCACTTTGGGAGGCCGGGGCAGGTAGGTGGCCCACCTGAGGTCAGGAGTTCGAGACCAGCTTGACCAACATGGTGAAACCCCGTCTCTACTAAAAATACAAAATTAGCTGGGTGTGATGGCACATGCCTATAATCCCAGCTACTCAGGAGGCCAAGGCAGGAGAATCACTTGAACCTGGGAGGTGGAGGTTGCAGTGAGCTGAGGTCGCGCCATTGTACTCCAGCCTGGACGACAAGAGCGAAACTCCATCTCAAAAACAAAAAAACACATTAGCCAGGCATGGTGGGAGGATGAGGCAGGAGGATCACTTGGGCCCAGGCGATCAAGTCTGCAGCGAGATGTGATTGTGCTACTGCACTTACCAAACAACTGTTTACGTGCCAGGAGACACTGGGGATATAGCAGTGGATAAGCAAACAAAATCTTCCTGTGGAGCTCACATTCTGATGGATAGTCAATATTCAATAATTCAATATAACTTTAGAAATTCTGTTTGGGAGATAGCAGAAATGAACGTGGCTGGAGAAAAATGAAGCACATGTGGAATTATAAAAAACAACATCTGGGCGTGGTGGCTCACGTCTGTAATCCCAGCACTTTGGGAGGCCGAAGCGGGCAGATCATCTTAGGTTGGGAGTTTGAGACCAGCCTGACCAACATGGAGAAACCCCATCTCTACTAAAAATACAAAATTAGCCAGGCATGGTGGCGCATGCCTGTAATCCCAGCTACTCAGGAGGCTGAGGCAGGAGAATTGCTTGAATCCGGGAGGCGGAGGCTGCGGTGAGCTGAGATGGCACCATTGCACTCCAGCCTGGGCAACAAGAGTGAAACTCCGTCTCAAAAAAAAACAAAAAACAAAAAACAAAAAAAAAACCGCTCTATTCCTTCCTTCCCAAACCCTACTAATTCAATCAGAGGCTCTGCATTACCTCCACAGGAATTTGGGGACGTGGTGAAGGAATGTCTTTCTACCACTGCCCTACCCTCCGATCTGATGGAACACCTGCAGCTGCAGTTGGAGTCCCAGGATGCTTGCATGGTGGGTGAATGGCCCACTTTCTAGGGTCTGGAACTGGAGGGCGAGGGTGGCACCTAGATCCTGCAGTCACATGGGGCTAATGAATTTTCCTGCCCGCCAGGGTTCCATTTGAGTCATCTGGGTTTTATTTTGATTCAGCCTCTTTAACTGGCTGCTAATGTCACCTCCTCCTACTCTTTTCAGGCAATAATGGGACAGGAAAGACAGCCTCCAGAGCAAGAGTCATGGGAGTGGGAGAGTCTCTCTGGTGGTTTCCAAGGAGGAAACACTGGCAGGGCCGGCTCTGGGGGCCTGCGTTTGCACTGTCTCTCCTACCTTAACGATTGGAGATGGGTCCTCTGTTACCACACCTGTGAAGGCCATTTAGAAATGTTTTACAACTCATGCCTGACCACTGTCCACCACTTTCCCCACTCTCCTCCCACTGTGGCTCCTATCCCCTTCACCATATCCCCTATTATTGTCTCCACCATGATAAGCCCTGCCAATACCAGGGGCTCTTAAAAGGGATTCAGACCTGCTGGGCGCGGTGGCTCACGCCTGTAATCCCAGCACTTTGAGAGGCCGAGGCAGGCGGATCACGAGGTCAGGAGATCGAGACCATCCTGGCTAACATGGTGAAACCCCATCTCTACTAAAAATACAAAAAATTAGCCAGGCGTGGTGGCGGGCGCCTGTAGTCCCAGCTACTCGGGAGGCTGACGCAGGAGAATGGCATGAATCTGGGAGGTGGAGCTTGCAGTAAGCGGAGACCATGCCACTGCACTCCAGCCTGGGTGACAGAGCAAGACTCCGTCTCATTAAAAAAAAAAAAAAAAAAAAAAAAAAGAGATTCAGACCAATAGAAAAGTGAAGTAGTTAGTCTTAAGTCACACTGCCTCATTTATTTATTCATTCAACAAAGAACATACTTTCTTACTCTTAAGATTTAGCTTAGCCAGGTGCAGTGGCTCATGCCTGTAATCACAGCACTTTGGGAGGCCAAGGCAGGTGGATGGCTTGAACCCAGGATTTCAAGAGCAGCCTGGGCAACATGGTGAAACCTTGTCTCTACAAAAAATACAAAAATTAGCCAGGCCTGTGGCGTGCGCCTGTAGTCCCAGCTGAGGCGCAAGCCACCATGCCGCCTGGAGACTGAGGTGGGAGGATCACCTGAGCCCAGGAGGGCGAAGCTGCAGTGAGCCGGGATCGCACCACTGCACTCCAGCCTGGGCGCCAGAGAAAGACCTTGTCTTTTTTTTTTTTTTTGAAACGGAGTCTTGCTCTGTCCCCCAGGCTGGAGTGCAGTGGCGCGATCTTGGTTCACTGCAAGCTCCGCCTCCCGGGCTCACGCCATTCTCCTGCCTCAGCCTCCCGAGTAGCTGGGACTACAGGCGCCCGCCAACACGCCCGGCTAATTTTTTGCATTTTTAGTAGAGACGGGGTTTCACCGTGTTAGCCAGGATGGTCTCGATCTCCTGACCTCGTGATCCGCCCGCCTCGGCCTCCCAAAGTGCTGGGATTACAGGCTTGAGCCACCGCGCCCGGCCAAGACCCTGTTTTTAAAAAAACAAAAATTACATCGTAAGAGCTCATCAAGGAGACCTTCTCTGAATACTGTGAAGCAGATCCCATCCTCCCATTCTTCTCTAGCGCTGCCCCTTGGTGTTTCTTTTTATCCTTTATCACAATTTCTTTCTTTCTTTTTTTTTTTCCTGAAGACATGCCAGTTTTATTATTAATTTTTTTTGCACACAAAACAATAAACATTTTCTAAAAATACATACAAACAAAAAGATGCCTATCAAACATATTAGGAGGGTTGCACATGGGAAGACGGGGAATAGAAATGGGGGGTGGGAATTAAAGAAAATAAATGAGAGAGGGACTTTGTATGGATCAATGATAATAACTCAATCCTCTATTTGACAAAGAAGAAGGAGAAGGAAGAGGAAGAAAAAGAAAGTGGGATAAAGGATCAGAAAGGGAGGAAAATAGAAAAAATTAAAGTATGACTCCAGGGTAGACCCGTTTTGTTGTTGCTGGGTTGGTTGGTTGGTTTGTCTGTTATATTTTTCATATGTTCCGCCATGTTGGCCAGGCTGGTCTCGAACTCCTAGCCTCAAGTGATCAACTCTCCTCGGACTCCTAGAGTGCTAGGACTACAGGCGTGAGCCACCACGTCCAGCCCCCACGTTGCGTCTGGCCTCCGTGGTAGACCTCCCAGACGGGGCGGCCGGGCAGAGGAGCTCCCCACTTCCCAGACTGGGCGGCCGCGCAGAGGCGCTCCTCACTTCCCAGACGGGGCAGCCGCGCAGAGGTGCTCCTCACTTCCCAGACGCGGCGGCCGGGCAGAGGCGCTCCTCACTTCCCAGACGGGGCGGTGGGGCAGAGGCGCTCCCCACATCCCAGACGGGGCGGCCGGGCAGAGGCACTCCTCACTTCCCAGACGATGGGCGGCCGGGCAGAGGTGCTCCTCACTTCCCAGACGGGGAGGCTGGGCAGAGGCGCTCCTCACATCCCAGACCATGGGTGGCCTGGCAGAGACGCTCCTCACTTCTTCCCAGATGGGGCGGCTGGGCAGAGGCGCTCCTCACATCCCAGACGATGGGTGGCCGGGCAGAGGTGCTCCTCACTTCCCAGACGGGGCGGCCGGGCAGAGGCGCTCCTCACATCCCAGACGGGGCGGCCGGGCAGAGGCGCTCCTCACCTCCCAGACGGGGCGGCCGGGCAGAGGCGCTCCTCACCTCCCAGACGGGGCGGCCGGGCAGAGGCGCTTCTCACCTCCCAGACGGAGCGGCGGCCGGCGGGGCAGAGGCTGCAATCCCAGCACCCTGGGAGGCCAAGGCAGGCGGCTGGGAGGCGGAGGCTGCAGCGAGCCAAGACCACGCCACCGCGCTCCAGCCCGGGCAACAGGGAGCACCGAGTGAGAGAGACTCCGTCTGCAGTCCCAGCAACTCGGGAGGCCGAGGCGGGCAGACCACCCGAGGTCAGGAGCTGGAGAGCAGCGTGGCCAACATGGCGAAACCGCGCCTCCAGCCAAAGGAGAAAAAGCAGGCAGGGGTGGTGGCGCGCGCCCGCAATCCCAGGCAGCCCGCAGGCCGAGGCAGGAGAATCTCGGGAGCCGGATGCAGGGAGTGTGCAGCAAGTCGAGTATACTCCAGCATGGGCCACGGAGGGAAGAAAAAAGAAAAAAAGAAAGAAAGATGGAAGGAAGGAAGGAAGGAAGGAAGGAAGGAAGGAAGGAAGGAAGGAAGGAAGGAAGGAAGGAAGGAAGGACGGATGGCAGGCAGGCCACAATTTCTTTCCTTTCTCTTTCTTTCTCTTTCTTTCTTTTTCTTTCTTCTCCCTCCCTCCCTCCCCCCTTCCTCTTTTCTTTTCTTTCCTTTCCTTTCTTTCTTTTTGAGATGGAGTTTCGCTCTTGTCACCCAGGCTGGAGTGCAATGGGGTCATCTCGGCTCACTGCAACCTCCGCCTCCTGGGTTCAAGCAATTCTTCTGCCTCAGCCTCCCAAGTAGTAGCTGGGATTACAGGGACCCACCTTCATGCCCGGCTTATTTTTGCATTTTTAGTAGAGATGGGTTTCACCATGTTGGTCAGGCTGGTCTCAAAGTCCTGACCTCAGGTGATCCGCCTGCCTCGGCCCCCCAGAGTGCTAGGATTACAGGCATGAGCCACTGTGCCTGGCCCTTTATCACAATTTCTAGTGGTTTTACTTATTCATCTTTTTATTTTTCTGACTTCTCTACCATATTGCAAGCTCCACGAGCGCAAGAGACATGTATACCTGTCAGAGACATGTTCAGCACTGTATTCTCAGCACCCAGCACATAATAGATGTTCAAGAAATCTTTGCCAAATAAATATACAATGAGCAGGTACCAACCCTCAGGGCACCTTAGAATACAAGGATGGACGGGATATAATCCCTGCTCTCAGAACTGCCTGGTACGAGCAGCAGAACTAGAAGTGGAGAATGCAATGAGATCAGGTCCAGATTGGAGGAGGGGGAGGATTTTAGGGCACTAAATCCTAATGGATTTTTGCCACCAACCACCTAGAACCAAGGATAAAACCATTTGGCTGCACCCTGCCAGGTGACTCAATTAGGCTCTGAGCATCCAAGCAGCAGCAGGGGCTAATAACTCATCCCAGAGAGTGTGTGCTTAGAGGGTCCTGGGACCCCTTTTTCCAGTGAGGGAGGGCTTGCCAGTTGGTCTCATGGGTCCTGTTTGTGGCCAAGTCCAAGGTCATCGAGGGTCCCAGAGACAACCCTACACCTCCTAGCCTAGCCTCCAATCGTTTGCCTAGTCCCTTGCTTCAGAAGAGATCTTGGGGAGTACTATGGAAAGGAACATCTGCCTAGCCCTTGGGATTGGTGGGGTGACAGATGTCCCCACTGGTTTGCCTTCATATCTGGAGGGTAGATGGGTCATCCCACATGGCTCAGAGAAAGCTAGTGCCTCAGAGAACAAGTGGCTGACCTGCCTTCCTATTCTGGACTACAAAAGGGAGCCAGTGCTGGCAGGAAAGACTGAAAGGGAACCCAGCAGGAGGAGGACGAAGGAAGCCACTGAGAATCCCCCCTTCTATGAAGAGAACGGTCTAGAACTCTGGCTGGCTCTCCTGGTAGAAGCTCACCTCTCAGTCCAATTTTCTCCCAGCAGTGAGGAAAGATGGCAGCTGCTGCTTTTCAAAGCTCAGAGAGAGCAAGAAACCTTTTCCTTCCATCCTCCCCCTCGGAGATTCCCATCCCCTACCCCACCTCAGGAGCCAAAAAGGTAGGCTCAGGTTCCCAGCAGTCTTTGAAGCTAAGGCTGAATCTGCCAAAAGCCCCCGCCCAGCTTATCCCCTGCTTCCGGGCTTTGCCTCCCTGTCCACAGAGGATGCTCTTTAGCCAGAGTGCTCCAGGGTTCCCCTGATCATTCTCTACCTGCAGCTAGGCTGACCATGCCTCTGTCCACATTGTTTAATCCACAGGCAATACTCAAAATGACTCGTTAACGCTTCCTGAGCATTCGCAGGCTGCTGTATCTAGTTCTAATCCCCATTCTTCCTCCATGAGAGTGCTTAGGTGGGGCATGGTCTCCAGCTTAGAAAGGTTGAGGTAACTTGCCCAATGTCACACAGCAGGAAAGTAGCAAAAAACTTGTTTCTGTTGCCCAGCAGTTTGGCAGGTGCTCAAATAATCTTTTGCACAGGGTGAAATCTGTTGTTTCTTCATTTCCCTGATCTATGGGTACTTGAGGGTGGCCGGGAAGTGGTGTGTGGGGAGGGGGATGGCTGTCCTTCTTCATGAATGAATCTTTGACCTCCTTAGTTTCCTCTCACTTCCAAAGAAGTTACAGCTTAACTCTAATCTCTCTGTACCCTATGTTCAATGTATTTATCGCAGCAATGCCCCTTTTTCCGAGAGCAACGAAGAGCAGGTCTAATGATTTCCTTCTCAAAAGCGCAAAGACCAAAAAAAAAAAAAAAAAAAAAAAATCCAAATAAATAGCCCCATTTCCTCCCCAAATATACAGCCCATAACTAAACAACCAAAACAACCAAAGCATCAGCCGGGCCCCTGCACTGACCGCAGACGCCCCCAACACACGCCACCACGCCACACTGCGCCGGGAGGCGTCGGGGAGGGGGCGCCAGTGCGGGCCGCTGGCGCCGCAGGGAGCCGGTGGGCTCCGGGCGCACTGCCAGGAAGGGCCGCACCGTGGGGGCCGCCGCCCCTCGCCACGTGGTGGTGGCAGCGGCGGGGTCCAGGGCGCCTTCCCAACTGGAGAAACCCGGAGCAGCCGGGGAGGAGGAGGCGGAGGAGGAGGCGGCGGCGGCGGCGGAGGAGGAGCGGGGCGGGCGGGAGGGAGGGGGTTGGGGGGAGGGGTGGGGGGTGGGGAGAGACCCGGCGGCGGCGACAGGGCGAGGAGCAGAGCGCGGTGCCAGGGGGGTGGGGGCACTGGTGCCCGTTTGGGGAGGGAGCAGGCGGAGGGGGTAAGCTGCGATTACAAGCAGGAACCGGCAGCAGCTGTGAGTCCCCGGCTGGGGCTAGGGCGGGGGGAGGGGAGCGGCGCCCGGGCCGGGCCCTGGGGGTCGCGGGGTGGGCAGGAGGAGGCGGCAGGAGGGCAGCTGGCAGCCGTACGGGATGGCTGGGAGGGAAGGGGTCCGGCGTCGGCCGGCCGCATCCCCTCGCGTCCCCCTCCGCCGCCGTTCCTCAGGCCGCGCCAGTCCCGGAGCCCCTTCCCCGGCCCCGACAGGGCGTCCGGGGGCCCCGGGCTCGGCTGGCTGTGGGGGAGGGGGCTGCGTAGTGTCGGCCCCCGAGAGGGGAGGGGCGACAATTTCTGTCGGCCGAGCGAAAGGGGTTTAAAGGGCGGCTCTTAAAGGGGCCGCAGGAGGGGCCCGGGCCGACCGAGGCACGCACCCCTTCCCCAGCCGCCTTCCATTGCGCTCACCCGGGCGCTGGGCCCAGAGAGGAATGCGGAGGAAGGAAGCATTTGTGGGGCGGCCTCGGGGACAGAGCCCCGCCAGCGGGGTGGGCGCAGCGGGGCGGGCGGGGGTCTGGGGGGTGTGGTGAGCGCTGGCGCGCGGAGCTGGGGGGAGGGGATGGCGTGGGAAGGAGAGGGTTAAAGGTGGGGCCGGCCCTACAAACGCGCGCACACACTCCTTACTCAGACCCAGTCACTCGCGTTTGCCTGGCACTTAGATGGGCCTGTGGGTGGCTGGGGGGGTGGATTGAATTGGAGCCTGCGCCGGAGCCCTTTGCACCCCAAGCTCCTGCAGCCCGACCTGGGGGCCCCGCTGTCTGAACTCACAGCTCCCCGCCGAGCCCCCTCTCCGGGGCGCACACACGCTCCAGCGCGCGCACACAACTCGGACAGTCCCCTCGCGTCTCACGTGACACGCGGCCCGAACGTGCCACCCTGCCCACGCGCTCACGTACGCTTGCACACACCGGCCTCCCGGCCGCTGCCCAACTCCGTCCCGACGCCCCTGCGACCCCGAAGGCACTCATTGACTGACACACCTACACTCATTCACAGGCGCACACTCCCCCCCATACGCCAACCCCAGACACATTCATAACCAGGCCCGAGAGAAGTACACACGCACCCCCTCACTGCCTACTCCTGCTTTCGGGAGCCTGAGTCATTCCTGCCCCCTCGTAGGGTTCCCCATTTCCCGGCGCGCGGGCACCCTGAGACGGCCTTGGGAATTCGTTGGCGTCCCATTCCACCTGGGTCCCCTTCCCCAGTTTGCGCCCCGTGACACTCAGCCAAGGACTTCCTGTGGGTCCCAGGTCAGGGGCCAAGGGGTCCTGGACGGCTGCCACAGCCCCAGTGCGCCCGGGGGAGGGGCTTCCTTTTCCTGAACTCTGGGATCCTGCGGGAGGAAGCGGGGAAGTTGGGCGGGGGTGCAGCCGAGGGCGTGCCGACTGTGGAGGGGCCGACCCTCGCGCAGCTCTGGGCCTTCCTTGGGGAGGAGCTGGGGTGCCAGAGGCCCAGGCTGAGGAGCTTGGTGGCGAGGTATTTGGGGAAGTAAGGCCTGGGGTGGAGAAGCGCGGAGGACTGGGCCGGGACCGGCTGGGAAGGCAGCCCTCTCCCAGCCACAGGTCTCCCTGGGTTCTGGCAGGAGCCTGCCCCTGCTGCCGGCCTGGCTTACTTGTCCCTACTTGTCAACACCCTGGCAGCGGGGTCTTCACCTGGTTCCAGCCCCTTTTCCCCAAGGCGGCAGAGAGGATGGGGCTGAGGAGGCTGGAAAGGGGCCATGGGAGTCCCTGCTGAGCTCGGGGCAGGAAGTTTCTGGGTTGCATCTCAGCCGGCCCCAGGGCGTTCAGAGCCAGGGAGAGGGGTACCAGGGACAAACCCTAGACAGACGGCCCTGTCCACGGTTGCCCCTGCTCTCCCAGGAGGCCCTGTGTGGGCCGCGGCCCGGCCCTCACCATGGAGTCCATGTTCGAGGAGGACATCAGTATCCTGACGCAGGAGGCCCTGGGGCCTAGTGAGGTGTGGCTGGACGGTCCCGGAGACCCCTCGCTTGGGGGCGACATGTGCTCCGCCTCCCACTTTGCCCTCATCACTGCTTATGGAGACATCAAGGAACGGCTGGGGGGCCTGGAGAGGGAGAACGCCACCCTCCGACGCCGCCTCAAAGTCTACGAGATCAAGGTCAGAACTTAGAGAGGAGGGCGCCTGATAGAGTGTGTGGGATGGGGAGGGGGACTGGGAATCTGGTAGATACCAGGGATCCAAAAGAGGGGTCGCCGTGCAGACTCTTGGGAACTTGAGGGTCTCCCATGAGAGACGTGGCTGTTTCGGATGCGAACTGTCTCCTGTTGGCTTCAGAAGGGCTGGATCTGGGATCTAAAACAGATCCGGTGGGTGGGAGATGGCTGCAGGCCCATGGGAACTGGGATCCCACTAGCCAAGGAGAAGGAGGGTCAAGGGTCTGAGGCAGGTTGTGGGGTTGGGGGCACAGCCAGGCTGAGGCCTGGGCTGGGCACCCGGGAACCCGCTCTCCTGAAGCCCCCCCCCGCACCCCCCCCCCCCCCCCCCCGCACAGTACCCACTGATCAGTGACTTTGGAGAGGAGCATGGCTTTTCTCTGTATGAAATCAAGGATGGCTCCCTGCTGGAGGTGGAGAAGGTCAGCCTGCAGCAACGGCTCAACCAGTTCCAGCACGAGGTGAGCCTCCCAGGCTGGGCACACCCCCTGAGCATCTTGCTCCAGTCTGTTTCTGATACCCTTCCCTCGACACCCCCCAGTATCTGGCCTCTGCCCCTTTGATTAGAGATGGCCAGGTCCTCCCTAAGACCAGCTGCAGCTCCTCCTGCCCCTCCATAGGGTGCTGGGAGTGGGGGTGGGGATGTGCAGGGAGCTCTCCAGCCCCAAGTCCAGTGTGAGACTGACCCTGCGGCGGGGCCCTCTGGGCCTCATCCAGTTACAGAAGAACAAGGAGCAGGAAGAACAGCTTGGAGAAATGATCCAGGCCTACGAGAAACTCTGCGTGGAGAAGAGTGACTTGGAGACGGAGCTGGGGGAGATGGTGAGGCCTGGGGAGCCGGGGGTGCTTGAGGATGTGTAGCTGGTTGTGTGTGTGCATGTGTGCATTTAGTTCTGTGTGTGAGGATTCCAGCCTGTGACAGTGCAGTCCCATGTGTCACATACCATTTGTTCGTGCCCTGCTTATGTTCATGTGTATCTGTGAGTGCCCACCCGTTTGCCCTTGTGAGGGAGACTGCATGTGCTATCCATGTTGCAGTGTCTGTGTGCATCCTGGCCATGCAGTGGCCCCGTGGGAACCTCTGTCTCTGTGTGTATGCCTGGCTCTCACGCTGGGGTGACCCTGTGCCTGTGAGCACTGCCCTTGGGAGGCTGTGAGGGTGAGGGCAGAGGTGACCAGGAGTGTGTGACTGCTAGGGTGGGCCTGCGCTTGGGTGTGCTTCCGAGTCAGGGTGTGGCTGTGCCGACGAGCAGGTCAAAATCAAGAGACAGACCAGGCATGGTGGCTCATGCCTATAATCCCAGCACTTTGGGAGGTCAAGGAGTTTGAGAACAGCCTGGGCAACATAGCGAAACCCCATCTCTACAAAAAATACAAAAAAGAAGTTAGCCAGGTGTGGTGGTGCATGCCTGTCGTCCCAGCTACTCAGGAGGCTGAGGTGGGAGGATCGCTTTAGCCCAGGAGGTCGAAGCTTTGGTGAGCCAAGATCAAGCCACTGCACTCCAGCCTGGGTGACAGAGCCAGACCCTGTCTCCAAAAAAAAAAAAAAAAAAAAAAAAAAATCAGGAGACATGGTCTCAGCCAACCCCAAGCCATGACCTCAGTTAAGTCACTTAGCCTCCATCCCTCCTCTGAAAAGTGGGGCAAATATTAACATCCTCACCAGGTTGTGGTGAGGGTGATGGGGCATTCATGTATAGATGCTTTGCCTTCATAATCAGATATTTATGTGGCACTCGGGGTGTGCCAGGCAGTGTTCTTTTCACCTGGCATACACTAGCTTATTTTAATTCTCAAAACAACCCTAAGAGGTGAGTGTGGGACTGTTATCCCCATTTTATGGATCAGGTGGGTGAAGTCCAGAAGCTCTTGCCATGTATGCAAATGGAAGTTCTGATGCTCCTGAGGGGGGTTGGCCTCCAAACAGGGGGCTGAGTGTTCTTTTAAGTGTCCCTGTGTGTTAATGACAGAGCAGGGGCATTAACTTGACCTCGCCAGGGGCAACAGCCCGCAACAGCTGCATTGCGGTGGCTGAGAGGAGACTTTGCACTCACGGCCACTTGGAGAGTGGGCTTGGGATGTGTGACCTGGGGCCTCTGCTGTAGTCTGGGGTGATGACTCTCCAGACATGGGGAAGTCCTGGGCCTGTGCAGACCCTCCCCTCTGTCTGTCTCTCCAGAGGGCCCTGGTGGAGACGCACCTGCATCAGATCTGTGGTTTGGAGCAGCAGCTGCGGCAACAGCAAGGCCTCCGGGATGCAGCCTTCTCCAACCTGAGCCCGCCGCCAGCCCCCGCCCCGCCCTGCACTGATTTAGACCTGCACTACCTGGCACTGAGAGGGGGATCTGGCTTGAGTCATGGTGAGATCTCAGTGACCCCGACTTACCTCCTAGTCCCCAACCCCCATTTCAACATTCCTAAACACCTTGTGCTTACTTACCATCCCATTTGTAATATAATCTATTTCTCCATAATCACCCTATCCTCCCTTACCTGCTGTCCCCTCACCTCACCCACTGTTACCCTAATTTCTCTCCTCCTAACTCGGGCATTCCTGATCACCTCGTTGCAATTCCTGTGCCTGCCAGCAGAGGGCGCCCCCACCCAGAGTCCCCCTGCCCCGTCTCTGGCTGTGACTAGGAGAGGCCCCTGCAGATGCTCTAGACTTGAGTCTGGCCAGTAAAGCCTTCAAGAGCCCATCTTATTTTTTTCCTGGCCTCCAGGAAAATTAGAAATGCGGCTCAGCCCATCTTTCCTCGCTGCCCTTGTCGCGGTCATCCCTCCTTGGCTAGCTGTCCTGGCTTCTTTCCTGGATTCCCCATGCTGCATCCTCCCGTTTCACTCTGTGTGGCTCTGGGAGCTGGAGGACGCAGCTGAGCTCGCCTGACGTTGTCCTGTCCACCGACAGCAGGCTGGCCGGGCCCCACACCCAGTGTGAGTGACCTGGAGCGGCGGCGGCTGGAAGAGGCTTTGGAGGCTGCGCAGGGAGAGGCCCGGGGGGCTCAGCTCCGGGAGGAGCAGCTCCAGGCCGAGTGTGAGCGGCTGCAGGGGGAGCTGAAGCAGCTGCAGGAGACCCGGGCCCAGGTAAATGCAGGGGCCTGGAACAGCTTCTAGAGGTCCAGGGCTGGGCCTTCCCTACTGTGTGCAGACTGGCCCAGGGAACTGTAGACAAGGGCTCTGGCAGGGGTGAGCTTGGGCTCTGACCTCTCCATCTTCTTCCTTAGGATCTGGCCTCCAACCAGTCGGACCGAGACATGGCATGGGTGAAAAGAGTTGGGGATGATCAGTAAGTCACATTGGTAACCCTAGCCCCCCTAGGTTTGCCTTTCGTCCCTCTGTGATGTTTGGGAGACCTCCCCTCTCAGCCCTCAGGGGTGTGGTGTCTGGGCTGCTGCTGTGCTCTGTGTGCATCCTTCATAGGGAGGAGGTGGGGTTCTTTTTTTTTTTTGAGATGGAGTTTCGTTCTTGTTGCCCAGGCTAGAGTGCAATGGCGTGATCTTGGCTCACCGCAACCTCTGCCTCCCGGGTTCAAGCAATTCTCCTGCCTCAGCCTCCCGAGTAGCTGGGATTACAGGCATGCACCACCATGCCTAGCTAATTTTTTTTGTTTTTCTTGAGGCGGAATCTTGCTCTGTCACCCAGGCTGGAGTGCAGTGGTGCAATCTTGGCTCACTGCAAGCTCCGCGTCCCGGTTCATGCCATTCTCCTGCCTCAGCCTCCCGAGTAGCTAGGACTACAGGCGCCCGCCACTACGCCCGGCTAATTTTTTTTTGTATTATTAGTAGAGATGGGGTTTCACCGCGTTAGCCAGGATGGTCTCGGTCTCCTGACCTTGTGATCCACCCACCTCGGCCTCCCAAAGTGCTGGGATTACAGGAGTGAGCCACCGCACCCGGCCCCTTTTTTTTTTTTTTTTTTTTTTGTATTTTTAGTAGAGATGGGGTTTCTCCATGTTGGTCAGGCTGGTCTTGACTCCCGGGAGGTGGGGTTCTTGAGTGTTTGGGATCTGGGACATTCCCTTTGCTTTCCTCTGGGGCCCAAACCCGTCTCTTCTGGAGATGCCGGTGCTAAGTGACACTTACTCGGCTGTTTTGTTGCTGTGTCCAGCGTAACGTCCCCTGCTGAGCTTTTGGGCCTCCTTAGGGCCCCATTTTCTATTCCAGTGACAAGGCCCAGCCAGTTGAGTTCACCCTCCCCTCCCTAGTGAGGAAGAGGGAGGCGGTGTTTCTCGGGATTTGTTGGGCCTTGTCTGCTGATCTCAGGAGAGAGAAGCCTGAGGCTTAGAGACAGGAGAGGCTTCCATGGGTTCACACAGCTGTGGGTTGGGGAGTTAGAATCTGCTCTGCTGGGGTACTCCCTTGGAATCCTACCAAGAAAGGGGCAGCAGGGAGCGGCAAGGGAGCTGTGTTGGTGGGGGGCCTAGTTTTGGGGCCTCCGGGGGGCACTGGACAGCAAGGGAGGGGTGAGCAGCCACCCAGCAACAGTAGAACCTGGTGCCTTTCATATCCGCACTGAACTCACCCTCTCCCACTTTCTGAGAAATAGAGCTCAAACCTCTTTCCGCCTAAGTCCTCTCCCCTAAGATGAGCTGTGTGGCACAGACTCCCTACTCTAATTGGAGGAGAAGACTGAGGCCCAGAGAGGGGCAGGAACTAACCCTCCACCGCACAGCATACCCAGCTCCGGGGCTTCGGAGGTCTCCGGCCCAGCAGGCTTCTTCCTCATCTGCCTTCCAGCTTCTGGCCAACTGGGGATACCCCTCGCCTACCTCCCCACCTTAGAGTGAGGGCTTGGGTGGAGCTGTGATAGCTGGGGAGGTGGTGAGAACCCAGTTTGTGGGACTGGTGGGTGGGACCCCTCAGCTAGGCCTTTGTGGAGAGGGTCCACCCTAGCTTGTGGCTGGGGCTTGGGGCCCATCATAGCCCATGTGCCCAGACTTGGAACACACAGACACACACACACACACACACACACACACACACACACACTCTCACACTCTCCAATCCTAGCTTGCCCCAGAAGTCATGCTGTAGGGCCCTTCGTGGGTCACTGAACCCAGTCCCCTCTTACCAGACCAGCAGTGAATCTCCCTGAATTGGTAGAACTCCAAGGGAGGACATTTTGGTGGGGCTGGAGTCTGGCTCTTCAGGCTTTGAATCCCAGGGGCCTTTGTTTACTGACTCGGACTCTACCTCTCTGGATCCAGTTTTGCTCACGGTATCGGGCCAGTCATTGCTGAGAGATGGGAGAGGAAGGTGAGGCGGTGGGTAGAAGCAGAGAAGGGGCAGTGGCTCCCAGGGGCCAAGGTTGTATTGTGTGAGTGAAAGGAAGCCCACCCTATAAGGGGCTAGGAGGCCGTATCATCCACGCTGCCCATTCTGGCAAGAGCAGCCCCTTCCCTCTCTCTCTCCCAAGGCGCCTGCCCTTCTCAGGCCCTTTGGCTGGAGGGAGCTGGCCTCTGCTTGGGGGCTGGCCCCACAGGCTTACCAGAGGCCACCTCCTGGCTCCTCCCCTCCTTCCCTGTGATTTGGCTCTGTCTCCAGCCTCCCAGATCTCTGCATCTGGAGCCAGCCAGGCCCTGCTGCCCAGCCACACGATTCCTTTCAGGCCGAGCGAGCATCTCTGGACAGCCCTAGTTTGGCAAGTGTTAATTCTCAGAGGAAGTCCTCACTCCCCCAGTAGTTTTATTTTCTTATAAACTCAGCTCCTTTTGGTAATAGGCTGCTTCCCGAGTGCTCCCTCCCCTGTCCTCCCACCCAAGGAAGCCTCAGTCACTTGCTTTCAGCTCCTCTTCCCCCACTAGTGCCCCTCTTCCTTCTGTTTCCACCTGACTTTCCAGGCTGGTGGGAATTTTACGAGTAGGCTTTTCCGGGAGTGAAGTGAGTGTCGAGGCTGGATGACCCAGGTTTGGGGTGTGATTGGGGTGAGGAGGACCAGGATGTGAAGGCTGAAGAGGGGTACACACAATTCCTGAGTCCAGCCCACTCTTAGGCGGGAGTCTTCTGTATGGTGAATTCTGTATGTATGCATGCCCACCTGTCTTGGTCTAGACACCTCCAGGGCAGCCAGTTTTATTGCGGGAGTCCTCAAGGTTAACCGCCCCCACCGCCATCTCTATTAATTCCCTTCCCTGGATCCTAGCCCCAGCCCCAGGGTTTCCCAGTCCCTTCCCTCCCAGCCCCTGGCTCACAAGTTCTGGCCATTAATGTTCCCACGAAAACAGACACCCAGACCAGACTGAGGCAGACTACTACCCTCCAGGTCTGACCCCCTGGGAAACCCATGGTTTGGTTAGCCCAGCTCCTGGGGACAGAGCCCAGGGAGACAAACTGCCCCAGAGGAAGAGCCACTGGGGGTCACACAGAGGCCAAAGGCAGTGATGAGGGAGGCGGTAGGAGCAGAGCCCACCCTGCTCCTGAGGATACACAGGGAGGTAAAGACCCCGACCCTTGGGGGGGTCCCAGCCCAGGTGGAAGGCGCAGCATCCACAACCCCCTTCTCTCTGGGCCCAGCTCCCCAGCCTGGGGTTCCAGAGTGGGGCCTTTTGGAGGGTATGGCCGTGCTGAGAGGGAGGGGAAATGGGGGGGGACTCCTTCAAGGGGATGAGGGCTCTGAAGGGACAGGGGGTTTGTGAGGGGAATAAGGGCCCAGTAAGGGAGGGTGGGCTCATCTGTGCGGGGTCCATCTGGGAGAAGATGGGGACTCAGTATGGGCAATGAAGAAAAAACTATAGGCCTTTCTTTCTTGCCAACGTTGGGGGCTCAGCGCTGCAGCCCGGGCCCTTTTCCGCACCACCTCCCCCCCACCCCTCTCTCCACCCACAAGCCTCTGCGTGGGCTGCGGTTAGTGGTGGGAAGAAGTGTGAACTCGAGAGAGAGGATGGAAACTCTGCACGGAGGTCAAGGGCAGCGTGGGGTGGGTCAGGACGGAAGTCGGAGACCCCCGCATACCCTGAGCGTAGCCTCATGCCCCAGAACCAGCAGGCCCAGGGCCTCCCCCTTCACGCTTCTCACCCTCCCTACTTCCTTTCTTTCAAGTCTCCTTCGGCCAGGGCACCCCCGCGCTGCACTCACAGGAGTTAACCCCTGAGCACTTGCAGCTTTGGGGGCTCCCAGAGGCTAGGTGGATCTGAGGGATGCGTGAGCTTTCAGCCCCAGTCCTTGGTGCTTTGCCTGCCAGCAGGGTGGGGAGCAGCTTGTGCCAGAGCCCCCTCCCTTGATGGGAAACGCCCGTCTTCCCTCCTTAAACCGAAGCCACTAGGCTGGTGTCTCCAAAAAAAGGCTCAAAACAAGTTTCCCCCTTTCTCCACCTGTCTGCTAGGCACTCCCCTGAATTTTTTTTTTTTTTTTTTTTTGTCCATGCCAGACACTATGCGAGGTGATTTACCTACAAAATCTCCTTTCATTCTCACAAACGTGATGTAGGTATTCTCTCCCTTTTACAGATGAGCAAACTGAGGTGCAGGGAAGTAAAGTAATCTGAGAGTTCAGTAAGAAGTTCAGTGCAGATGCCAAGTGGGTCCTGAGCAGATGGGGTGATGGCGCCTCTGCGGTGTGTTTCTGGTTCAGGTTCTTCTTCAGGTAGAAGGCCCTTATATGAGGGGCGACTGTGTGATTTGTTGACCAGACTGGATCACTTTTGAAAGTGGAAGGGGGCACTATTAATAATTATGCTGGGGCAACTAGTGTGAACTGGGACAGTCCTAGGCAAACTGGGATCTCTGGGCACCCCACCTATATGGGAACCCTGGTTTCCAGGCCTACCCCTGAGCTGCTCCAATCAGCTGCATCTGGGAAGCTTTCTAGACCTGGGATGTCAGCTCTGGTGGATTCGTGGCAGGGGCTGCCATGAAGAGCCAGGCTCTGGGGACCCCACCAGTCATAGCTGGTCGAGGAGAGAGAAGGGGCTCAAGGCGCCCGAAAGGAAGTGGTGGAGCACTGGGTTGTTGCAAAGCAACTTCCTCCTCCCTGCCGGCCCGCAACCTCAAGTCCCCTCCACGGCCCGGTGCCTGTGGTCCCCTCCCCGAGGGTCTGGCGGGAAGACTGATGCTGGGTGTGCCTGTGGGTGGTGGAAAGTTTGGTCCCTAAATTATCCCACAGGGGTGAGGTGGCTGGGGCAGCTGAGCGCAGCTTCGAGCAAGGATGGAAGGGCCCAGGAAGGTTGGATTTCTGTTTTCCTCCCAATTCTGAATCAGACGATGATTCTGACCACATGGACAGCTCTAAACCTAACCCTAATCCTAACCCTTTTACTGCTCCCGTCCCTGACTCTAACCCTATCCCTGATCCTGACCCTCAGCTCTGTCCACAATCTTGTGCAACATCAACCCCACTCCTAGTCTGACCCTGGCTCCTTTAATCCTGTCCTCAAGGCCATCCCCAGCTTTATCGTTTCCAGAAAAGTGTGTGAGATCCGTGAATTATTCGTGGAAAGACTGAATGAAAGGATACGAAGGGTGGAATATTTGCAGCCTAGGGGGCCCCCCTTCCTGCCAGCTCTGCCATTTGCTCTCTGGCTCCTCCGGAGTTGCCAGCTTGGCAGGCTGAGGTGCCAAGAGCCTGTGTTTGAATCTGCTGTGTGCCACTGCCACTCTGTGACCTTGAGCCAGCCACTTAATCACTCTGATCTTCCACTTCCACATGTGTCTAGCACCTTCCTATCACCCCCAGGGAAGGGGTGGTGATTCTTAGGGCTTCCAGGCCACTGCCAAGGTCCCCAGCCCCCTCCTCCTCTTCGTCTTTCCCTTCCGCTGCTGCCTCGCCTTTCCTCTCCCCTCCTTCCTGCTTCTTTGGGGGACGGTAGAGCATAATGGTCAGTAGCCTGGACTTTGCAGTCTAGGGGGCAGAGCTCCCATCCCAGCAACTCCATTACTAGTAGGCTTTATGATTTTAGTCAAGTAACTTAACCTCTGTAAGCCTCAGTTTTCTCATCTATAAAATGAAGGTAACAGTGGCAATGCCGTAGGGTTGTTGTGGAGATGAATAAAGTTCTCAGCAGAGTGCCTGGCCCAGGGTGAGCACTCAAACAGATCATCCCATTCTTTTCTCTCTGGGTGCCTCCCAGGTTCTGAAAGACTCAGAACTTTCTCCTGTCATGTAAGCAATAAAGCAGCATCCAAATGCAGCCATCTGCTGCCATTTCCCTGACCCATTCTTCCCAAACAGTCATGATGGTGAAAAAGCGCTCAGGTGTGGGCCAGGAAGCCAGGAAATGGAATGTGTATTTCGGTGCACGTGTGCGACTCTTGGTTGTGTTGTGAAGTTGAGATTTTTTTTTCCACTGAATTGGCAGTGTTTTCAGTGAGTCATTCAGGTCGTTAGCATCTTCAGTGGCCCAGGCCTATGCATCTTGAGATGGAGAGAGACACCCAATGAAGGGGGAGGTCCCAAAAGGCCATGGGGCATCAGGAGGAGGTCAAGTCAATCACCTTGCCGGGGACTTAGCAGTCTTTGTGAGAGTTGCCTGAAGTTCTGGGTGGACAGAATCCACCCACCTCAGGCCCCAGGTGGCAGAGCTGGGAGAGGGGCTGGACATTGTGGGCCAAGGCTTCTTCCTTCCATTTTCAGCCACCCTGTCTGTTTCACTGTGAGAAGGATGCCAGGGGCTGGGTGGTAGAAACTGGGGTAGCTCCTGACAAGGGGAGGGAGGCAAGCAAGGGAGTGACAGGGGCCTGGGAACTGAGTGTGGCAGGTGAGATCTCTGAGGCGGGGTGTGAAGACGACGACCTGTATCTGTCGCCTGAGATACAGCAGTGAAAGTGGATGGTGAGAGAAGCTTTGGCTATGTGGATAGAGGACCACACTCTGTGCCCTGCCCAGAGCCCTCTCCTTCCCCTGCTGCCAAGGAGATAGCACGATCCAGCCCTCCAAAAGCCCCCAGTCTGATGGGGGACACACAGCTCCTGCCCACAGATGTCCTCGGTCTGGAGGGGAAGCCTTCCCTTGGGGAGTTCCCTATTTGACGTGGGACACACCTGGACCTCCCAGTCTGAAGGGGGAGATGCCATTTCTTCCCACAGACCCATGAGCTGAGGGTGAGGGGGCACAGGACACATTTAACAAAAACAAGGGCTGAGATGTGATGGGATGGAGGCCGCAGGGTCTCAGCAGCCTCCTCCTCTCTGGGACTCCTTCCTCTCTGCCTGCCCAGCCCTGCTCACCGTCAGATGGGTGGCGAGGACTCTCCCTCCCTAAGAAGAGGGCTGTCTCCCAGAGACCTGGCCCATTTGCAGTAATTTGGCTTTGGCCCAAATGGGTTAAAAATAGTCTTGTGGGAGGGGCAGTTTCTGCCCCAGGATTAGTAAGAGAGAGCCAGTGAGCGAGAGCAGGGAGCCTAGTCATTATCTACCCTCTCCACCTCTCTTTTCCTGCCCTCTGAAGCCCTAACCTCACGACTTCCCCTCCTCTCCTTTAGGGTTAGACTTAGACACACACACACACACACACACACACACACACACACACACACACACACACACCCACACACCCCTACGCTCATTCACGCCTTTCCTCATTCATCAGCCTGGCCTCACACCTGTTTTCACACTCTCCCATCCACATGTCCATCACTATGGGATGGGGACAGGGCCCTCCAGGCCTAAGAACTTGGGCCCCCTTGACCTCTCTATCCTGGGACAAGACCTCCCCTGGGAAGAGATCTGTGTGGAGCGACACCTGGTATTTTCTCCCAGCTCCAGCTTCCACTAAGTTCCCGAGTCCCTTCTGGAGTTGGAGGTGGGGAGAGCCAAAGAAACCTAAATCTCTGCCTTAGGGAGATTCAAGGCTCTGTCCACACTCAGAACAGTGATGAAGGCAGGGCCCAAGGGCATGGCAGAGTTTCCCATGCGGTCAGGGAGGGCTCCTGGGGCCGTGCAGGCCACAGTGGGAGAAAGCAGAGAGCAGTGGAGTGATGACCTTCCATGGTTCTGGGTTGCAAGTGACCTAGAGATAAAGGAAGGGAAAAGGAAGTGGGTGAGGTTCCTTGCCAAGTCTGTTCCAGCTCCATGAGGGTGGGTGCCCAAGATGCCTGAACAGGAAGCAGGGAGGAAGAAAGGGAAGGAGAAAGAAAAATGGAGGGAGAGGCTCAAATGCATTATCCACTTACTGAACATCTGCTGGGTTCCAGGCCCTGGACAAGGTGGTGGGAATATAAATACAATGACGTAATCCTCACCATCAAGAAACTCCCCATAAAGTTCTAGAACAAGGCAGCCTTTGAGAAGTGCCTGGCGTGACTGGCACTCCCTGCAAGTGTGCAGTGTACAGCAGCTGTTCACAAAGATCTCAGTGTTAAGATCCTGGTGGAGTTGTACAGCAAGGAGGTCCTGGGAGGGGCAAGGCTGAAAAGAGCCCAGAGGCAGCTTTGAGTCGAGCCAGGTGCAGTGGACATGGAATTGGGCTGGTTTGGGGTTAAGTTTATCAGTTAGCACCCCCATCAGCCAGGAAACCATCTTTGCTTATGAAACGAGCTATTCTATGCAGCACGGTCCCCAACCTTTTCAAAGGTGAGGACTCTTCATGGATCCCACTCCCAATACACAGATTATAACACTTTTAGTATGCACTGCTTGAGAAAATTCACAGTGACAGAAGCTACTATAAATTCAGTACAGCTTTTTTATGAATCCGTGCTTTAATTCATAATCACAGCTTTTGCACAGATTAGAAAAACGTTCACACATACCTGTATGAGCTGTGTTCAGGCCACGGACAGTGCCTGATGCATGCAGGGATTCAGGGAGCCCTTGGAATCTCTCTGCTCCCTGTCCCTGCACTTAGGCTGGGAACCACTGCCTTAGCCCAGGGAATGGGTCTCAGGATGCAGAGGGAGGCTCCCTGGAAGAGGTGGCTTTTGAGCTGGACCTTAAAGGTAGGGAGGATTTCTGCAGTTGGGGTAGGAGGGCCTTGCGGGTGGGAGGGAGCATGGTGGGGCCAGATGCTGGGGCACAGCCAGTTCTTCCTCCACAGCTGGGACGGTAGACCCACTGCCCTTCTCGTCTTCCCCACTGCCCTCTGACTTCAGGGTGAATTTGGCGCTGGCCTACACCGAGCTGACGGAGGAGCTGGGCCGGCTTCGGGAATTGAGTTCCCTACAGGGGAGAATCTTGAGGACTCTGTTGCAGGAGCAGGCCCGGAGTGGCGGTGAGATGGGGCAGGGCGGGGGCGGGGGGGGGGGCAGCCCCGGGACCCGGGAAGGAGCGGGTAGCCATGGCAACCATCTTGGTCCTGGGGACCACCCTTTATTTCCTTTCCTGTGGCCTGGAGTTGGTGGGCATGGGTCCGGGCAAGCCCCTGGCGCTCCAGTTCTGAGGTCTTCTCTCTGCACCTCTGTCCCCCAACCCCGTCCTGGTTTCTCTTCCAGGCCAGAGGCACTCGCCACTGTCACAACGCCACTCCCCGGCTCCCCAGTGCCCCTCCCCCTCCCCGCCTGCCCGAGCGGCTCCCCCGTGCCCCCCGTGCCAGTCCCCCGTACCCCAGCGCCGCTCTCCCGTGCCCCCGTGCCCCTCGCCGCAGCAGCGCCGCTCTCCGGCCTCACCCTCCTGCCCATCGCCCGTCCCGCAGCGCCGCTCGCCGGTGCCGCCGCCGTGCCAGTCCCCCAGCCCGCAGCGCCGTTCCCCGGTGCCCCCCAGCTGCCCGGCCCCGCAGCCCCGGCCGCCGCCGCCGCCCCCGCCGGGCGAGAGGACGCTGGCCGAGCGCGCCTACGCCAAGCCGCCCAGCCACCACGTGAAGGCCGGCTTCCAGGGCCGCCGCAGCTACTCTGAGCTGGTGGAGGGCGCGGCCTACGCGGGCGCCTCCCCGCCCTGGCTGCAGGCGGAGGCGGCCACTCTCCCCAAGCCCCGGGCCTACGGCAGCGAGCTCTATGGCCCCGGCAGGCCCCTCAGCCCGCGGCGGGCCTTCGAGGGCATCCGGCTGCGCTTCGAGAAGCAGCCGTCAGAGGAGGACGAGTGGGCTGTGCCCACCAGCCCGCCCAGCCCGGAGGTGGGCACCATCCGCTGCGCCTCCTTCTGCGCGGGCTTCCCTATCCCCGAGTCGCCCGCCGCCACCGCCTACGCCCACGCCGAGCACGCGCAGTCCTGGCCGTCCATCAACGTGAGTGGGGCGCCCGCGTTCCGCCCACCCCGGACCGGGCCTTGAGATTGAGACCCCAGCGCCTCACCCTCCGTTGAGGGCCCTGCCCCTTTCGGGTGTCAGCGTGCAAACTATTCACCTTCCTTGGACCCCGGGCCACAGTCTAGGTCCCTTCACCTCCCTTTCCCGTGGTCTTCTGTCACCAGAAATTGGGGCCTGCCCCATTAAGATTTTGTTCATTTCCTTGGATAAGGATATGGTTTTTGGAGTGAGTGACAGTTCTGCCTTTGATTCCAAACTCCACCACTTAATAGCTGTGGGACCTTGTGCAAGTTACTTATCCTCTCTGATCCTCAATATTCTCATCTGCAAAATGGGGACAATGATTATAGTATCTGATTACCTTACAGGGTTCTTAAGAAGCAGGCAGTGAGCCTAAAGTGGTCAGCACAGTGCCTGGCTCAAGCATCTGCTATTATATTGGCTGTGGTGATGGTGGCTACTGACCATAGCAGGCCACCAGCCAACACAGGAACAGGCCTGTTTATCCAGCTCCCTTCTTCAGGCCTCAGAGCCCTTGCCCTTTTCTGTCTGTCCTGAAAGACAGAAGCCTGTCTCAGGGCTCAATCATTTCACTGAAATAATGAGTTCCCTGAATGTCAGAGCCACCCATTGTAACCTGGAAAGACCAAAATATACTCCAAAGCCAGACAGAAAATTATTTTGGGGTTGTACCTTGTTTAGGATCGTCCATTGCTTTGAGTTATCCGGGAGCTGTGTCTTAGTCACTCTGAGGGCATGTCTGGGTCTTGGCTTCTCTCATTACCACAGATGCCCTGGCAAGCTTAGCAGTGACTCTCTCATACCTGCCTCCTGGGGACCCTGTCCCTGGGCAGGGGGGTGGACACTGAGCTGGTGTGGGGGAGGACGGTGCTGAAGAAAGGGTGGCTGGACCCCTCCTACATGCCACAGCCCTCCCTGCCCTGGGTCCTGGGACAGGGCAGGCTGGGATGTGGGGACCATGGGTGGGGGCTGGGGACCATAAGTGACTTCCTTCTCTCTCGACAGTTGCTGATGGAGACGGTGGGCTCCGACATCCGCAGCTGCCCCCTCTGCCAGCTGGGTTTCCCTGTCGGGTACCCGGATGATGCCCTCATCAAACACATTGACTCCCACCTGGAGAACAGCAAGATCTAGGGCACCACCCCCACCCACTGGCTGTTTCTCTGTCCTCTCCTATCACCCCAAACACTCACTTTGAATGCTGCATGAATCTCATGGGGGGTCCCTGCCCTTGCGACCCCCAGATACCTCCACTTGCTACCGAGTCAACGTGTGTGCCATCTTCCCTGGTCCAGGCACCACTCAGCTCTGGCTCTTCCTGGGAGGTCAGCCGAGGCTCCCCCCGTGCTCCTGGTTTTTGCTTAGGAGGTGGGGACTTGGGCTGGGATGGGGACGGCATACCCCTCCCAGGCCTCTCCCTCTGCCTTTCTGTTCTTAAACAGGGTTAGATCCAAGAAGGTGTCCAGTGCTTGGGCCTGGGGTGGGGGGAAGGTGTTAGAGGACTCCAGGAGCTCCTGCGCCCCTCCCCAAATGTCCGTCTTTCTCAGACGGGGCTCTGGGGAGCACCCACAGGCTGTCTTTGGGGTCCCAGAGCCTGCTCTGCGCAATGACCCCAGTTCCATCCTGTGGCCAGCCTAGGGCTCATGGCATGGGCCCCCATTGGGGGAGGGAGGCATCTTGTTTCTTGCGGTTCCCTGCAGGCCAGCCCTGTCCTCCTTTCCCTGTTCTGCCCACTCTGAGGAATAGGGAGGGGAGGAGAGGGAGGATCCTGGAGGACTGGGAAGATCTAGTCTAAAGAGGCTTCTCTGAGGGCCAGGGCCCTACAGCGTGCCCCTATGGCCAGGGGACTGTCTGCCAGCCTCCCAGGCCCGTGCCTTCCTGGCGCCCCTGGCGCTGAGGCACAGATCATCAAGGCAGATGCCCCCTCAACCCTTCTTCCACTGGAGCCCCTGACACCACAGGTGCCCTGGAGCCCTTGTGTGACTCAGCCTCTGTTAGCTGGGTGGGTGTCATCAGCCCCTGCCTCCCAGGCCAGAACCCGTGAATGGGCCCAGGGTGCTGTGGAGATCAACTTCAAAAGAGCTAACCCCTTCCCACACTCCACCCACCCACCTACATTTCCTCTGTGAAATCTACCTCAGAGTCGTACCCTCAGAAGGACGGGTAAGCAGGAGGCCAGGGGGTCCCCAGGGCTGAGGTGGGGAGCCTTCTACGGCAAAAGTCTGCCACCCCACAATGAATCCACCCCGCTCCACTGCGCGCCTCTCTCAGGTCTCAGCTCTGGGTGGAGAGCAGTGGCCGCTACTGACAGCGCATGTCCGCTCTTATCCAACTCTTCCAGGCCCCACCTCCCTGCACCCCTCCCCTCTATAGAGCAGGGGAGTGAGGGGGTGTGTCGGGCAGGGAAGGGGCCAAGGACACGACATTGTACCCTGAGCATCCCCAGGGAGCGGAAATGGGGAAGGGGGCCTGGAGAGGGGAGGCGGGGGCCCCTGTGCTCTCTGAACAAGTTGAAAGTCCAAATAAAACTTACCTGTTCCATCTGCGCTCAGTCTGTGCCCTCTGTGGCTGGGGGCAGGGCGGGGGACGGGTAGAGCCCTCGGTAGCAGGAGGTCTTGGAAAGTGTGTCTCAAGTGACTGTGACCATGGGAGGTAGACACTGGGCAAGTAGGGGATGCATGGGGCACCCACATTCAGAGCGGTTCTGGAGGTGCAGACATGTAAGTGGTTGCAGATGACTTGTGGCACGGCAGTCATTAGAACAGATAGATAAAAAGCAGCCACCCAGGCCGGGCGCAGTGGCTCACGCTTGTAATCCCAGCACTTTGGGAGGCCGAGGCGGGTGGATCACGAGGTCAGGAGATCGAGACCACGGTGAAACCCCGTCTCTACTAAAAATACAAAAAAATTAGCCGGGCGTGGTGGCGGGCGCCTGTAGTCCCAGCTACTCGGAGAGGCTGAGGCAGGAGAATCGCGTGAACCCGGGAGGCGGAGCTTGCAGTGAGCCGAGATTGCGCCACTGCACTCCAGCCTGGGCGACAGAGCGAGACACTGTCTCAAAAAAAAAAAAAAAAAAAAAGCAGCCACCCAGCCCTGAGCAGGCCTCTTGAATTTCCCACCCAGTAGGTCAGGCCAGTCGAGGTTCTAAAGCCTTGGGGTTTATCAGTATCAGTTATGTCTTCATCAAATGATTTCTGCTTGTCAGGAACCAGGCTGGGGCCTCAAAGAGGAAGAACATCCGTGTTCCATGTCCTCATGGGTCTAAGAACAGGGGAGGGGCTGAGTTCCAGGCTCAGCAGCTGCCTCAGAAGTCCCACAGCCTGAAAAGTCAGAGCTGGGTCATGAACCCATGACTTATGCCCCAGCCAGGGTTTTGTCCTGTGTCTGCAAAAAGTGCTTCAGTGACTTGTTAATCAACTGGATGCCTTTCTCTTCCATGTGGCCGTTTTTGGTCAATAGTTCACTTAAAAACAAAAAGGGGACAAAGGCAATTGCTCATTGAAGGTGTGAGGTTCAGCTCTAGACCCAGGGCAAATGTGCCTTCCCATTCAGTGCCAAAGTCCAGACCCCCATGGGAAGACTTCCCAGCTGCCCCGGGTTCTCTGTTGCAGTTAACAACTATGCTGCCCTCTCAGAGTTCATCCAAGCTCAGTTGCGCCCGCAGCCAAGTCCTGAGTGCCAGGAGAAGTTTGACCAGCCGTCCCTATGTGACATGGGTTCACAGCCCTGGGAAAGAAGGTTCTGGAACCTTTGGCACATGGGTGCCCGTTTAGTGCCCCCTGCTATTTCTCCACCTCCATGGAGGAGGTGGACCTGGGTGCCATTTGGATCTTTGGAAGCACTTAGGAGACGTGCATGAATGAATAAGGGTGATTTAGGGACACACGAGGCAAAGAGAAATCCTGCTGTTGAGAAGAGGCGCAAAGGATGGCTGGGAATGAGAGCACAGAGGCAGAGGGATGACCCAGGTAGCCACTGCTGGTCCTTGAGCATGTCTGAAGGTGGAAGGGAACTCAGGTGTCCTGCAACCTGGGCATTCCCCTGTCACTAGGGTGAGGGGGAGTGTGGGGACACAGGGTGCAGGTTCTGGCAGCTTGTCTCCTTGATTTCTAGGGACCTGGGAGAGGGCTCAGGTGCAGGGTGGAAAGTTGCTGGGGGCTGGGAGGGAAGGCTGGGAAGGAGAGAAAGCTAACGTGCCCCAGCCTTTCGTCTAATCCTCCCCCTCGCCCCCGCCACCAAAAGGAGAGGACAAGGTGTGGGGAGATGGGGAAGGGCTAGGGAGCCCTGCCAGTCCTTCTCTCAAGGACTGTGATCATGGAAGGACACCTGATAACTCATTACTCTGTGGAGACAGGGAGGCAGGGCACCGAGGCTGAGGAAATGCAGAGGCAAAGGGGTCTCTAGGCTCCTGGAAAGGGGAAGAGGGTGGGAAAACTGCGGCAGGAGCAAGGGGGAGGGAGGGAAGACCTCTGCTGAGTCTGGAAAGACACACGTGGGGGACCCACTCACTCTCCCAAAGCCAGACACGCAGGGGTGGGGGAAGACGACTTCACAGGGAAGAAGCCACCCTCGGGCGCATCGCCACATGCTGTATTAAAGGCCAGTGTCCCACAGTCTCTCTGGCTATGCCCCTTCTCCCCACAGGGTTTCCCCAGCCAGAGCTACCAGGCCATGGAGACCCCTGCCCCTGGCCTGGGTCCCCATGCAGGCTGTGTCAGGAGATCAGCTGAGTGCAGCAACAGCTCCTTTCAGCAGCTGGTGGTGCATGTACGTGCACATGTGTGCGGGAGAGTGTATGTCGGGAGCATCGGATCCTAACAAGGGGAGGGGTGTGTGGGTGAGTCAGCCGTGTTAATCAGAAACACCTCACCCAGCTGATTAGGACTAATGAAGAACGGAGTGGGTGGGGGGCTCACTCAGTGACGTCTTTATAGGGTAGAGAGAGCCGGACAGCTCCCCCAGTCCCATCCTCCCTCAGCAAGGACAAGAACAGACCAACTTTGGCAGCCACAGGAAGAGTAGAGGTCAGATATAAGGATGAACCACAAGGGCTGGGGGTTCCTAGCTGGACAGGGGGGGGGCAAGGTGTCTGAGGCGGCGGCCAGGTAATGTGGGGAAAATGTGTGAAATCCTCCAGCACCTGCCCCTATTCCTGCACTTCCTCCACTTTCTCTGTTTTGACCCCAGTGACATTCTCGGTGCTCAAGGCTGCGCCCCCTGGTCGCTTTCTAAGAGCCAACCCACATCTGCCACACCGGAGCCTGGTGAGCATGTGAGCCATGCTGTTCAGGAGCTGCCAGCCGTGCCCTTTACACCGCAGCCCAGGAGAGAAGGCTCTGGCTTGAGGCACTTACTGGTTTGTGCATTCACTGTTCATGCAGATGCCATGTAGATGCCATGTGGCTCTATGTCATGACCAGGGAAGTCTGGCAGGGCTGAGGGCACAAAGGGGCTGCGCAGGGGGAACCTGGGCATCAGCTAGAGGCCCTCTCGTGCCTGCCCTTCCTTGGGGCAGAGGCAGATGCCCCTGAGAACCCAGGCTCAGCCCACAGCTTCACCCATCCTGCATGCCAATTCAGCCAAGGGCAGAGTCACCAGGCGCATCTCACAGATGTCCCATTCGGCTATGTGAGTGTGGGCATGGGGGAGGGGGAGGGCTGAGGGGACAGGATGGGTGTTGGCCAGCACCTCAAACACCTCCTAATTTGCATTACCGCTGACACCCTTCTTGACCAAGAAAATGGAGCCAGAAATAACAAGGGGGGAGGCGGTTCCCTTGAGGGGGACTTTGAGGTTCCCTTTCCTTGCCTCCAACACTCCCACGGTGCAGGGGACAGGAGGTCAGCCCCACAGCGGGGCCCTGGCCAGGGGAAATGCACCTGCTGTGGCTCATCCCTCTCCAGGTTGGGCAGACACCTCTTTCTAGCTTCCCATTTCCCTCAACCCCAAACACCTGAGCCCTGACCTTTCCTTCTTCAGAGCCTTCCCCACTGTCTGTTCCTCTGGGAACCCTCTCCCTGGTGCCCCTCTGGCAGCTGTAATGACCCCAGCTCTACCTAATTGGGGAGTTGTCTCTGCCAGTGTTCTCAGTCTGTGTTCTGCCTTCCCCATCAGACTGGGCATTTCCCAGGGCCAAGGTATGAACCTCCCCTGTCAATCTGGCACCAGCTCAATGGACCATTCCACATGGGAAATAGGCCACACAATAGAGCAGAAGAGCTTGCGATGAGATTCTAAAAATGGCATGAGGTAAATCCGGGTCCGGTGTGAGACTGTGGCTGTGTGGTGGAGCAAAGGTAGACCCCCGTCCCCGCAACCCCAGGGACTCCCAGCTCTGTCAGAGGCCTCTGAGTGTCAGGCAATGGGATCCTGGAGGAAAAGGATCAGGACCGTGGCAGCACAACACTTTTATCCCCTGCCCCAGTGACTGCGGCACAGACTCACAGACACATTTGATGCTCAAACTGTGTGGACTGAATTTACTTCTTTCCCAAAGAGGGGAGGGAATGGTGTGACAGTCACGGCTTGGAAGTGGGAAATGATGGGCCGTGGAGAGCAGGCCCCCTCTCTGGCCAAGAGGTCCTGGCACCTGGCAGGGCGAGGTGGTGAGGGTGGAGGCAGAGCAGAAGGGCCTGGCAGGGAAACCAGGTCGTGAGAGACAGCGAAAGAACTGTGAACGCACTGTGGGAAGGAGAGAACGGTGAACTGAGAACTCCCCCACTCCTCCCTCCAGAGATGCTATTTTAGGGGAAGAGAATATATGCAGTGCAGGGGGCAGGGGTGGGGGAGCAGGCTGTCCATGGGGTCAGCTGGGCCACTGCTGCTTCTACTCTCCTAGGCATCTTCTTTGGCCCTAAACACTCCCTTCCTCTCTGGGAAAGTCTTCTTGTTCCCTTGAGTGTGAGGGTGGAAAGAACGAGCCAGGAGATTTGGAGCTGGCCTCTTGGTACCCTGTGAGGGTCCCTGGGGCCTCAGACCTAGGGGGAAGTTTCTACTTCCATTGCTTCCTTGGAAGGTGGGTGTGGAGGGCAGACTGTGAGGCAGGCACGGAGCCCGGTTCAGCAGGCCTGAGCACTTCTTGCACCCAACTCCATGCTTAGGCACTCTGCGCCGATCCTCTCTTAGTGTCAAGCAGGGGGAGTGAAATTTGGTGTTAGAGGAGGCCAGGGCGAAAGGCGCATCCAGGCCAGCCAAGCTTCCACAGATGGTTGGACCCCTCCCAATGGGGAGGCCGACCTGCTCCTTGGCCCAAGGAGGCTGGATGGAGATTGCTATCAGATAGAACCCTTGCTTGGCATGAAGGGAAATTCTTGCACCCCAGTTCAACCCTCTGAAGGGCCCTGACTCATTTTGGGATGAAGGCTCCAATGCCCTGTGGGTTTCTGTGGTGGCTGGGGGCGGGGGTGGGCAGGGAGGGTAGGGGATGAACAAAGACTTTTGTTTTCGTTTTTGGAACTGGGTTGTTTCTCCACCTGATCCAGCTTCACCTGAAGGAGAGCGTTGGCTGGAGTGGGAAGAAGACCCGACTTACAGCCTGGGAGGTGCTGGGCACTGGCTGCAGTAGAAGGAACCTTCGGTTAAACTTTAGGAAGAACTTCCTGTGGACACATTTCCAAAGAAGAATTGAGGGATCCTGTCCCCTGGATGTTCCCCACAGCAGATTCCTAGAGGGATCTGGGAGCTTGGCCTGGCCTTGGGAACAGAGGCAGAGAGATGAGCAGAGAGACCCACTGCAGGTGGGGAGTGGGTGGCAGAAGGCTCAGGCAGGAGGGATGAGGGTGGGTCCAGGCGTGAGAACACACATGTCCCCAGGCCACAGCCTGGGTTGAGGGATCTGAGGCGGAAGAGTACAGGAAGAAAGGCTGCCTCTCCGCACCTCCTCTCACCTGTCCTGTCTTCATGCTTTTCTTCTTCTGGCCTTATGGGCCAGGGCAGAGAGGGGGTGGGAAGAAACAGCTCTGGTCCTTCTACCCATTCCTCCCTGGAGCAAGAGGCCTGCAGGACTTCTTGGTGGGGAGACTGAGATAAGACCTCATTTGGAGCCTCAAAGGTCAATGCGGCAGTGGAGCCAAGTCCCCTGGGGTAGAGCAGCTGGAGGCAGCCAGTGAGGCGAGAGGCAGGGGGCCATGCCACTTTGAAGGGATGCCCATGCCAGGCCTCCAGCCCAGAGGTGAGAAGGTGGCCAGGCCAACTGAATAATGATCTTGCCCCTCCCCTTTCTTGGGGCCCTTGGCCTTGTGGGTGTTGCAGGAGCCGAACTCTCCCTTCTCCCCACAGACAGCAAAAGCATACTGTGGATGGGAGGTAAGGGGGAGGATCAGGAGATGGTGTGAAGGAAATAGTTCACCCCTGCATGGGTGAGGGGGAAGGGAGAGGACAGTGCCCCCTGGTGCCCAGCACACACAGAGAACTCACATGAGGGATCAGAGAGCCCTGTGCCCACCTGGACATTCCACTCCCTCCCAGACTGGCAAATGGTTGTGCTTGAGGACAGAAGCAGTGCAGAGGTGAGACTTCGCACAGGGTCTCAGGACTCCCTGCGTCCTCCAAGCTCAGAGGTGTGTGTCTCTGATCTCAGGTGCTGCCCTAGTCCCCCACAGTGGGCACAGGTGGGTCTCCTTCCCACGGACGGTCAGGCAGTTGCATTGTCTCCACACTACCCTCCAGACTCACCCTGTCACATCACCCCAGATACACAAAGCACACGGACCGACCCAGTTCCATGCACACCCCTTCCCCACCTACCAGGCTTCCAGGAACACCCATGTGCAGGGACACACTCCTCCCAACACACACAGCCAGGATCAAGGTGCCACACAGGTGTGTCCCAGGTGCCACAGGAACCCAGGAATAGTGCACACTAACACATGCATGGAAATCCCACACCCATATGCAGACACGTACACTCCTGGCTCTGAAGCTGACCTCATTATCCAGTGGTGTGCTGCCAAATGTTTAACAACCAGCTCGCCAATGTAAGCTACCTCAGCACTGAGCACTGGGAAGAGATACTCATAATCGGCTCTTGAGAGCTGGCATGAGCCAGCTCCAGCCCACCACTCCATTATCCTTCATAGAAATCACATGATAAAACTTAAACGCAGCTGGGCAGCCCCGAGGAGGGCTGCACCTGGGCAGCAGTGACTCATCAGGGCAGCTTTTTTCCCCGTGGGAGTGCCTCCCCTTCCTTGGCTTCACGCACCCCCCCACTCCTGTCTGGACCCCACTTCCTGCCCCTCTCATTCCTCCTCCTCCCTCTCTGTCACTCAGGGCTACAAGCTGTGGCTGGTACTCAGGCACATCTCGTTCATCCTTTCTCTCTCTGCCATGGCTGAGGCCACCAGGTGTGGAGGGTGACAGGCTCATTCCTAATTCTAGCAGCCTTCCTGGAGGAAGAGGACACGGCGATGCCATATGTTACCAAAATGCTGTACCTCTCTGTGCCTGGGCTGCCACTGACCTGTATCCACATCCTTGAGCCAAGCCCATTCCTGTTTACTTTCTTCTGTCTGGTCATGAGGACAAGGGGTCTGGTTTACACTGAAAATCATGAGAAGGGGAGAGAATTCTCAGCCTACAGGGTAGCGAAGGAAGCCGTTTAGAGCCTGTTCTGAGAGTGAGCACCTCTGGTTCTAGCCGCGCTCTGTGAACACTGTGCCGTTTCTCAGAGCTTCTGTTCCTCGGTGGACTAGGTGGTTTAATTTCCATCATGGCTCTGACATTTTGGCATTCTATATTTCTGAGATTGTTCCAAACTCCATTCAGTGGGAAGCTTCCCTTAGAGCTAATCTTGATCTCTTTCCCTGTAGCTCATGAGGGAGGTGACAGATGTGGTTCGGGAGTATACCTGGGGGACTCAGGGGCCTCTGCTCTTCGTTGTGGCTCCTAGATTATTCCTGCCAGGCACACATGTAATGGGGCAGGGGCAGAGAGAGAAGCAGAGAGAGAGGAGGGAATAAGGAAGGAAGAGAAAGAAAGGAAAGGAAGAAAAGGAAGGAAAGAAAAATGAAAGAGGGAAAGAGAAAGGAAGTGAAATGATATGAAAGAAAGGAAAGGAAGGGAAATGAAGGAAAAGAAAAGAGAAAAGCAAAGCAAAAGGGCTCATCGTGGATGCAGAAAGCAGCCAGCCTTGCCAGTAAAGTAGCCGGGGGTACATGGAGGGGATACAGAAGGCTGTTTCTGGTTGTTGCAAACCGCGTCTGTGTGAATCTGTAAAGTGGGTGCAATTCTGGGTCTTGCTGAGCCTTGGGCTGAGTCATGCTAGGGCAGAGTGCTCTGGGCAGGGGCTGGGGTCCGGGAGTCAGCCCACTCCTCTGCCCAGGGCCTCCTGCCACTGCTTTGCTGCTCCTTCTGAAAACAACTGAAACCGCAAAATTGGCTTGTGGTCGGGTGACTATCAGTCACTGCTATTCAGCTTGGCTTCCTAGGATGACTAAGGGGGTTAAAAGTCCCTCCCATTAGCCCCCCAGATTTTCAGGGGAGTCAGAGGCCAAGACAGAAAATTGTTTTCTTTGGAGGCTTTTGCTAGCGTCTGAGTTCCCAAATGGCAGGGCCTGCGCGCACTGTGTCTCACAATGTCTGTGGGTTCAGGAGTTGGGGGGTCACCAAGGTGGAGGTAGCAGTATCCCTGGGCTTGCACACCCAGCAGCTTGGAGTGGGGAGGGGTTGGGGTGGAGGATGTCTGGGTCATCAAAAGAGTCTCCTTTCAACATGCCTCTTCTGGTCCCAGTTCTCGGGGTAGCTAAGCTGCTGATGCTGCTAGTGGGACCGGGTATCATGGGTCCCCTCGGCAGGGCCTGGGCACCAGCTAGGCAGCCCAGCTGCTTGAGCTGCAGAGAGTGCTGGAACTGCCCCTGCTGTGCTGAACATCCCAGGTGCTGGGTCCTCCTGATTCCCCATGGGGTTAGAAAATTCACAACCTGGGAGGCAAGAGGGTGGGCTCTACAGGGTTCTGTGTTCCCTTTTAGTGGCTCTGAGCCGTCTTGCTCTGACTTGATTTCTCCTTCTTGAGATGAAAGGCTTGGATTCTCTCAGCACTGACCTTTCGCGTATCTGTGATGCTAGAGCAAAAAGGGAAAAGGCAACCACTTCCTAGACCCGCAGGCCCCTCACCGCGCTGCCCAGCTATCCAGAAGGTCCTGCCCACCTCCAGCGCTGCCCTCCCCTCTCTTTCTGACTGCCCGGGGTCTCAGTTTCTCTCTTTCCCTCTCTTTCTTTCTCCCTCTGTCCTGCTCACTTTCCGTTTAGGCTCCCTCATACTCCCCCTACCCCTGACAGCGAGGTGCACGTGAGTTCTTCTGAATGCTGACCCAGATCTTCCTAACCACTCCCTGGCTGGGTTCAATTTCCCCAAGGGGTGAGACCCTCCCTAAACTCTCCCACCTATATCCAGGGTCTAGGGGTGGGGTTTTGATATCTCTTTGAGCCCTCAAACAGGTGGGAAGGTTGAGGGTCTGCATGGCACGTCTGTGACCTGCCCCCACCGGGCTGAGGGTCCTCTGCTGGGAGGAGGAGCCAGTTTTCTGAGAGGGAGGTGCCGGTATCCTCAGAGACTCCTGAATTCCCAACCTTTCCCTCCCGAGGTGGGTGGGTCTCCTCACAGGGAGACAGAGGGAATCTGCTTAATACCCAGGGATCAATGCCAAGCAGGGGAGGGGGACGCCGATCAGACTTGTGACTCGGGGAGGCATGGTGAGCACGTGCAGACCCAGAACGTGTGAAGAACATACGTGTGGAAAAAGTTTGTGTCACTCATAGGCAAATCAGAGGCATGACATCTCCCCTCCTCCACCCGCCCTCTCCCTCGGGGGCTAGAGGGCCCCCCTACATACCAACCACACACGTGTGTTAAGTGTGTGTGCACAAGCACACATGCAGCCGTCTGGAAGAGCACGACCGGGGAGCTGGGCTGGAGGGATGGAGGGGGAAGGGACAGGAAGGCAGGGTCGCCCCACCCCCACCGCGTGCCCGTGCCTACCGAGTGCCGCCTCCCGGTGGCTGGTGAGGTCTCTGCCCCCTTGACTTTTCCCTGCTTCGAGGAAACACCTCCCTTTAGGGGAAAGCGAGATGGTGAGGGGAAGCAGGGGAAGCACTGACTCTCGGCAGAGGCATGAGCCTGATTTTCCAGTCCGTGGCGGGGCGGAGGGAGATGGCACTGGGGACGCCCGGGCGATGGGGCCTGACTCAGAGCCAGAACCACAGGGCTCCTCCGCTGTATTGTCGTCGGGGAACTAGAAGCCACCAGGTTTATAAGAAACTGCAATTCATCTCTGCCCTCTTCCACCCCTCTGCAAGGGATCAAGGTTAGACTAGGAGAAGAACTTATAGCCCGGGGCAAGAAAGGGACTCTGCCTCAGGTGATCTTTTTGGAAGCCTTCCCTGGGTTTCTTCGAGAAAAAGGGCCTGCCCCAAGGGGGTTAGATCGTAAGAAGAGCCTGGGGCCAGGGCGTGGGGCCCCCCATTTCCCTGTTTGTTGTCAAGGAAAGCCCCCTCCTCACTTCCAGCCTGGAACAGGAGCTCCTAAGAGCTGTGGACAGAGCTACTGCTGAGGCTGCAGCAAGGGCATACAGGGGTCCCCAGAATCCCAGGCAGTCTGGCTGGCATGGAGGGGATGGGGCAGCTGGTGGCTCCACTTGGCTCTGCTGCCTCACCCTTGGCCACTGGCTCACGTGTCCCAAGGTGAGAAGCAAGAGGGAGGAGAGTGCAGGTTCAATTAGCAGGAGGGCAGAGCGGAAGGTGTGATGAACTTAGGCGTGGGCAGAAAGACGGAGGCAGCACTGCCTGGCAGGGCGCATGCCCAGTGGCATTCTCTTCCCATCCTAGGAGCTGCCCAGGCCCCTTCCTTCCTCAGGCAGAAACACCTAACAGCTTGGATGGCTGGCAGTGGGCTCCGTTGCCTGGGGCAGGGAGTTTGGAGAAGTGAGGAAGGCTCCTGCCTCTCACTCCACCTGGACACCAGGACTCCTGGGTCCTTCCCGTCTGGACTCATCTTCCTTCACTGCCACAGTGGCTGTGTGACGAAGCTAGTCCCTGCCCCTTTCAGTCTCTCAGCCCTGCTTCCCCACTCCTACCCCATCAGCGGGATGGGATTTTCTGAGTAACGGGGTCCGGTTCTGCAGGGTCATCAGACAGAAAGGACGCCAGGAGAGGTGAGAAGAGGCCTGGGTGAGGCAAGGGTAATGTCAATTAGGACACCAGGATGACTTCCCAAAACATAGGGGAACACTCACTGGGTGACATACAGGGCCCTTCCATCTTGCCTTTCTCCAGAGGGAATGAGGAGAAGGACTCAGCCCAGGTTGGGTTGGGTACCTTATAAGGAGAGAGGGTCAGGGGATAAAAATAACTGAGAACCTGGGAAAATCATGTCACCTCTCTGAGCACCAGCTTCTCATCTGCAAAATGGGAACAATAGTGTCCTCTTCACACAGGTGTGGGAGGCTCCACTCAGGAAAGTGTATAGTAAGTGTTCATTAGGTCACCAGCCATGTGATCTTGATAAGGTATTTAACTTTTCTTTTTTTTTTTTTGAGACAGAATCTCCATCTGTTGCCTAGGCTGGAGAGCAATGGCACGATCTCGGCTCAGTGCAGCCTCTGCCTCCCGGGCTCAAGCAATTATCCTGTCTCAGCCTCTTAGTAGCTGGGATTACAGGCATGTGCCATCATGCCCGGCTAATTTTTGTGTTTTTAGTAGAGACGGAGTTTCACCATGTTGGCCAGGCTGATCTCAGACTCCTGACCTCCAGTGATATACCCGCCTCAGCCTCCCAAAGTGCTGGGATTACAGGCACGAGCCACTGTGCCCAGCTGGTACTTAACTTTTTTTTTTTTTTTTTGAGATGGAGTCTCGCTCTGTCACCAGGCTGTAGTGCAGTGGCACAATCCCGGATCACTGCAACCTCCAACTCCCTCGTTCAAGCGATTCTCCTGCCTCAGCCTCCTGAGTAGCCGGAACTACAGGTGCGTGCCACCACAGCAGGTAATTTTTGTATTTTTAGTAGAGATGGGGTTTCACCATGTTGGCCAGGATGGTCTCAATCTCCTGACCTTGTGATCCTCCAGCCTCGGCCTCCCAAAGTGCTGGGTTTACAGACATGAGCCACTGTGCCTGGCTGATACTTAACTTTTTTATATCTCAGTTTCCTTGTCTGTAAAATGGGAACAATGGTTCCCACCCAGTTGCCTTCACACCATTGTGAAGTCTAATGAAATCAAAGGTATATTGACTAGTCTTAACCAAAAAAAAAAAAGAGAGAGAGAGAAAGAAAGGAAATAAAGGGTATGAGTTGCCTGAGGATGTTTTTTTTTTTTTTTTTTTTTTTTTTGACAGAGTCTCTCTCTGTTGCCCAGGCTGGAGTGCAGTGGTGCAGCAATCTCAGCTCACTGCAACCTCCGCCTCCCGGGTCCAAGCAATTCTCCTGCCTCAGCCTCCCTAGTAGCTGGGATTACAGGCACCTACCACCATTACCAGATAGTTTTTTTGTATTTTTAGTAGAGATGGGGTTTCACCATGTTGGCCAGGCTGGTTTCGAACTCCTGATCTCAAGTGCTCTGCCCACCTCGGCCTCCCAAAGTGCTAGGATTACAGGCATGAGCCACTATGCCCGGGCTGGGATATTCTCTTATCTCATCCTTTACCCCTCAACCCAGAGCGGTGATAGGGGGAGGGGGTTAATTAGGAAGAACTGGGGTTTTTACAGTTTCCAAACTCACTGGGAGTCAAGGATTGAGACAAAGTACAAGCTAGATTTGGCAACATCCAGGGTCGTGCATGGGAGCCCGGGAGCCCCATGCCCCACTGCCTATTTGCAGGGCCCTGGGTCTTGGGTAGTGGCCCTAGTTCAGTGTGCGCATGTGTGTGAAATGCAAGGTGATGAGGTCAGTATCTCAATTCCCAGTTACTGGTCCGGTTGCTAAGAACTTACCTGACCACCACCATCCTTTCCCAACTCACAGAATGTCAGGTTCTGATGCCAGTGATTGGAAAGAAATGGAGGTGAGCAAGGAGAGGGGGCAATGCTGGGCAGCCATGCCAGCTTTATGTCCCCTGTGGCCAGAGACGTGGGTCCAGGGCCCTTCTCAGTGCCCAGCTCAGTCCAGCCAGCTGCCCATGGCCCTGGTAGGAGGAGGTAGGCTGGACGCCTTCTGACACTTCCTGGGTAACTGAGCGGAGCAAGCAGCAAACAGCAGGCTCCTGGGGAAATCTCAGACTTGTGTGTCAGAGCGGATCTGTGTCTGGGGTGGTAAGTGGGGTTAAACTCAAGGTCAGACCTAGCCAATCCATTTTCGCGCCAACGTGGCCTTGGGTGTCCTCTGTTCCAGTGGCTGGGACCCAGGTGCCCACTCAGCTGGAGACAGCACTGCTGGGAGCCTAATGCCCGGTTTGTCCCTCTGCTTCACACACTGGTTGCTTGCCTGATTTCTGCCTGTGCCTGCGATTTATAAGGAAGGGAGTTGTGGCATGTGGATCCCAGGCCTCCGTTCTACTCCCAAATTTCAGGTGCTAATCTCTCCATGAGTTTCAGTGACCTCAGAAAAGGAAATAGGATTAAGCTGCAGTTTAAGGGGTTGTGGGAAGACAGCTGAAAGAATGTCCCAGTCTTCAGTAGAGGAGGTGGGAGGTGGCTGTAAACTGCCTAAATCGGGGGAACACTACCAGGAATCTCAAATTGCTGTACAATGCAGACACAGTCAATCAGCCTCCACCTACTTAGATCTCTAAGTGCTTAGAGATCACCAACCTGTCCCAGGCTCCTGAGTCTATTACCTCACTCCTTGTTCTCTGCCTTTCCCAGGCTACTGTGGTTATGATTTGTGGCAGAAGTTGAGAAGGCAGAAAAGGAGAGAAGGAGGGAAAAGGATGATCTGAGAACAAGCTGGAGGGCCAAAGTGGACCCCTTGCAGAGTTGGCAAGATGGCAAAGGGGATGCAGTGGCAGGTGAATTAGTTCAGATGGGCAAGAAATGTAGGATAAGTCAGCAAGCCGCCTTTGCGCAGGAGATCCCTAGGCGAGAAGGTAAGAAGGGCTTCCACATGCGGCAGTAGTCTCAGTGTTTCTGGAATGGAGTTTGTATATATGTTGTGGGTGGGGTAGGGGGAACAGAAGAAGAGCTGCAGCATCCTGCCTTTGAGGAGGAAGATGGTACAACAGGAAGGCCAGGAGGTGGGCTGCAGGTAGAATTCCAAAATGTCCCCGTGAGACAGGGTTGAGGGAAGCAGAGGGCCAGCTGCTGGGCCTGCAGCCTTCTTGCCCCCACTCCCAGCTCATCCGCCTACTGCAAACACTCCTCAGCTCCCCCACCCCATTCTGGCCCACAGCCCTGGGGAAGCGACATGGCGTTCTCACCACGGACTCAGTGCCGGCTGTGGCTTCTTCCCTCTGACCTATTTTTTAATCATTTGATGGGATTTTCCCCCCCCAAACCAAAGCCCCAGCCCCCTGGGCCCGTCAGCTCCACCGCGTGTCAAAACCACCCCTGTCACTTTGCGTTGGTTTCTCAGTCCAGCCAGCCCCTCCCCGCAGGGCCTGAGAGCGATGGCTAATTACCCAGCTGCTGAGTGCCCCCCACTCCTGCCCCTCCACCCCCAGCCCTGACAGAGGGGCCCTGGAGGACTGCTGGGAGAAGCTGGGGCCTCCTCACCCTCCCACTGCTTGGCAGGAAGTCCTTCCTGCTGTCTAACCTCCATTCTTCCCTCTGTCCTGCCCCTAGTGGTGCTGAATCGCAGACACAGAGGCTGTTGGTACTAGAGGGGTCTTTGGGATACCTCTTTAAGGGACAGAAAGGGGCAACTAGTCTTCTGTCCTGGGTTTAGGGATGTCTTCTGTCACTCTCACTCTCTAACAGAATTCTAGGGGATGGTCCTTGCTGTCTCATTTTACAGAGCAGAAAACTGCGACACACAGAGGGAAAGGGCCTAGCCCAAGGTGATCTATGCCAGTGGCGGAGCCAGGATCAGAAGCCAGAGTTCCATGTTTGTCTTTCCACCTGTTTCTGGGTCCTGTTTCTGGTATGTAGAGGGTCCATCCCCACATACCAACTAGGTCTGTTTCTGTTTCTGTGCAACTCTGCTGCCAGCCCTGAGCAGGTGTGTTCCCTGCCATGCTCTCTCTCCCTTGCCCCCTGGCCATACAGAGCTTCACCCTGGCGTTTCAGGGCTGGGCAGCTTGCTTCGGGCACCATTTAGGAATTGGACTCTTTCCCCCAATACCACCCATGCCCTTTTCCCTCTTCCTCTCTCATTCATCCCTAACCAAGTCCATAAGTCTGCTCTGTCTCACCCGCACCCTGAGACATTAACCAGGTGGAGAAGGCAAAACCTCTAGGCCAGACACAGGAAGGCCAGAGCCAACTCACAGATGGGGCCTAGTCCCAGATGGACAGACAGACATGCAGGAGATACATGGAGCGCTGGATAGCCCTGGAGACATGGACAGTGACATGAAGATGCAGAGACAGACACAAACACGCTACAGAGACAAGGCAAGTTCCGAGGCCCACAGGTAACAGACAGACACAGAGACACAGAGAGAGGCACAGAACCTACACTCAGGACCAGCATGCAGACCTCTCACAGGTCCCAGGGATAGGAGTGGAAGTAAAGAGGATACACAAGATGCAGGCAAAAACACAGGGACCCAGAGAGGGGCCGAATCAGACCTGAGGAACCCAGACACTCAGGAGCCCTGAGAGACACGGGCACACAGGGCTGCCCACAGATCCCAGGAAGCCAGAGAGAACCTTAGGGAGAGAGGAGGCCCCAGGGGGTGGCTGGCCCTCTGAAGGACAGTGAGGCCTGGCCTGGCAGAGCCTGACTGTGCCAGGAAGTCATGCCAAGATGGCAAGATGGGAAGCAGAGAGGAGCTTGGCAGCCTGGGGGTTAACCCCTCAGCCTGTGCCCTCCCTCCAAGTCCCTTTTCCTTGGCTCTTCTTTTTCTTCCCTCCCCTCCCAGCTCCTTTTACCCAAAGCCCTGGATATTTCCCGCCCCCCCACCCAACTCCTGGTAACCAGACCCTGCTTCCTGTCTGAGATTAAGGGCCTGTCTGCTGAGAGGCAGGAAGGGTGGGGGCACAGCCTCTCCCCAGGGCCTCTTGAAGCTTGGGCTTGCCCATCCATACCCTGGCATGCCCCCCTGATAACAGAGTTACCCAAGTACCCGATGTCTGAATATCCCTTCAGGAGGGTGCAGGAGCCCTAGCCTGGGAATGCAGTGGGGGCGGCCTACTGCATGCGTCGGTGTGCATGGGGGGTGTGGGTCTTGTGTGAAACACTGGCGGGGGTGAGAGCAGCTAGAGATAGAGAGAGGATAGATGATTCAAAATAAGATGCCAGGGAGAAGGAGGACTGAAAGGCACCCAGGCCCGGCCTGGAGCCCAGGGGTAAGGGCCGCTCAGGCTTGGGTGTGTGTGTGTGGGGAAGGGTGACCCAGCTTGCAGATGAGAGCCTGGAACCCTTGACCTTGGGAGGAGCCCTCTGTTCTGTATTCACACTGACCACCTGGTGCTGGGTGCTGGGGACTCGGAACTCCTGCAGCTGTCACAGGGCGGGGGGGTTCTACAGGTGCTTGTCCCTCCCCTTCCCCCCTCTCTGGCTGTTAATCCGATGGTTCCGGCCATGCCCTCTGAAGGACTGGCAGTCTGGGCCCAGAGGGGGAGGGGATTCAGGGCGCATGGGGTGGGCAGAGTCAGATGCTGAAGGAGCTCTGGGATGCTGGATGTGGGGCTAGAGCAGGTGATGGGGCTGCAGGGACTGGATCGCAGAGATTTCCCTAGCATAGCTCTGCGTGGGATGTGTGTGCACATGCGTGGATGATGGCATGTGTGCACGTGGTGTGTTGTGAGTCTACACCCCAGGGACAAGAGGGCTGAGGGGGTCACCTTGCTAGGAGCTCTTTGGGGGCAGGGACTGACCCCAATTTATCTTTGTGATCCCAGATCTCCAAGGGCCTGGCTTATCCCAGCCCTCAGGTACCCAGGGAATGGTATATGGGTATCAGGAGGGGAAGCCTGTCCCTTTCTAAAATGGGAGTCTTATGAACAGAGGGGCTCTCTTTTGGCCCTGAGTGGAGGCTGAGGATGGACCTGAAGGATACTTTGTGGATGAGCCACTAAGCGAGAGGGAGGAAAGGGCAGGTGTAGGTGCCTGGGAGTAGAGGAAAGAGGGCTTAGCACGGTCTGTGCCTCTGTTTTGTTTCAGCCTTAGGACAGCACCCCTCAACCTTCACACGACAGACCCAGTTAGTCCTGGCAGAGGTCTGATAGCTCCATTTACTGACAAAAAAACCAGAGAGGTTAAGATACTTTAATAGGTCACACAGCCAGTAAGGGTTGGGATTGAGGTTCCAACCAAGCCACCCAACTAAGTCTCCCCACCCTGTTTCTCTCTGCCCCAGCTCCAGCACCCCCAGGCCTCTCTGCTTCTGCAGACTTTCCTCCCATTGGCCCATCTCTCTCTGTCTCCTTTCTTTCATGCCCCTCTCGCAGGCCCAGCCTGAGACTTTCCCACTGAGTCATGATCTGGGTCTCTGACTTTGTGGTCCCTGTCCCTCTCTGGGTCTAAATCTTTCTTTCAGAAATGCACCCTAAGCCTCTCACTTTGCCCTCTCTTTCTTTTCATGCCTCCTCCCCAACTTGCTGCCCCCTCTCTTTTACTGTCTACCCTCTCACAGCCTCTACGGCTCTGCCCAGCAGGGTGGAGGGTGGAGATCCTGGGTCCTGGTGTCATGCCATGCTCCACTAACAGTTTCCAGTAGGCTGGGCATGGTGGCTCATGCCTGTAATCCCAACAATTTGGGAGGCTGAGGCGGACAGATCACGAGGTCAGGAGATCGAGACCAGCCTGGCCAACATGGTGAAACCCCATCTCTACTAAAAATACAAAAAATTAGCCAGGCGTGGTGGCATGTGCCTGTAGTCCCGCCCACCATGGGAGACTGAGGCAGGAGAATTGCTTGAACCCAGGAAGTGGAGGTTGCAGTGAGCTGAGATTGCACCACTGCACTCCAGCTTAGGTGACAGAGCAAGACTCTGTCTCAAAAAACAAAACAAAACAAAAAAACAGTTTCCAGTAATAGCCGCTCCTCCCCAGTTGCCCCACCAAACCCATCCAAGAGCCTTCCAGGTGCCTAGGGAGCTCAGCACTCCATACGTTTTCAGGAGAGGACCCAGGTGGCTGGTAGACGCTGGGGTGAGGAATCATCTGGTCCTACAGCATTAATAAGGAAATCTCAATGCCTGCAGCCACCCTCCTCAGGCATGAAACCTCCTCCACTGCCCTCAGTGTGCATACCCAGCAAGCTCAGGGCACACTGACTCGCAGGATGGGACTTGGAGGTGGGACAGCAAAGTGGGAGGGAGCCTGAGAGTGGGGTGCATGGACTCCCTGAAGTCCAGTGCATCACCTGGAGTCCTTAAACATACAGATTCTAGAGAGCCGCCACAGGCCTGGGCCTCAGAATCTCTAGAAGCAAGTCCCAGAAATCCACATCGTCATGGCTTCCTGGCACAGTCTGCAGCCCACAGGTGAAGCAAGTGCTGTGTGACCTTCGGGGAGCCTCTCTCATTTTGAGTCTTTATGGGAAACAGTTTGAAAGGAAGCCCTGAACGTTTGCAGAGGACAACAGCGTGGAGAGAACCAGTGTCTAGGCTGTGGGATTAGGCATGATTTTCTTTTGTGTTTTCTAAACCTTTTCTTTTCTTTTTCTTTTTGTTTTTTTGAGACGGAGTCTCCCTCTGTCACTCAGGCTGGAGTGCAGTGGCGCAATCTCAGCTCACTGCAACCTCCTCCCTCCTCCTGGGGTCAAGTGATTCTCCTGCCTCAGCCTCCTGAGTAGCTGGGATTACAGGGGCCAGCCACCACACCTGCTAATTTTTGTTTTTGTTTTTGTTTTGAGATGGAGTCTTGCTCTGTCTCCCGGGCTGGTGTGCAGTGACACGATCTTGGCTCACTGCAACCTCTGCCTCCCGGGTTCAAGCGATTCTCCTGCCTCTCCCTCCCAAGTAGCTGGGATTACAGGCGCCCATCATGCCCAGCTAATTTTTGTGTTTTTAGTAGAGACGGGGTTTCACCATGTTGGCCTGGGTAGTCTAGAACTTCTGGCCTCAAGTGATTTGCTGGCTTCGGCATCCCAAAGTGTTGGGATTACGGGCGTGAGCCACCACGCTGGCCTGTTTTCTAAACGTTTTCTGTTTTCTAAACCTTTTCTAGTGTTAGTGTGATTCTTCCTCACTCTTGTGGGAAGAGCACTGGCCTGGGAGTCAAGAGACCTGGGTTCTAGCTTCAGCTCTGCCACAAATGCAGTGTGTGAGTTTGGTGTCTTATTCCATTTTGCATATTTACCATCCACCGTGTCTCATAAACTGTGATGCTGGTTGGAGGCCATGTCTCTCTCATTCCTGGACGCTTACCTTGTGTTTCTTCATTCCTTTCTCACCAGGACCAGCCTCATAATGCTCCCTGTATTGATGGGATAGAGACGGGCTGGGAGGGGCAGACATGGGGAAGTGAGGGGATCCCAGGGGGCCTCATCTCCTCGCTCTTCTTCTCCCACCTTTCCAGCCCCAGGGCCCAGGAGGAGAGTGAGGTGGCAGCTGCAGGAGAAGGTGTCACTGCCAGGGCCCTTATTCTCACCCAAGCTGGCAGAGGGGCGGGACTGGCAGCAGTGACACCAGGGCCACTCAGCCCCCGCTTTTCACAAGCACTTTCTTTTTTGGGTGGAAGAAATTGGAGAGAGGCGGTGAGAAATCGGGGATTGAGGAACCAGGCTGTAAGACCCTATAACAGCCTGTCAGGTTCTAGAGAGACCACCCCCAGCCTTCCTCTTCCTCCAGAGGCATGGCCCCAGGACCACCTGATTCTGAGATTCAAAATTCCACCTGCCCCAGAAAGCTGGGTGGGAGCTCATGTCATCCTGTTCAGAGGCAAGGGGATGAATCACTTGACCTGAGGATTAGTGTGGAAAAGAGGAGGGGGAGAGAGAGGGAGGAGCAAGACTCCATTTGATCTTCAACAGCCAAGCACTGAGCAAAAATGTCCCCCAAAGAGGTGTCAGCATTCAACAGTCTCACATCTCCTGGGGAATCAGTCATTCAGGAGGGTCTTACTGAAAGCTCTCATATTTCCCCAAAAGTAGTGAAGGATCCCAAGGTCACTGTCTCTTCCAAGCAATGCTGCCCCGCTTTGAACAACAGGCAGAAACTTCCCTGTTCCTTAAGGTACGGAGAAATGGCGGCTAAGGTGTTGGGGAGGAGGCCAGTCCTGTGTTTCTGGTACTGTCATGTATCCGGTCTCCAACCTCAAAAGATGTGCTGATTCTCTCTCCCCCAACCCTCCCTGGGTCATGCCCACCTCCTGGAGTCCCCAGCTTTGCCTTTGCCTGCCAACTTGCCTCTTGGTTCAGCTCTATTTGGGAGCAGAGAGTCCCCATGGACCCCTAAGGGTGAAGCTCTGTCAGGCTGGGACAGAAATGTAGAGCTGGGGCCAGTTCCCAGGGGAGAACTGGGGAGGGCTGGGGTGAGGATAGAGAGAGAAGTTAAACTTTAGCATGACAAAAATATTAAAGTATTTTTCAAAGTACTCTTAAAAATGTAAATCTTTATCGATATACTGATATGCAAAATATTCCATGACACCTTGTGGAGTGAAAAAAAAGTACACATTATAAAGCAGCATGTGTAGTGTTTATATAAATTATATATTTGTGCATGTGTGCAAAAGACAGAGACAGAGAGTATATAAGGAGTGCGGTCTCAGAGGGTGTTCACTGAAATGTTAATCCTGTTTGCCTTTAGGGGGTGGAATTTGGGGTGATTTATACAGTCTTGTTTTTACTTTTCTGTGCTGTTTTAATTTCCTATATAAGTGTGTTTCATCTTTATACACAGGAAAACTCCCAATGATGCTATTTTCAATTGGAGGGGGCTGATGGTTTTCATCATAAAAGGAGTCTAATACATTAGTTAACATAAAAGGAAAATGGAGAAAGAAAAGCCTCCATCGTCCTATCTCCGAGGCAGCCCTTCAGAGCATGTGGTGGGTTTCCTTCCTGTCAGCCGGCTCTGAATCTGTTCAAAGCAGCTTTTCCATCCAGGTATAATAATAGATTGGAAAGTGCTGCACACGTACACCCTCTCATGTAAGGCTCGCAGCCCCCCTGAAAAGTAGATCTGTTTGTTTCCCGCAGTCTGTGGATGAGGCACGTGAGGTTGACTTTCAGGCAAGGAAAATGACTTGCCTGGGTCACATATACCTGGCAGGCAGAGCCAGACCTGGGATGCTCAGCACTGGCAGCCCAATGCTACTTCCAGTGCCCATGACTGCCATGCAGGGTAGGGGAGCTTCTGTGGGCCCAGCCAGGCCCAGCTCAGGGCCCTGCAAACCCCTGGCTGCTGCTGATGCCGTGCGCTTTAAGGAACTCTTCCTGTTGTCCATCAGATTCCAGGCCTGCCCCCAGGGCTAGAGCTACAAGATGCAGCCAACTCAGCACATGTGGACCTCTGGTGGGGAGAAAGAGCGCAACCCGAAAGGTCACTTAGCACAGAGCCTGGGCACACAGTAGGTATCAATAAAGATCGATGGAATGTTCTTTTTTTTTTTTTTTTTTTTTTTTGAGACGGAGTCTCGCTCTCTCACCCAGGCTGGAGTGCAGTGGCGAAATCTCGGCTTGCTGCGAGCCCCGCCTCCCGGGTTCACACCATTCTCCTGCCTCAGCCTCTCAGAGTAGCTGGGACTACAGGCGCCCGCCACCACGCCCGGCTAATTTTTTGTACTTTTAGTAGAGACGGGGTTTCACCGTGGTCTCGATCTCCTGACGTCGTGATCCGCCCGCCTCGGCCTCCCAAAGTGCTGGGATTACAAGCGTGAGCCACCGCGCCCGGCCAGTTCATGGTGAAAGTTGCTTCTAGTGTGCGCGTGCTCTGAGCCTCTGAGTGCTAAGAGAATGCCCAGCGAGTCCCACTTGGGCCATCTCGGAAGGCTTCCTGTAGGAGAGGGCCTTTGAGCTGAGCCTTCAAAGCTTGGCTGAATTTCCCCGAGGGTCCAGAAGAGAGCCACGGGCTGGTGTATCAGGCGGCGGAGTTGACACTCCCAGAAAGCAAGGTCTTCGAACTACAGGGTGCGCGCGGGCTCTCGCTTGTCTCCACCGTAGGGGGCCCTGCAGTACTCGCCAAGAGCGTAGAATTTGCCTAGTATTAGCCACGAGAGGGCGGGGTGGGGCGAGGCGGAGCAGGGCCGAGGTGGCGGAGTGGGGGGGAGCCGGAGAGCTTCATAAAGCCACAGCAAAGCGCCGCGACTCTAGTGACAGCGGCCCGCTGGAGAGGAAGCCCGAGAGCTGCCGCGCGCCTGCCGGACGAGGGCGTAGAAGCCAGGCGTCAGAGCCCGGGCTCCGGTGGGGTCCCCCACCCGGCCCTCGGGGCCCCCGCCCCCTGCCCCCTGCCCATTCCAGCCCACGCGACCCTCTCGCGCGCGGAGGGGCGGGTCCTCGACGGCTGCGGGAAGGTACCAGCCCGCCCCGGATGGGCATCGTGGAGCCGGGTTGCGGAGACATGCTGACGGGCACCGAGCCGATGCCGGAGAGCGACGAGGGCCGGGCGCCTGGCGCCGACCCACAGCACCGCTACTTCTACCCGGAGCCGGGCGCGCAGGACGCTGCCGAGCGTCGCGGGGGCGGCAGCCTGGGGTCTCCCTACCCGGGGGGCGCCTTGGTGCCCGCCCCGCCGAGCCGCTTCCTTGGAGCCTACGCCTACCCGCCGCGGCCCCAGGCGGCCGGCTTCCCCGGCGCGGGCGAGTCCTTCCCGCTGCCCGCGGGCGCCGAGGGCTACCAGCCGGGCGAGGGCTACGCCGCCCCGGACCCGCGCGCCGGGCTCTACCCGGGGCCGCGTGAGGACTACGCGCTACCCGCGGGGCTGGAGGTGTCGGGGAAACTGAGAGTCGCGCTCAACAACCACCTGTTGTGGTCCAAGTTTAATCAGCACCAGACAGAGATGATCATCACCAAGCAGGGACGGTGAGTGCGGCGCGCCGGCCCGCGGGGCCTCTGTGCCCCCGCCCGGAACAAGAACGTCTCGTCTGTTTTTCTGGCTCGACAATGCTTCTGACTCCCTGTCCCTCACTGCTTTGGCTTCAGCGTAGGGAGACAGGGGAACGGGGTTGTTGGAAGGACAGGGAAAGCTCCGGAGGGGCGTCTGTGCCCAGGCTGTTGCACCAACAGCCAGAGGACTCACAAGGGAGACGGGTGAGTGCGGGGCAGTGAGAAGTCACCTTGATTTAGGGGAAGGGTTACTGTGGCTTCATCCAGAATTGGTGTGCGCCCCTGCTGGTGTGCGCCCCTGCCTCTACTGTAGAGGAGTCGCAGCGGGCAGTGAAAGCCTGTGTTCTGGGCGGACAGGACGCCTGGGCCTCCTGTATGGGAAACTGGAGGGGAAGGGAGCCCCTTATCTCCGGGCCCCCTGCGCCCACCTCCCCCCGCTCCCTTGCTGCTGGTGTGATCAGGTCAGCTTTAGTGGTGGTGTTGGTGGTGGTGGTGGTGGTGGTGGTGTGTGTGTGTGTGTGTGTAGGGAGGGAGATTGGGATTTGGTGACATGGAGAAGCAGTCGCCAAGTTTCCTTTCCGGTCTTACTTTGAGATCATGTATCTGGTGTGTGTGTGTGTGTGTGTGTGTGTGTGTATGGGGGGTAGTGGCAGTAAAGCTTATAGGGGGCACAGATCCCTTCCAGGCACAAATGCCCACAGGCTGGGCAGATGAAGCTCACCCAGGGATCCAGCCTGGTGGCCAGCCCCACACTGCACCCTTAGAGGCTGGTCCAGTGAAAACCTTCCCCACACTCCTGTCCAGATATTCACCGGTTCAGCCTGGGGAAGTGGGGAAGGGGATTCCCATGGCTTCATGGCTCGGGATCCCTGAGCCCTGTGCGTGATGGAGAGAGTTTGGGGCTGAGGGTGCTGCTTCCGGATAGAGCCTCCTGTGCAAGGAAAGAAACAGAAACCTGCGACTTGTGTGGTATTTGTTTAGTAAGCAACCCCCGGAGTGGGCTGTGTCTGATGTGGGCTGTGTGCACCCACCCTTCCCAGTGAGGCCCATGTGAGCAGGGGATCAGCGAGGACCAGTGTGAAGGGGCTGTTGTCATTGGTGGACCTGGGATGCTGGGTCCGAGGTCCGAGAGGTGTGGATACCAAACGTGGGGCTTGGGGTGGAGGGGAGAGGGAGAAGGCCATGTTGGGCCCCAGGGGTTGGTATTCCATCTGGGCATTGCTGGAACATTCTTCCCTCCAGATGATTTTTGTGGGGTAGACTGGGACTGGGGAACCTGTTGCCAGCCACAACTGGCTTCAAGTTACCGAGCTGTTCCACTTTCCCTGGGATGAACCCAGGAAAGTTGGCGTGTTCTTTGATGGCTCAGCCTTCATCTCCTAAGCCTTCTGATAATTCCTCTCGGCTCCCCTCAACCTTAGTCACCCTTTGGGTGTACCCAGACACAGCCCAAGCTTCTGGTCCCAATGTGTCTGAATAGGAATGGACCCAGAAGATCCTGTCCCTCTCACTGCACAGACAGCGAAACAGGCCCAGAGACAGCAAGACACTCTTCCAAGGTCACACAACACACTCATTGCAGGCAGAGCTGGCACTAGAGCCCAGATGGTATTTGCCTGGGATTCTTTCTCTGGCCCCCTACGGCCACCAGTAAAAACAGCCACCCACGCTCTCCGAAGGCCCTGATGCATTCAGAGTGCTTTCACTTCCATTATTTCACTGTGCGTTAGGTAGGCCAAGCAGTCTCCCCATTTTACAGTTGAGGTCACTGAGTTGCAGGGACAGCTAGTGGCTTGTACTCCATCACACAGCAGACCAGAAGTGGGGCCTCTTAACCTTCCAGTCTGTTGTGTGGTCAGGAGGCCTTCCCACCCTGGGCCCTTGCTGGGGTCTCCCCACAGCCTCTGCCAGGCCTCTGCCTCCCCCTGCCAGTCTTGAGGGATGGGGTGGATGGAGCATCAGCCAGCACTTTAAGGAGTTGGCCAGTGCTAGGGGGCTGCCTCTCCACCTGTAGAGCCAGCTTCAGGGAGGCTGTAGAGCACTTCAGGGAGGCACTTGAGGGGATGATTCTCGAAGTGTGTATCACCATCTCTACTCCCATGGCCTCCTTTCCTTGGTGTTCCTGCTGAGTAATTCTCACTTGGCAAGTTTTTTTGTCCCCCTTTTAGATACATACACTTACATTTTTTTATTACGAAAAATTCCACTACATACAAACATGGACAGAAGAATGTAACAGACTTCCATCACCCAGCTTCCACAGTTGTCAATATGGGTCCAATCTTGTTTCTGCATCCTCACTTCGCTTCTTCTGTCTGCAACTATATTAGTAATATAGTAATTACTAAGTACATTCTAGATATTATTTTATCTCTGCACCTCTAAAAATGGCTTTTTAAAATGAATGCAATACCATTAGCAAACCTGAAAAGAATTTCCTAAATATCACCAAGCTTCTCTGATTGCTTCATAAATGTGTGTGTGTGTTTTACAGTCCTCACACTTTTTGTTCCATTCCAAGGGGCTCCATACGCGGGGTCCCTGTTGAAGGAGGCAGTGGCTCTTCACTGTTTCTTTTGGTGCTTTTTCTTGGATCAGGCTTCATAGGCCCCATGCTGACATGGAGGGGACAGAGGACACACAACCCCAATTCAGTCCCACCAGCCCCAGGTTACCTCCATACCTTCTCAGCTTGGGCTCTTGAGATCTGGGAAATCAGTAGCCATTTCCTCTCGAAACAGGCTTTTGGGCTCATAGTACAGCTTCCTTTCCGTCCTCCTGCTTTTGTGGGTTGGCCTATCCCTCCGTGGGTTCCAGTGACCCACTAGTCACACCACATCACCCATGACCTTCTTCCTTTTTGAAAGGTTCTCCCACCCCAGGCCCACCTACAGCCCATGGCTTTTTGCCTTGAGCTGACTCACGGCCGTCCCAGATTCTTCCTCTCCCATCCACCCTGGATCTATCCCTCGGTATTGACCAGCGCCAGTGGCACGCTCTTCCCAACGGGCAGAAATGGGGCAGGGCACAGGGGGTGATTCCTGGGTCCGGAGATTGATCAAGGCAGCTCAGATGGGGCTGAGAGAGGGGAACTGAGAACAAGACGATGGATTATCCCAATAGGAGACTTTGGTGTCTACGTTTGTGTCTGGAGATTTGGACAGCCTGATAATGCCCCACACAGGCTTGTGCGAGGGTTTCTGTGTGGCGGTGTGTGTGTGTTGCGAATGTGTTGGCGAGTATATAATAGTAGATGGTAGACATTCTCCGTAGAGGAAGAGAGAGGCCTGTGTCTCTGTGAGTGTGTGGGTGTGTATTAATTGCTGGCAATCCCCACTTTTCTGGGTGTGATTGGTTGATTATTATAATTAAGATAACTTTGGGTAGCTGTGTTGTGTTAAGCTCAATTTGCATTTGGATTTGTGCATGTGAAGATAGAGGTTGGTAAAACAACAATTTCAGTCCCACACTATCCTTGCTATCCTCACAGTCATTACAATTTTTTTCTTGTCTCCACTTTCCCAACTCCAAGAACTTTAATTTTTTTATTTGTAATATTTTTCATGGGCCAGGAAGTGGACCTGAACCTCCCACATAGATAACTTTAGTCGATAACTTTTTACATCTTTTTTTTTTTTTTTTTTTTTTTTTTTTTGAGATGGAGTCTCACTCTGTCCCCCAGGCTGGAGTGCAGTGGCTCGATCTTGGCTCACTGCAACCTGCACCTCCCGGGTTCAAGCGATTCTCCTGCCTCAGCCTCCCGAGTAGCTGGGATTACAGGCAGAAGCCACCAAGCCCAGCTAATTTATGTATTTTTAGTAGAGACGGGGTTTCGCCATGTTGGCCAGGCTGGTCCCAAACACCTGACTTCAAGTAATCCCCCACCTTGGCCTCTCAAAGTGCTGGGATTACAGGTGTGAGCCACGGCACCCGGCCCAACTTTTCAGAACTTAAAAATTTTTTTTAATTTGTTTTTTATGGAGACAGAATCTTACTTTGTTGCCCAGGCTGGTCTCAAATCCCTGATCTCAAGCAATCCTCCCGCCTCAGCCTCCCAAAGTGCTGGGATTACAGGCATGAGCCATTGTGCCCAACTAAAAAAATTTTTTTTAGGCTTAAGCATGCTTAACTGGTTTCATTTCTCTTGGGGCAAGTGAAAACAACTTTAATTAGAAATTTTTTTTTTTAATGAGACAGGGTCTTGCTCTGTCACCCATGCTGGAGTGCAGTGGTGTGATTATGCCTCACTGCAGCCTCAACCTCCTGGGTTCAAGCAATCCTCCCATCCAGCCTCCTGAGAAACTGAGACTATAGGCGCACACCACCATGTCTGGCTAATTGTTTCTATTTTTTGTAGAGATGGGGTCTCACTATGTTGCCCAGGCTGCAGCTTTGCTTTTTGTCTGGCTGTTTGCCAGTGGCCATCTGAGTCTATTAAGTGGATCTGAGGTTGGTAAGACGAGGAGGTCCCTTGATGCCCAAGCACATTTTGTACTTTCGTAGGTACAACACATTGCCAGAATACCCTCCCAAAAGGTGCTACCAATTTACACCCACACCAATAGTCTATGAGAGGACCCATTTTCCCATAGCCTCATCAGCAGTAGATATTATCACTTTTTTTTTTTTTTTGAGACAGAGTCTCGTTCTGTTGCCCAGGCTGAAGTGCAGTGGCATGATCTCTGCTCACTGCAACCTCCGCCTCCCAGGTTCAAGCGATTCTCCCACCTCAGCCTCTCGAGTAGCTGGGATTACAGGCGTGCACCACCACGTCCAGCTAATTTTTGTATTTTTAATAGAGATGGGGTTTCACCATGTTATCCAGGCTGGTCTCGAACTCCTGACCTCAGGTAATCCACCTGCCTCGGCCTCCCAAAGTGCTGAGATTACAGGCGTGAGCCACCACGCCAGGCCAATATTATCAATTTTTAAACATTCACCAATACGACTGAGAAGAACTATCTATCTCCTTGCTATTTTAACTTGCACTTAATTACAGTGAAGCAGAGTCTGTGCCAGGAGCTCTGAATCTGGGAGAGGTATGACGACCCTGTGAACCATCCCAAGGCTACTTAGTTCTTAGGGCCAGCAGAGGAATTTGGGGTCTTGGACCCTGTCTTATGAGGGTGGGATGGTAAGTGATTTTTTAGGGAGGCTCAATTTGGCACCAGACCCATCACCACTCTCGGTTCCTTCCCAGCAAAGTGTCATGTAAATCAGGGGCTATTTTGGGATTCCAGCTGGTGGTGATTCTAGACTTTTAGGGAGAAACCTAGATCTCCTTTCTCTTCTCCCTTTTCCCCAGCCTCTTCCTGTGTCTCCTCCATTTCCCTCTACTAGTGATAAAAACAGGATGAGCTGGGCATGGTGGTGAGCACCTATAACCCCACTCGGGTGACCCGGGAGGCCAAGGCAGGAGGATTGCCTGTGCCCAGGCATTTGAGTAGAGCCTGGGCAGCATAGCAAGACTCCATCTCTTAAAAAAAAATCAGTATGGCCTGGGCGCAGTGGCTCACCCCTGTAATCCCAGCACTTTGGGAGGTCGAGGCCAGTGGATCACCTGAGATCAGGAGTTCGAGACCAGCTTGGTCAACATGGTGAAACCCCGTCTCTACTAAAAAGTACAAAAATTAGCCAGGCGTGGTGGTGGGTGCCTGTGGTCCCAGCTACTGGGGAGGCTGAGGCAGGAGAATAATGGCGTGAACCTTGGAGGCAGAGCTTGCAGTGAGCCAAGATCGCGCCATTGCACTTCAGCCTGGGCAACAGAGCGAGACTCTGTCTCAAAAAAAAAAAAAAAGAATTAGCCAGGCGCAGTGTTGGGCGCCTGTATTCAAGGAGAATCTCTTGAACTTGGGAGGCAGAGGTTGCAGTGAGCCGAGATCACACCACTGCACTCCAGCCTAGGGGACAGAGCGAGACTCTGTCTAAAAAAAAAAAGAAAAAAAAAAGAAAAAAATTAATATGAAGAAATGGGGACCACAGGCCACAGCATGCACTCTGCAGTCAGAAGACCTCACCTCTGCTCTCCCACCAAGAACTGTCACCAAACCTCTCGGAGCATCAGTTTCTTCAAATATAAAATTGGAAATACATTTTATGTTTTTTTTTTTTTTTTTTTTGAGACGGAGTCTCACACTGTTGCCCAGGCTGGAGTGCAGTGGCGCCATCTTGGGTCACTGCAACCTTCGCCTCCCAGGTTCAAGCGATTCTCCTTGCCTCAGCCTCCAAAGTAGCTGGGACTACAGGCACCCGCCACCACGCCCGGCTAATTTTTTGTATTTTTAGTAGAGACGGGGTTTCACTATGTTGGCCAGGCTGGTCTCGAACTCCTGAGCTCAGGCAATCCACCCTCCTCGGCCTCCCAAAGTGCTGGGATTACAAGTGTGAGCCACTGTGCTGGGCCATCTTTCGAACTTTTTAACAGCTTTCAGAGGAAAGATGGACAGGAGTTAGACTCTCCATTTACATGTGAAGAAACTGAGATTTGGGCCAGGCGCAGTGGCCCATGTCTATAATCCCAGCACTTTGGGAAGCTGAGGTGGGTGGATCACTTGAGGTCAGGAGTTCGAGACCAGCTTGGCCAACGTGAAACTCCGTCTCTACTAAAAATATAAAAATTAGCCGGGTGTGGTGGCACATGCCTGTAGTCCCAGCTCTTGGGAGGCTGAGGCAGGAGAATCACTTGAACCTGGAATGTGGAGGTTAGAGTGAGCTGAGATCGCGCCACTGCACTCCAGCCTGGGTGACAGAGCAAAACTCCATTTCAAAAAGAAACTGAGATTTGGTTTAAGAATTAACTTATCCAGGGTCATAGGGTAGTAATCTATTTTTCTCAACTCAGGAAAGTCAGGGGAAGACAGGCGTGTGACAGCACCCTTCTAGGACACCTTCCCAAGGTTGTTAGGTAAGTTGTCCTGGGGACCTCTGGGGATTCGAAGTCCCTCAAAAAGAGTTCATAGGCCCCTGGAACCCTCCCTCCTCCAGGTTTCCTGACTCACTGATAGGTCCCTTTTTCCCCATCCTTCAGGGCTTCTCATGAGAGGAGGGGGAAGTGTGTGGAAATGAAAAGTAATTCTGATGAGGATTAGCTTCTGCCATTCTGAAAACTCTGCGCTTCCTGCTTGTGTTAGAAGAGAAAGGCTAAGCCATTGGAGCTGGTGATGGAACTGGTGCTGGTTGAGGTGGTGGTTGTGATGGTGCTGCTGGTGGTGGTTGTGATGGTGAAGGTGGTGGCTGTAGATGGTGGTGTCCGTGCTGGTGCTGGTGGAGATCGTGGTTATCGTGATGGTAGTTGTGATGGTGGAGGGGGCGGTTATAGTGACGGTGGTTGTGATGGTGGTGATGGATGGTTACAGTGCTGCTGGTGGTGATGGTGCTGGTTGTAGTGGTGGTGGTGACGGGGATAGTGAAGGTGTTAGTGGTGGAGATGGTGATGGTAGAAGAGTGCTTCTTTTCTGAATCTGTTACTCTGGCATGATAGCAGAATCATACAGCATCCCACCCCCTAACTTCCTCTACTTTTCCTGGAAACAAGGACTTTGAACATGAGCCCCGTGTTCAATAGAGCCTTCTTTCAGGTGGGTGGGAAGCTCCCTGTTCAACTAGGATGTGTGCAACTTCTCTGAAGGCTGAGGGCAGGCTATACCGCAGGCGGCAGACCCAGGAGCATGGGAGAGGAAGGGCCTGTGAGTGGGTGTCATGGGGCTGGGAGTGTGTTAGCACTGTGAGAGCCACGGCAGAGAGGGTGGCTGAGGAACTGGGGCGTGAGGAACTGCCTGTGGAGAGCTGGCTGGTGCCCCCTCCTAGGAAGCAGCTAAGGTTAGAGACAGGGGTGTGCAGGTAGATGTCGAGCAACTGACCCTCCGAAAGAACATTTTTTAAAACTCTGATTTGTAGCGTTTGCTGATCCCCGTGGTGTAAATACTCCTGCTATGGATGATTTCAAGCGACTCATGTGAGTCACTGAACGCAGAGCTGGGAAGAGATGCACAGTGCGCTGTGATTTAGTACCTCCTCCATGCAGCTGCAATAGCCGGAAGTAACCTCGACAGCGCAGACAATAGTAAAACGTAAAATAACTGGGCAGTGATGATTTTTTAGTTTTTACTACTTTGTTTTTTTGTTTTTGTTTTCGTTTTGAGATGGAGTCTCACTCTTGTCATCCAGGCCGGAGTGCAGTGGCACGATCTCAGCTCACTGTAACCTCAGCCTCCTGGGTTCAAGCCGTTCTCCTGCCTCAGCCTCCTGAGTAGCTAGGATCACAGGCACCTGCCACCACACCCAGCTATTTTCTGTTGTTGTTGTCCTTTTTAGTAGAGACAGAGTTTCGCCACGTTGGCCAGGCTGGTTTCGAACTCTGACTTCAGGTGATCCACCCGCCTCGGCCTCTCAAAGTGCTGGGATTACAGACATGAGCCATGGTGCCCGGCCTACTTTGACTGTTAATATGTCTTGAGTTGCAAGTTTATATAATTTAATTTTTAATTATGGCTGTGTTTAACCACTGGCTGGCAAACTCCCTAAACACCTTCCAGCTGGTTCTTGTGAGTGGGAGGAAGCCGGCTACAGCACACCACTGATGCCTGGGCACTGTTGCAGGGGAGACTGGCTGTCGAGCTGGAGCTGATGGGTGCTGGGGGCTTTCTCTCTTCTCTCTAGGCGGATGTTCCCATTCCTGTCATTTACTGTGGCCGGGCTGGAGCCCACCAGCCACTACAGGATGTTTGTGGACGTGGTCTTGGTGGACCAGCACCACTGGCGGTACCAGAGCGGCAAGTGGGTGCAGTGTGGAAAGGCCGAGGGCAGCATGCCAGGTGCGCGCGCCCCTGGGAGCGGTGGGCTCTGTTTCGTTGGGACTGGGCGCCCCCTGGTGGGCCCACCAAGCCCCTACCCCTAATTCCTAGACCTTTAACCCCCCTCCCGCTCCATCCCAAGCCATTGCATCCCACCTCTTTCTGGCTTCCTGCTTTGCTCTAGACTGTCCTCTGCTGAGTCCTCTGACCTTCCCTGCCTGGTCCTCCCTCCGCGTCCTTCCTTACGTCCCTCTCGGGACAGGCAAAGCCCTACATCACCAGGGTTCTGTCCCGGGGGCTGCATGTCAAAGAGGTGAACTGTCCACAGGAAACCGCCTGTACGTCCACCCAGATTCCCCCAACACGGGAGCACATTGGATGCGCCAGGAAGTTTCATTTGGGAAACTAAAGCTCACAAACAACAAGGGGGCGTCCAACAATGTGACCCAGGTAGGACCTGCTCTTCAAAAGGTAGCCTCGCCCTGCGCCCCACCCTGGGTCTGAGACCTCCAAGGCCACAAGGGTCCTGCGGGGCCAGTTTGGTTCATTTTTTCTTCCTTCCTAAAGCAAGGAAGGTTCGTTTTTCTTCTGTCCTAAAGGAAGGGTCATTTTTCTTCCTTCCTAAACTCTGGCTGTTTCTCACCCACCTTGGGAGGAAGATGAGATGGGATGAAGCTGAATCTTGGACAGGGGTCATATTCAGGCCACACAGGCCAACCCAGCCTCAGGGTTGCTTCACCAAATCATGGGTTGCCATTGCTTCAGCACCATGAAAGGCACAGAGTTGGCCCCGTGGTCCCAGGAAATAGATGCCGAGTTTCTCTAGGTTGAACAATCCTGTTAAAAGTGCCCTTGCTGGCTGGGTGCGGTGGCTCACGCCAATAATTCTAGCACTTTGGGAGGCCAAGGCGGGTGGATCACGAGGTCAGGAGTTCAAGACCAGCCTGGCCAAGGTGATGAAACCCTGTCTCTACTAAAAATACAAAAATTAGCTCAGCGTGGTGGCAGGTGCCTGTAATCCCAGCTACTCAGGAGGCGGAGGCAGGAGAATTGCTTGAACCCGGGAGGCAGAGGTTGCAGTAGGCTGAGATCGTGCCACTGCACTCCAGCCTGGATGACAGAGTGAGACCTTGTCTCAAAAAAAAAAAAAAAAGAAAAGAAAAAAAAGTGCCCTTGCCCTAAAAGCCCTGTTTGTGCTGATACCTTGGTCTCCATTGACATCTGGAGGTAGAAGAGGGGGCAAGAGGCTAGAACTGGTGCCCCAAAGAGTCCGGACACTGGAGTTGGAAAGCTTGGGGGAAGTTACATGGTGGCAGGGCAGGGGAATGGACAGGATGACCTCAGGGTGCTTGCTAGCCTCATGTGGGGCCAGCTGTTGGTGTGGGTGATGGGATCCTCGAAATCCCTCCTCCCCACCCCGACAACCGTCCCGCTCTGTCTACAGATGATTGTGCTCCAGTCCCTCCATAAGTACCAGCCCCGGCTGCATATTGTTGAGGTGAACGACGGAGAGCCAGAAGCAGCCTGCAACGCTTCCAACACGCATATCTTTACTTTCCAAGAAACCCAGTTCATTGCCGTGACTGCCTACCAGAATGCCGAGGTGAGGGCTGCCTGAGCCCCGTGGGGAGGAGGGCAGAGTGGGGCCCACTGTCTTCCTTGGGAGGGATTTGGAAAGTTCCCGAGCCCCAGACTCAGGACTCAGGTGACTCTATTTCCCTTCTCTCTAGATTACTCAGCTGAAAATTGATAATAACCCCTTTGCCAAAGGATTCCGGGAGAACTTTGAGTCGTAAGTGCCACTGGGTTCAACTCAGCTTTGGTCCCTACTGAGACACATCCTCTCCCTGCCCCTGAAAACAGGAGGGTGGGGGACAGGTGCTAGAGGTGGGCAGTCCAGGGAAGGAGGGTCAGAGAAGGAATGTGTGAAACAGGTAGGCTCACAGGTGACTGGTTCTGCTTGTGACTCGTTTTCTTGCCTTCTATTTTTTTCTAGCATGTACACATCTGTTGACACCAGCATCCCCTCCCCGCCTGGACCCAACTGTCAATTCCTTGGGGGAGATCACTACTCTTCTCTCCTACCCAACCAGTATCCTGTTCCCAGCCGCTTCTACCCCGACCTTCCTGGCCAGGCGAAGGATGTGGTTCCCCAGGCTTACTGGCTGGGGGCCCCCCGGGACCACAGCTATGAGGCTGAGTTTCGAGCAGTCAGCATGAAGCCTGCATTCCTGCCCTCTGCCCCTGGGCCCACCATGCCCTACTACCGAGGCCAAGAGGTCCTGGCACCCGGAGCTGGCTGGCCTGTGGCACCCCAGTACCCTCCCAAGATGGGCCCGGCCAGCTGGTTCCGCCCCATGCGGACTCTGCCCATGGAACCCGGCCCTGGAGGCTCAGAGGGACGGGGACCAGAGGACCAGGGTCCCCCCTTGGTGTGGACTGAGATCGCCCCCATCCGGCCGGAATCCAGTGATTCAGGACTGGGAGAAGGAGACTCTAAGAGGAGGCGCGTGTCCCCCTATCCTTCCAGTGGTGACAGCTCCTCCCCTGCTGGGGCCCCTTCTCCTTTTGATAAGGAAGCTGAAGGCCAGTTTTATAACTATTTTCCCAACTGAGCAGATGACATGATGAAAGGAACAGAAACAGTGTTATTAGGTTGGAGGACGCCAACTAATTTGGGAAATGGATGAAGGACTAAGAAGGCCCCCACTCCCTCTGGTCCTTCTCTGTTTAGTAGTTGGTTGGGGAAGTGGGGCTCAAGAAGGATTTTGGGGTTCACCAGATACTTCCTGGCCCACGATGAGACCTGAGAGGGATGTCCCCTTGCCCCATCCTCTGCCCTAACTACAGTCGTTTACCTGGTGCTGCATCTTGCTTTTGGTTTCCAGCTGGAGAAAAGAAGACGAGAAACTCTTGGACATGAAGGAGCTTTTTGCATCTAGGGGGTGGGAGGGGTCAGGTGTGGGACACGGGAGCAGGAGACTCCACTTTCTTCCTTTGTACAGTAACTTTCAACCTTTTTGTTGGCGTGTGTGTTAATCCCTGATCCAAAAAGAACAAATACACATATTTTATAACCATCAGCCAGCCAGGGTCAGGGAAAGGACTCACCTGACTTTGGGCAGCTGGCCTGGGCTCCCCCTGCTCAAACACAGTGGAGATCAGAGAAAAGGGGCTGGAAAGGGGGGAATGGCGCACATCTCAAGAAGCAAGATATTGTTTGTGGTGGTTGTGTGTGGGTGTGTGTTTTTTCTTTTTCTTTCTTTTTATTTTTTTGAATGGGGGAGGCTATTTATTGTACAGAGAGTGGTGTCTGGATATATTCCTTTTGTCTTCATCACTTTCTGAAAATAAACATAAAACTGTTGAATGTGCCTGCCTCAGTGCCAGCATGGGGGGGACATGGATGGGGACTCAGTTGGGGTTGTACCCAAGCTGGTGTACCCAAGGTGTTCTGTCGGCTTTCATTTATGGGGAACCTGCTAAAACCCTGAAATGACTCCAGCTGAGTTACAGCAAGGCCACATGTCCTACCTTCAGCACTCAGGGGGATGGTTGATGCTACCTCTTAAGGCATCTTGGGACGGACAGAGAAGAATCCCTTGCCCTGTGTGCACCCTGACCTTGAAAGGAGGGGTGTGAGGGCAAGGCCAAGGGCTGGACTGGAAGCAGGGGTGCAGGGTGCTGTGAGGGGGTGGCACTTGATTGCTCTTTGCATTTCTAGCAGCCCTCCACCTTTATCTCTAGGGTTATTCAAGGATTAAAGAAATAAATATAAAATGAGCCATGTGAAGTGACCATTTTTGTAGGTCAAAAAGCCAAATATTAGCAATTTTATGTGACTCAAGCTAATACATGTAAAGGGTTTAAGAACATTGCCTGACAAACAGTAAGCACTCACTGTGTAAGCTATTGTTACCAACAGTTTCTAGCTGTTTCTGTCTCTCTGTCTTTTTATACACACACTGAATTGTGTTTGTAAAATAATACATACTTTTTTTTTTTTTTTTTTGAGACAGGGTTTTGCTCTTGTTGCCCAGGCTGAAGTACAATGGTGCGATCTCGGCTCACTGAAACCTTCGCCTCCCAGGTTCAAGCGATTCTCCTGCCTCACCCTCCTGAGTAGCTGGGATTACAGATGTGCACTACCATGCCTGGCTAATTTTTGTATTTTTAGTAGAGACGGGGTTTCGCCATGTTGGCCAGGCTGGTCTCGAACACCTGACGTCAGGTGATCTACCCACCTTGGCTTCCCAAAGTGCTGGGATTACAGGCGTGAGCCACCACACTTGGCCTATACATGCTTCTTTTAAATAATTCAAGCAATGAAGAAAAGTATAAAGACAACAATAAATTATCTCAAATCTTACCCATCAAGAATTATCATTAACATTAGATGGGTTAGATAGACAGAAATAGTTTTATAAAATTGGAACCATACTGAAAATGCTTTTTCTTAATGAAAATGGTTAAATGTATCTTATAGAATTTAGTCACACACACATACACACACACACACACACACACACACACACACACACACACACATTAAGACAAGCAAAACCCCTCAAACTCTCAAGTGAAATGAAGGGAGTTGCTAAACTTAAGATAAATTTTTCTTCACTACAAGAAATATTTTCTTGTTTTTTTTTTTTTTTTTTTTTGAGACAGAGTCTGGCTCTGTTACCCAGGCTGGCATTCAGTGGCGCAATCTCAGCTCACTGCAACCTCTGCCTCCCGGGTTCAAGCAATTCTCCTGCCTCAGCCTCCCGAGTAGCTGGGACTACAGGCGTGTGCTACCACGCCTGGCTTTTTTTGTGTTTTTAGTAGAGACGGGGTTTTCACCATGTTAGCCAGGATAGTCTCGATCTCTTGACCTTGTGATCTGTCCGCCTCGGCCTCCCAAAGTGCTGGGATTATGAGCCACCGTGCCCAGCCAAGAAATAGTTTCTAAAAGAACTCTCAGGATAAGACAGGCGCTTATAGGAAACATTAAGAAATTAGAGTTACTATGTTGCCCCACCACAGTCCAGGGTGCACCCCACTCTAATGGGGAAACATCATCATGGGCTTTGGGTAGTTCTCCCAGTTCTGTTTGGAGTCTGGAAAAACCTGGGTTTTTTTTTGGTTTTTTTTTTTTTTGGTCACAGTTCACATCCCATCCTTTTTCGCTCTCTACTCAGAGGCACCTTCTAGTTAGAAGGAAAAACTAAGGTGGCATACTTGGCTCCATTTCCTTTGAATTTGGAGTCTCATAATTTTGTAAATGACAGGAGTTCTGCCACATTGTGCTCTGTGAGTTCAGATTATTTCTCCCCCTACTCCTACCCCGTGGCTGTCACTTTCTAAAGTTAATGGGTTGGGTCCAATTCCTTTCTTGGAGGAACTGTTGTTGATAATTATAATACTCTTTTCTCTCGCCATTTAAAAATGATTTTTGCTCCCTTCATTAGATATGAAGTTAAGTGACTCGTGATCAAGCCATACTTTACCACCTTTTCTGGAAGTCTGACTGCATGTTTTGATGTGGTGTTATTTGGCTCATAAAGGTTCATTACTATTATTTCTTCACTATTAGATGTACCTTTTACTGTATATACTGTGTATATATACACATACCGTATATATCTATAATATATATAACCTAAATACCACACAACTCAAGATATTTCTTCAAGAGTTAAACACTAATAATATCACAACTATATTTCCTCCATCTAATCTCCTGCCTTTCCCTCATAGATAACCAGTATCTTTAATTTTGTGTTTTGCTTTTCCTGCCTTTTATTTGTTATATTTTTTATTTTTATTTTTGTAGAGATAAGGTCTTGCTATGTTGCCCAGGCTGGTCTTAAACTCTTGGGCTCAAGAGATCCTCACCTTGGCCTCCCAAAGTGCTGAGATTACAGTCATGAGCCACTGCATCCAGCCCCTTTCTTGCTTCTTAAAATTAAGTGTTAATACTTTATGTAAGTCTAACTACTGTGCTATGTAGTTTTACTTGTTTTTAACTTTATAAAATAATATATATGTGTGTGTGTATGTATACATACATACATATATGTTTTGATTTTTGACTCAACACTGTTGTTAAGATTCATCCATTTGTGGCAGGTGTTTTTCACTTTTCACTATTTTATGATATTCCATTATGTGTATGTTTGCTATAATTTACTTATCTATTTTCCTGTTGACAATTTACACATTTTTGTTATTATGAACAGTTTTTAAAATATTTTTTAATGTGTCTTCAGGCACACAAGTGCTAAAATTTCTCAAGTCAAGTCTGTATCTAGAAATCGGTAGGATATGTGAATGTACAATTTAACAAGAGAATGCCAAATTACTTTACTAATTTACACTCTCACCAATAACGTACAAGAGAACATGTTGAGTTTCTTTCTTTCTTTCAGCAGTAGTAAGGTTGAGCCTTTCTTCACATGTTTTCTAATCATAGGTTTGTAAAATGATTTGTTCATATCTTTCACTCATATTGCTATTAGGGTATTTGTCTTTTTCTCATTGGTTCTGGTTCTTTATATATTCTTGAGTTGACATCAACCATCATTTGGTTATTTATATTGCAATTATCTTCCTCTAGATTATTGTTCCTCTTTTCATTTTCTTTAAAGTGGTTTTCTGATGAACAAAAATTTGTAGTTTTAATGTAGCTAAATTTAACAATTTTACTTTTTTTTTTCTTTTTCTTAAGAGACAGGGTCTTGTTCTGTCACCCAGGCTAGAATGCAGTGGTGTCATTATAACTCACTGCAGCTGCAAACTCCTGGCCTCAAGTGATCCTTCCACTCAGCCTCCCCAGTAGTTAGGACTACAGGCATATGCCACCATGCCTGGCTAATTTAAAAATTTTCTGTAGAAGGCCAGGCGCGGTGGCTCACGCTTGTAATCCCAGCACTTTGGGAGGCCGAGGTGGGCGGATCACGAGGTCAGGAGATCGAGACCACGGTGAAACCCCGTCTCTACTAAAAATACAAAAAAATTAGCCGGGCGTGGTGGCGGGCGCCTGTAGTCTCAGCTACTCGGAGAGGCTGAGGCAGGAGAATGGCGTGAACCCGGGAGGCGGAGCTTGCAGTGAGTCGAGATCGCGCCACTGCATGCCAGCCTGGGTGACAGAGCGAGACTCCGTCTCAAAAAAAAAAAAAAAATTTTCTGTAGCGATGAGGTCTTGCTATGTCACCCAAGCTGATCTTGAACTCCTGACCTCAAGTGACCCTCTCGCCTTGACCTCCCAAAGTGTTGGGGTGGCATGAGCCACCACACCTGGCCAACATTTTATAGTTAGTACTTTTCCTTATCTCATTTAAGAAAACTTTTTCTGCTTGAGGGTTAGAAAGATATTCATCTGTACTTTTTTCCATAGGATTTGAAGTTTTGCATTTGACATTTAATTCCTTTTAGTGTATGGTGTGAAGGATTCATTTTTGTTTTTGTTTTCCAATTTTTCCTGTTTGTTTTTGTTGAATAGTCTTTCTTTTGCCCATGGTAGTGGTCTCACATACTACTTCTGGTAGAGCAAAGTCCTCTTTTTAAAATTTCTTCTTCTGAAGTGCCTTGACTATGCCTAGCTAGCTCTTTGCCCTTCTATACGCAATATATAATAACCTGGAAATTTTCATAACAACCTGACCGAGATTTTTATTGAGGTTGGACTAAATCTATTGTTCGATTTGAGAGAAGAGATAACTTTGTGATATTGTCTTTCTATGAATGAACATGGGATATTTCTTCATTTATTTAGGTCATCTTTAAGGTTCTTTAGCAAAGTTTTCCAGTTTGTAGGTGCAGGACTTTTATATCTTTTGTTAAATTTATTCTTGGGTATTTCTTTTTTTCTCTGTAAAAGGCATCTTTTAAAATATATGTTTCCTAGCTGTTTGTTACTGGTTTGCAGAATTACAATTGATTTTTGTATATTGATCATGAGATCCAGCCATGTTGCTAAAGTCTCTTATTATTTTGGGGGAATTTCCTATAACTTCTTTAGAGCTTTCTCTGTGGCCAATCTTATTATTTTAAAAAAATGAGAATTTTAGCCGGGTGTGGTGGTGGGCGCCTGTAGTCCCAGCTACTCAGGAGGCTGAGGCAGGAGAATGGCATGAACCCGGGAGGTGGAGCTTGCAGTGAGCCAAGATCGCACCACCACACTACAGCCTGGGTGACACAGCGAGACTCTGTCTCAAAAAAAAAAAAAAAAAAAAAAGAAAATTAATGAGAGTTTTATTTCCTTGTTTCTAATCATTATGCTTCTAATTTATTTTCCTTATCTTATTCGACTGGTCATAACCTCAAGTGCTGGTTTTTTGTCTTTTGGGGGATGGTTTCTTTCACTCTTTTTTGACCCCACCTCTGATGGGGTCTCACTCTGTCACTCAGGTTGGAGTCTCACTCTGTCACTCAGGTTGGAGTACAGTGGTGTGATCATAGCTCACTGCAGCATTGAACTTCTGGGTTCAAGTGATGCTTCTGCCTCAGCCTCCCAAATAGCTAGGACTACAGATGTGCATATTACGAAGCCTAGCTAGTTAAAAAAAAATTTTTTTTTTCTTTGTAGAAACAGGGCCTGGTTATATTGCCCAGACTGCTCTTGAACTCTTGGCCTCAAGTGATCCTCCTGCATTGGCCTCCCAAAGCACTGGGATTAGAAGAGTGAGCTGCCATGCTCAGCTCAGTTTTCCCCTATTTATTACACTTTTTTTTTCTTTTACTTGTTTGCATTTCTATAATTTATTTATTTTAGTGGCTTATCTATACATTTTAATAAGTATATTTAATAATGAATGATGTTTTATCCTCCCTTCTCGTCAGTAAAATAATTTTTGATCACTTTAATTCTGATCTTCCTCCTTCTGACTTACTGTTCCTCCTTCTGACTTACTAATAAAAACTTACTTCCTTCTTCTGACTTATTGATAACTCCTATATTATCATTTTAGTAGCCATTCTAATAACCTTTTTTCCATTCATATTTTTCTCCTCTCAACTTACTCATTTCAGTTCTTTCTTTTTTAAACCCCTAAAAATTGGACTCCTTTATTATTTTATTGAGACTATGCTTGGTTTGGACTTACCTTTATGTTACCATTCTTTTTTGTTCATTTTCCCTTTTTTGCATTTCTCTTTTTTGGGGGATCATTTACCTACATCTTTAAATCCTTTGTAAGTTCTTTTAGAGAAGTTCTCTTTGTAAACTTCCCCTGGGCTTGTTTCTTATAAATGTTATCATTTTCCCTATTGGTATTGAGTGATTGTTTTGCTGAATACACAATTTCGGGTGAACAGTATTTTTTTCTTAATTTTTTTTTTTGAGGTGAAGTTGTACTCATTGTGTCACCCAGGTTGAAGTGCAGTGGCACGATCTCGGCTCACTGCAACCTCTGCCTCCCAGGTTCAAGTGATTCTCCTGCCTCGGCCTCCTGAGTAGCTGGGATTACAGGCATCCACCACCATGCCTGGCTAATGTTATTTTTTTTTTTGTATTTTTAGTAGAGACAGGGTTTCACCATGTTGGCCAGGCTGGTCTTGAACTCCCGACCTCAAGTGATCTGCTCGCCTCAGCCTCCTGAAGTGCTGGGATTACAGGCATAAGCCACTGCACCCAGCCTTTTCTTATCATTTTATATGAGTAATTCCACTGTATTCTGGCTCCATTGTTGTGAGATCTGCTGCTATTCTAATTATCATTCTTTGTTAGGTCATCTGTGTTTTTTCTCTGCTTTCCAGATCTTCTATTTATATCCATGCCCTAAAGATTCACTATGATGTGAGAAGGCATGATTTTATTTTTCCTTATCATATTTGGGATACATTATGTTTCATGGATCTTTGCATTCATCATTTTCATGAGCTCTGAAAATTCTCAGTCATCATCTCTTTAAATATTGCTTCTTTCTATTCTCTCCAATTTCATCCTTTAGGACTCCAATCAGATGGGTGTCTTTTTTTTTTTTTTTTTTTTTTGACAGGGTCTGGCTCTGTTGCCCAGGCTGGAGTGCAGTGGCATTTTCTTGGCTCACTGCAACCTCCACCTCCTGGGCTTAAGCCATCCTCCCACCTCAGCCTCCTGAGTAGCTGGGACTGCAGGCATGCACTGCCATACCTAGCTAATTAAAAAAAAAATTTTTTTTTTGTAGAGACAGGGTCTTGCTATGTTGCCTAGGCTGGTCTTAAACTCTGGGCTCAAGCAATCTTCCCACCTTGGCTTCCCAAAGTGCTGGGATTACAGGTGTGAACCATATTTATCCTTATAATTGCATTATTTGTTTTTGTAAACATTCTACACCTAGCTATTATGTATTTTCAACATCTGCTGTCCTTGTAGGGGGTGATGGCAGGGTTGTTGTCTAAATCTGTTGTTTCTTTTGATTCTCAATGATAATGGGTTTGCCTTCTTCCATGCTTGGTGGTCTTCTTTCTTTATTTATTAAATTTTGCTAAAGAAAATCTTCAAGGAGTCTTTGGTGTATAGGCAATAACACTTCTGAGTATTTAACATGTCTTTATTTTACTTACACATGTGAGTGATAGTTTGACTCAGTATAAAAGGCTAGGTTGAAATAATTTTCTCTCAGAATTTTTTTTCTTAAAGACCAGTATGACAGTACTCTCAGACTTTTTTTTTTTTTTCCTGAGATGGAGTCTCAGTCACTCTGTTGCCCAGGCAAGAGTGCAGTGGTGCCATCTCGGCTCACTGCAACCACTGCCTCCTGGGTTCAAGTGATTCTCCTGCCTCGGCCACCAGAGTAGCTGGGATTAGAGGTGCATGCCACCACGCCTGGCTAATTTTTATATTTTTAGTAGACATGCGGTTTCACCATGCTGGCCAGGCTGGTCTCGAACTCCTGGCTTCAGGTGACCCACCTGCCTTGGCCTCCCAGAATGCTGGGATTACAGGCATGAACCATCACACATGCCCTACTTACAGAATTTTTAAAGCATTTTTTTCATTGTCACTTAGTTTTTAGTATTGCTCTTAAGAAGTCTGATGCCATTTTTTTTTTTTTTTTTTTTTTTGAGACGGAGTCTCGCTCTGTCGCCCAGGCTGGAGTGCAGTGGCGCAATCTCGGCTCACTGCAAGCTCCGCCTCCCAGGTTCACGCCATTCTCCTGCCTCAGCCTCTCCGAGTAGCTGGAACCACAGGCACCTGCCACCACGCCCGGCTAATTTTTTTGTATTTTTAGTAGAGACGGAGTTTCACCGTGGTCTCGATCTCCTGACCTCGTGATCCGCCCGCCTCGGCCTCCCAAAGTGCTGGGATTACAAGCATGAGCCACCGCACCCGGCCAGTCTGATGCCATTTTGATTCATGATCCCTTTTGGTAGGTTTTTAGATCCTCTCTTTGTTCCCAGTGTTTTAAACATTCTATATTATATACCTTGGTCTGAAGCCCTTTTTCATTTGCTATTCTGGTGCACCCAGTGAGAACTATCAACCCAGAAATGCTGTCCTTCATTCTTAGAAAGTGTCTCTTCCTTGCCGGTTCAGTGGCTCATGCCTGTAATCCCAGCACTTTGGGAGGCTGAGGCGAGCAGATCACTTGAGGTCAGGAGTCCAAGACCAGCCTGGCCAACGTGGCAAAACTCCATCTCTACAAAAGTACAAAAATTAGCCGGGTGTGGTGGTGCATGCCTGTAATCCCAGTCACTCGGGAGGCTGAGGCAGGAGAATCGCTTGAACCCAGGAGGCAGAAGTTCCAGTGAGCCAAGATTGCACCATTGCACTCCAGCCTGGGCGACTACGTGAGACACTGTCTCAAAAAGAAAGAAAGTTTCTCTTCCTTTTTAAAAAACATTTTTCATATTTTTAATTTTTTTTTTTTTTTTTTTTTTTTTAGAGATGAAGTCTCACTGTGTTGGTCAGGTTGGTCTTGAACACCTGGCCAAAAAATTCTTCAAGCAAGAGCATACTTCCTCCCAGAGAGCTGGTTTACTACCGCACCACTGGGAGCTGATTTATTAGGTTGTGGCCCCCACGATGTTAGTGTGTAGAGATATGAGTTCTCCTAAAGAGACTCTTCCAAATTTCTTACCTGCTGACTGGAGAATATTGTAGGAGTGAAATATGAGAAGAGAAACTGAGGGGCTAATTTTTTTCTTTTGCAAACTTTCACTTACATTTTCTTCTTCCAGCTTTGCCTCACCCTTCCTAGCTACTGTCTTTGGTATCCCCAAGTCCCATGTCTGTTCCTTTCATTTTCTTTAGAATAACACTCTATACTTCTAGGTGGTAGTGGTAGTGAAATGGTTATTTTGTTGCTCAGGGTGGGAAGCAGTCATGGGCATCTGGATACATCTGATTTCAGACTTTTAGCCAGTCCACCAATTGTCAGTACCATGCCTCAATCCCACCTTCCGCTGTGCCAAGTTCTGAGCCTCTTAAGCATTCTTTTGGGCTAAATCAGTTCACTCATTGTTAATCCTGTTTGTAGACATTGTGGGCTGTAGCTCCATGTTGCTTAATCATGCACTACTCCTCCATCTGCTTTCTAGTTTCCAAAAACTTGTTGAAATGTATTGTCTGGTTCCTTTTCCTCTGCTATTCTCTTTGTTCCTGTGGTTTCAAACATTTGAAAAATTCCTATATTATCATTTTAGTAACCAATATACGATTTTTTTTTTTTGAGACAGAGTCTCGCTCTGTCTCCCAGACTAGAGTGCAGTGGTGCAATCTCGGCTCACTGCAGCCTCTGCCTCCTGAATTCAAGCGATTCTCCTGCCTCAGCCTCACGAGTAGTTGGGATTACGGGTGCGTACCACCATGCCTGGCTAATTTTTGTAGTTTTAGCAGAGACGGGGGTTTCACCATGTTGGTCAGGCTGGTCTCGAACTCCTGACCTCGTCATCTGCCCGCCTTGGCCTCCCAAAGTGCTGGGATTACAGGCATGAGCCACCGCGCCCAGCCCAAATACATAAATTTTAACCTAAACACTCTTCATCAATTTTGAATGGAACCTGGTACATTTTTTCAGCCTTCATGGGTTGGCCTTCTTCTTTCTCTACCCCACACCCCCAAATTTCAGACAAGTTTTCTTCTATTTTGTCTCCGATTACTTCCTATCCAGCTAGTATTTATTTTTCAGAGACATTCATTATTCTTCGACTTGATCTCAACCCTCTGTTTCTCTCCATTTTCTTTCTTTTTTTTTTTTTTTTTGAGACGGAGTCTCGCTCTGTCGCCCAGGCTGGAGTGCAGTGGAGTGCCGCGATCTCGGCTCACTGCAAGCTCCGCCTCCTGGGTTCACGCCATTCTCCTGCCTCAGCCTCCCAAGTAGCTGGAACCACAGGCACCTGCCACGACACCCGGCTAATTTTTTGTATTTTTAGTAGAGACAGGGTTTCACCGTGTTAGCCAGGATGGTCTTGATCTCCTGACCTTGTGATCCACCCACCTTGGCCTTCTAAAGTGCTGGGATTACAGGCGTGAGCCACCACTCCCGACATTTTTTTTTTTTTTTTTTTTTTTTTGAGACAGGATCTCACTCCGGTTGCCCAGGCTGGGGTGCAGTGGTGCTATCACAGCTCACTGTCACCTCAACTTCCCGGGCTCAGGTGATTCTCCCACCTCAGCCTCCTAAGTAGCTGGGATTACAGGCACACGCCACCATGCCCAGCTAAATTTTTGTGTTTTTAATAGAGATAAAATTTCATCATTTTACCTAGGCTGGTCTCAAATTCCTGGGCTCAAGCAATCTGCCTGCCTTGGCCTCTCTAAATGTTGAGATTACAGGCGTGTGCCACTGCATCCGGCCTTTGTTTCTCTTCCTATTACTTCGTTTTCATTTTTTTGACTTTATATTCTGTCCTCTGGGAGAGATTTCCAAAGTTATCTTAGTAGTGGCTTATTAACTTGGGGATGGCTGAAGATTAATTTCTAAAGGAGGGAGTGATCCAGAAGGATAAACATCTGTACTTATGATTTACATGAATGCCTTTCTGAGTTACAGCTATCTCTTAGTATGCCATATTTTGTAAGAGTTTATATGGCAAGAGTTATAAACAGCTGGGTATAAAAGTAACTGTTGGGGGCTGGTCTGATGGTATTGGGTTATCAGGACTTATTAGCATTAGTGTCACTAAAGTTGGGAGACAGAGTGAGACTCTGTCTCAATCACACAAACAAACAAAAAACCCAGCCTGCCTAAGCTACTTATACCTAGATTACCACTGGGTTTTCCAGATAGGGAAAAGGGATGCAGGAACTGCTTCAGAAAACATCTGAAAAAACACAACTGCCTGTGGTCATATCCTAATATAACAAGTATTCTTCTGTGATGTAAGAGAAATTGTGGGCTGGGCATGGTGGCTCACATCTGTAATCCCAGCACTTTGGGAGGCCAAGACGGGAAGATCACGAGGTCAGGAGATCGAGACCATCCTGGCTAACACGGTGAAACCCCGTCTCTACTAAAAATACAAAAAATTAACCAGGCATGGTGGCGGGTGCCTGTGGTTCCAGCTACTCGGGAGGCTGAGGCAGCAGAATGGTGTGAACCCAGAAGGCAGAGCTTGCAGTGAGCCGAGATGGCACCACTGTACTCCATCCAGCCTAGGTGACAGAGCAAGACTCCGTCTCAAAAAAAAAAAAAAGAAACTGTGGCACAGATACATGGCTGAATCATGTTCGGCCACACACAATATCAAAATGGTCTTTCACCTCACTGATTTGGTTTTCCCCCAGTTCAAGTGTGCTCTTTAGAGCCTTCACTGAAAGTTTAAATTCTGCCATTGGATTTTAGTTTTCTTTTCAGTTTTGTCTTATCTCATCTATTTTTCTTTCATCCTGGCCTTTTATCTTTGTATCTCAGTTTTCTCCTAATAGATTTATTTTATTTCATTTAATATGCTGAATAGTTACCTGAAATTTTTTGGGTAGGTCTTAAAAATGTCAGTATAATTGAAGAGGTAACTGACTATGTGGGATTACCAGCTATATATCAGTTCAAAAAATAGTCCAACTGTAACCTTTTTTGGGCAAAATAATAGATATTATATACCATACTCCTCCTTTCTGAAAACTTCACCCACACCCTCCTCCCTCCAGGGGTAAGCCTCGGAAGGCCATGTTTATATGATGTGACCCTGCCCCACCTCATCTGCATCATAACTGATTGAAAGTGCATTGACACATGAAAGAATTGAGGTTGAGAGTCATTAGTCACTTTGGGGTGGTGCTTGAGTTTGGGTTGTCTACACTGTGTTGCAACAGGTCAGCCAAGCATATGAAGATGCAGAAGAAGATATGCAAGGAGACAGAGGAATAAAATTTAAGAAGAGATTGAGTGATGATAGCAAGATGAGAGTAAGAGTGAAAGAGAATTTCCTGGTTCCAGTTCCCTTTAAAGTTCTACTTAACTTCCTCTCTTTGTCCCTTGAGTCACTTCCATGTGGTGATAACAATTCTCCTTTAGTTTGTGGTGGGATTCTGGGACTACTAAGAGAACCTCAATTAAGACATCCCTTCCCAGTCATAATAAGCAAATCACATCATTGTGAGTAAGAGGATGAAGATGCTGCACAGTCTGTTCCTATAGTGGGAGGACATGGATCCAGCTCATCCCAAACTAATATCACACTGTTAAGAAACATGACGAAAAGCTGTGGGAGTGGAGACACAGAGATCACATCCTCATTTTATCCCTGTGTAAATTATTTTCTGATCTATCAAAGGTTGACCCTGCCATTCCTAGGTCTTGCTGAAGTATTGGTGTAGCTTCCATATGAGTAGCAAAAGCTCACAAAGCTTTGCCTATAGCCAATTTCCAATTGTGGAGTTCAAAGTGGGAGGGAACAACTGAAGCTTCTGGCCAGGTGTGAGGACCAAAATCATAGTCTGAAGTGGAGGGTCATAGCCAAGTCCTGTCTGCTTCTCATGTTCAATACTAGGATTTCAGATCAGTGAAGAAGCAGTGGGCATACATTTTAGATGGATGCTTTGACTTTGGAGTAACAGTGGACCGTCTTTTAAAAAGGGAGATGTCTAAATGAGATTCACCTAGATGGGAACCAAGCCTGTGAGGCCGACAGTAGCTTGGCAGAGAGCCGACAACACTCTTCAAGGAGGCCCTTGAACATCACCAGGGCCACAGAGTCTCTCCTGGATGCTGTACTCAGTGACAACTTCATTCTTTTGAAACTTATTATAAAAAATTTTGAGCATACAAAACATTCACTATATTTAACAATTATTAATATTTTGCCATATTGCTTTGTCTATTTTTTCAGGCATTCTAAACTAAGTTGTTAATATCATGATATTTCACTGTCAAATATTTCAGTCTACATCTCTTAAAAGCAAGGGCATTTTTGTTACATAACCACAATGCCACTTATCATGCCTAACAAAATAAAAAATAATTTCTAGTATGTTCTTTTATTGAGTCCTTATCCATATTTACCTCACTGTACCCCAAATGTCTTTCACAATTGATTTGTTTGCCCAGATTCCAAACAAAGTCTACATCTGATACTTCATTGTTATTCCCCCTCTTTTAATAGGGAATAGTCCTTCTACTTCTCCTTTTTCTTAAATGCTGTTGACTTTTTAAGTAGCCAAATCAGCTGTTCTGTAGAGAAGTATCCCACTTTCTGGATATGGGTGACTGCTTTCTCATGATGTCATTTAATTTATTTGTCTATACTCTTTATTTCATACAAATTTACATATTTATCTATATACACACACAGTGGGCCCTTGAACCCTCATGTAGTTGAAAATCTGCATAAACTTTTGACTGCCCAAAAACTTATCTACTGTTGATTGGAAACCTTACCAATAACATAAACATAATCCATTGATTAACGGATATTTTGTATATTATATGTATTATATACTACATTCTTACAGTTAAGTAAACTGGAGAAAAGAAAATGTCCTTAAGGAAGCCATAAGGAAGGGGAAATATATTTATTATTCATTAAGTGAAAGTGGATCATCAAAAAGGTCTTCAACCTCATCATCTTCCTGTTGAGTAGGCTGGGGAGATGGAGGAAGAGGAGGGGTTGGTCTTGCTGTCTCCGGGGTGGCAGAGGTGGAAGAGTTGGAGGAGGTGGAAGGGGAGGCAGGAAAGGCTGGGACACTTGGTATAATTTTTATTGGAAAAGATCTGTGTACGAGTGGACTCATGCAGTTGAAACCCATGTTGTTTGAGGGTCTAATGTTCAGTCACATTAAAATGCACAGTCTGCCTTATTGTCCAGCTAGAACTTTCTGACCAACTTGATAGTAAGAGGGATTGTTAACAAAATTCAGACAGAGACTGATGTCATATCTTCAAAGATTGGGACACCTGACTAATAAATAATCTCTGCTTGTCCCCACATGTGAGCCACCAATACACCCTAAGTCTAAAAGTCTCTAAGGAAAAAAGTACACATATTTCTTATTTGAGCTACTATACTTCGAGGTCACTTTGTTACAGCAGCTTAACCTGTCTTCCTTCCCACAAAGTTGTCAAGGAAAATATCTACATTAGAGATAATGGTTAGTCATTATCCTATCAACAACAAATGGTGTTATTAGAGGTGTCATTATCCTCTAGTAACACCATTTATTGGCTAGTCCATTAGTTCCCCATTTATTTACAATGCCATCATTATTATATTTTGAATTCCAAGGCATACATAAGTATGAGTCTGTATTTTTTTCCTTTTATTCATTTGTCTTTTACTATGCCAATTATACACTTTTTAAATGACACATTTTACTTTGAGATAATTGTAGATTCACAAAAAGTTGTAAGAAATAATACAGAGGCTTGGCACAGTGGCTCATGCCTGTAATCCCAGCACTTTGAGAGGCAAGGTAAGAAACCCTGTCTCTACTAAAATACGAAAGTTAGCTGGACATGGTGGTGCACACTTGTAGTTTCAGCTACTCAGGAGGCTGAGGCAGGAGCATCGCTTGGACCTGGAAGGTGGAGGTTTCAGTGAGCCAATATTGTGCCACTGTACTCCAGCCTGGATGACAGACAGAGACTCCATCTCAACAACAACATCAATGAAAAAAAAATTTTTAAAGAAATAATACAGAAATCCCATGTACCCTTTATCCTGTTTTCCCAGTGGTAACACTTATAAAACTATAATATTACAACATAGGTACCAACATTCATGCAGTCAAGATACAAAACATTTCCATCACCACAAGGATCCTATAGCCCATTTATAATGACACCCATTTCCCTCCAGATCTCACCCCCTCTTTGACCCTTGTAGGTTACCTACTAATCTGTTTTCTGTCAAATTTTTTCTTAATGTATTTGGGGGCTCTGTTATTAGGGGCTTTTATGTTTAGAATTGTAACTGAGGATTTTATCAATATATAATGTCCTTTGTCTCTTATAATCTTTTAAAAAAATGTAAGGTCTACTTTGACAACAATATAACCACCAGCTCTCTTTTGGTTACAACTTGCATGGAATATTTTTTCCTTCAAATTCTTTGTTTTCTTATATCTAAAGTGAGTCTCTTGTAGACAGCACACAGATGAATCATGACTTTTCATCACTCTGTTAATTTGCCAATTAAAAATTGTTATATTTAGCCCATATCAGATGATCTGATATCTGATAACATATCTGACATGTTATATTTAACATATCAGAATGGAATTACTGATGTATTAGGGCTTAAAATGAATTGGTAAGTGTTTCTTTCTCTTTTACTTTCTGGAAGAGATTATATAGAATTGGTGTTATTTTTTTTTATTTTTATTTTTTCTAAGACGGGAGGTCTCACTCTGTCACCTAGACTGGGGTGCAGTGGCACAATCTTGGCTCACCGCCACCTCCACTTCCCATGCTCAAGCAATCCTCTTGCCTCAGCCTTCCGAGTAGTTGGGACTACAGGCACACACCACTACACCTGGCTAATTTTTGTTTTTTTTTGTAGAGACGGGGTTTCACCATGTTGCCCAGGCTGGTCCCAAACTCCTGAGCTCAGGTGATCTGCCCTCCTCAGATTCCCAAAGTGCTGAGATCACAGGTGTGAGCCACCACACCCAGCCAGAATTGGTGTTAATTCTTTCACCATTTGATAGAATTCTCCAATGAAACCATCTGGGCCTGAAGATTTCATTTTTGGGAGTTTTATATTATGAACTCAATTTACTTAATAGTTGTAGGACTATTCAAATTGTCTGTTTCATATTGGGTGTAGATTTTGTTTTTTGAGGAATTGGTTCATTTCATCTAAGTTACTAAGTTTATATGCATAATTATTCATAACGTTCCCTTATTCTCCTTTTATTGTCTGGAGATCTGTAGCAATATCCCATTTTGGTCCTGCCATTGGTAACTTGAGTCTTCTTTTTTCTTTGTCAGTCTTGCTAGAGGTTTGTCCATTTTATTCATTTTTAAAAAGAACTAGCTCTTTGTTTCATTTATTTTCTCTATTGTTTTTGTTTTAAATTTAATAGATAGTTGCTCTTATCCTTCTGCTTGCTTTGCATTTATTCTGCTTTTCTTTTTCTGGCCCTTGAGGAGGAAGATTAGATTATTGATTTGAGACTTTTCCCTTTTTTTTTGAGACAGAGTCTTGCTCTGTCCCCAGGCTGGAGTGCAATGGCACAATCTCACTGCAACCTCTGCCTCCCAGGTTCAAGCACTTCTCCTGCCTCAGCCTCCCAAGTAGCTGGGATTACAGGCACACACCACCACGCCTAGCACTTTGGGAGGCCGAGGTGGGCAGATCACCTGAGGTCAGGAGTTCAAGACCAGCCTGGCCAACATGGTGAAACCCCATCTCTACTAAAAATATAAAAATGAGCCAGGCATGGTGGTGGGCCCATATAATCCCAGCTACTTGGGAGCCTGAGGCAGGAGAATCGCTTGAACCTGGGAGGCAGAGGTTGCAGTGAGCCGAGATCACTTCATTGCACTTCAGCCTGGGTGACAGAACAAGACTCTCTCTCAAAAAAAAAAAATTATTAAGATAATTTTATGGTCCAGGATGTGGTATGTATCTTGTGGGCACTTGAAAATAATGTTCATCCTGCTGTTTTCAATCGTAATATTCTTGTTGGTTGATGATGTTAGGTTCTTCTGTACACTTGCTGATTTTCTTTCTTTTTTTTTTTTTTTTTAACAGAGTCTAGCTCTGTCATCCAGGCTGGAGTGCAGTGGCGCAATCTTGGCTCACTGCAACCTCCACCTTCTCCTGCCTCAGCTGCCTGAGTAGGTGGGACTACAGCCACACACCCCCATGCCCAGCTAATTTTTGTATTTTTAGTAGAGATGGGGTTTCACCATATTGGCCAGGCTGGTCCTGAACTGCCAATCTTGTCATCTGCCTGCCTTGGCCTCCCAAAGTGCTGGTATTACAGGGATGAGCCACCGCACCTGGCCTCACTTGCTAATTTTCTATCTAATTGTCCTGTTCATTGCTGAGAGAGGGGTGTTGAAGTTTCCAGTATAATCATGGATTTGTCTATTTCCCCTTTCAGTTATATTAATTTTCCCCCTCTATGTTGGACAGCTCTGAACATCAGTTTATTTACATATTTTGTAGCTCTGTTGTTTGATGCATACAATTTAGGATTGCTATGTCTTCTTGAGAGATTGACTTTCATTTTCTCTGCTTCTGGTACTTTTCTTTGCTCTGAAGTCTACTTTATCCATGCCAGGTGCAGTGGCTCACACCTGCAGTCCCAGCACTTTGGGAAGCCAAGGTGGATGGATTCCTTGAGGCCAGGAGTTTAAGACCAGTCTGGCCAACATGGCGAAATTCTGTCCCTACTAAAATTATAAAAATTAGCTGGATGTGGTGGTGCATGCCTATAATCCTAGATACTCAGGAGGCTGAGGCATGCGAGTCCCTTGATCCTGGGAGGCAGAGGTTGCACTGAGCCAAGATCATGCCACTGCATTCTAGCCTGGGTGACACAGTGAGACTCTGTCTCAAAAAACAACAACAAAAAAATGAAGTCTACTTTATCTGATAATAATATAGCCACCCCTGCTTTATTTTAATTGATATTTGCATGACATATCTTTTTTAAAAATCTCTTTACTTTCAACCTGCCTATATAGTTATTGTGGTGCCCCCTTATTCGTAGTTTTTCTTTCTGTGGTCCAAAAATATTGTTTAAAATTCCAGAAATAAACAATAAATTTTAAATTGCTCATCATTCTGAGTAGCATGATGAGATCTCTCACCATCCTTCTGTCTTCCACCAGGATGTGAATCACCCCTTTGTTCAGTGTATTTATGCTGTATACACCACCTGCCCGTTAGTCACTTAGTAGTCAGTCTTGAGGGTTATCAGACTGAAAAAACATCATATATATAGGGTTTGATACTATCCTCAGTTTCAGGCATCCACTGAGTGTCTTGGAACATATCCCCTGCAGATAAGCGGGGACTACTGTATATTTGAAGTAAGTTTTTTTTAGGCAGCATATAATTGGTCATATTTTCTATAAACTCTGCCAATCTCCATTTTTTAATATGTGTATTTAGACCATTTACATTTAATGGAATTACTGATATGTTAGGAATTAAACCAGTGGGTTTTTGTTGTTGTTTTATGATTATTCTCTGTTTCTCATTTTTGTTCTTTTTCCTGCCTTCCTGTGGCTCAATGGAACATATTTTAGAATTCCATTTTGATAGTGTTTCTGAGTATATCTTTTTGTATAGTTTTTAAAATAGTCACTCTAGCTATTATATTATCTATCTATCAATCTAATCACATTCTACTGATGTAATTTTTCCCAGTTAGAATGAAACATACAAACCTTATCTTTCTTGGCTGGACACGGTGGTTCACCCCTGTAATCCCAGCACTTTGGGAGGCTGAGGTGGGAGGATCACCTAAGGTCAGGAGTTTGACACCAGCCTGGCCAACATGACAAAAGCCTAAAACAAAAAATACAAAAATACAAAATACTAAAAATACAAAAAAAAACAAACAAAAACTTAACCAGGAATGGTGGTGCATGCCTGTAATTCCAGCTACTCAGGAGGCTGAGGCAGGAGAATCACTTGAACCCAGGAGGCAGAGGTTGCAGTGAGCTGATATCACACCACTGCACTCCAGCCTGGATGACAAGGGTGAAACTCCATCTCGAAAAAAAAACCCTTATCTTTAAGGTCCTTTACTCTCCCCATTTTTAGTATAATTGTCTTAAATATTTCCTTTATATTCACTTAGAACCACACCAGGTAGTCTTATAATTTTGCTTCAACCATCAAACATAATTTAGAAAAATCAAGAGGATAAGTTAGTTTATTAAATGTATTCATATTTTTGCTTACCATGTTCTTCCCTTCTTCCTGATGTTCCAAGATGTTCTATTATAACATCCACTCTGTTTAAAGAATTTCCCTCAGCCATCTTTAAAGGTAGACCTGCTGGCAACAAAGTCTCTTAGTTTTTCTTCATGTGAAAATGTCTTGATTAACCTCTTATTCATGAAGGGTATTTTTGCTGAATGTAGGATTCTGGGATGAGTTATTTTCTATCAACATCTGGAAAATATGCCACTTCCTTCTAGCCTCCTTAGTCTCTGATTAGAAATCTACTGTCATTTAAATTGTTTCTCCCTTATAGGTAAGATACTACTTCTCTCTCACTGCTTTAAAGCCTTTTGCTTTGCCTAGTTTTCAGAAGTTTGTGATGTGTTTCGGTGTGGATTTGAGTTTAGCCTATTTGGGATCCACTTGACTTCTTGAGCCTGTAGGTTTATGTCTTTTGCCAAATTTGAGATGTCTTCAGACACTATTTCTTCAAGTACTTTTTTTTTTTTTTTTTTTTCCGACAGGGTCTCATCGCCCAGGCTGGAGTACAGTGGCACGAACATGGCTCACTGCAACCTCCCACTGCCTTCCAGGCTCAAATGATCTTCCCACATCAGCCTCCCAAATAGCTGGGATCATAGGCACGCACTGCCACGCCCAGCTAATTTTTGTATTTTTTGTAGAGACGGGGTTTCACCATGTTAGCCAGGCTGGTTTGAAACCCCTGACCTCAAGTGATCTGCCACTTGGCTTCCCAAAGTGCTGGGATTACAGGCCATATTAGCCAGCTAGTCTGGTACTCCTGAGCTCAAGGAGATCTGCCTGCCTTGGCATCCCAGAGTGTTGGGGTTACAGGCATGAGCCACTGAGCTTAGCCTCAGGTACTTTTTTCTTTCTTTCTTTTTAAAGATACTGTTTGTATTGAATGTGTTGATCTGGGCATGTCTTTCTGTGTTGCCCAGGCTGGAGTGCAGTAGCGCAATTTCGACATCTGGGCTCACTGCAAACTCTGCCTCCTGGGTTCAAGTGATTCTCCTGCCTCAGACTACAGAGTAGCTGGGACTACAGGTACACGCCACCATGCCTGAATAATTTTTGTATTTTTACTAGAGACGGGGTTTCGCCATGTTGGCCGGGCTGGTCTCAAACTCCTGGGCTCAAGTGATTTCCCCAGACTCGCCTCCCAAAGTGTTGGGATTACAGGTGTGAGCCACCGCGTCCAGCCCTTAAGTACCTTTTTTTTTTTGAGACAGAGTCTCGCTGTTGCCCAGGCTGGAGTGCAGTGGCGCGATCTTCGGCTCACTGCAGGCTCCACCCCCCGGGGTTCACACCATTCTCCTGCCTCAGCCTCCCCAGTAGCTGGGACTACAGGCGCCCGCCACCTCGCCCGGCTAATTTTTTGTATTTTTAGTAGAGACAGGGTTTCACTGTGTTAGCCAGGATGGTCTTGGTCTCCTGACCTCGTGATCTGCCCGCCTCGGCCTCCCAACCTTAAGTACTTTTAAAACCCTGCTCTCTTTCTCCTCTCCTTCTGGACTTCTGATGACAAGAGTGTTAGATCTTTTGTTATCGCTCCACAGGTCCCTGAGACTGTGTTCATTTTTTTTGTTTGTTTTAGTCTGTTTTCTCTCTGTTCTTCAGTTGGGTAATTTCTATTTTCCTTTTTTTTCAGTTTACTATTTTTCCTCTATTCTCTCCATTTTTACTGTTGAACTCATGCACTGAGTTCTTTATTTTGATTATTATATTTCTCAGTTCTAAAATTTTCATTTGGATCTTCTTTATGTCTTCTATTTTTTTGCTGAAACTTTCTAGGTTTTCATTTGTTTCAAGTGTGTTCACTGAAGTATTTTTATCATAGCTGCATAAAAATCTTTGTCAGATAATGTTAATATGCCTGTCGTCTCAATGTTGGCATCTATCAGTTTTCTTTTTTCATTCAGTTGAAAATTTCCTGGTTCTTCGTATAACAATTGATTTTCTACTGAAATGTGTACATTTTGAGTAATATGACACTCTTGATCTTATTTAAACCTTCTGTTTTAGCTGGCTTTCTTTGATGCTACTCGGGCAAGAAAAGGGGTGCCTTCACCTCTTTACTGCCAGACAGGGGTAGAAGGCAAGGCCCTCCACATCATTTTTATTGACACTGCGGGGAGAACTACCCTCAGTGGAGATGAAAGTCCTTACTCCTTACTCTGCCTTCCCTTGACACGGCTCCATTCGGTGGATGAATGGGGGAAGGGAAGGTCAATTTCCTCCCTACAGCCTGGCAAGGATGGAAGTCTAAACTCCTCACTTGGTCTTTGCTGGCATGTTTGGGAGTTGAGCCACAGTTTATTTTCTGTAATATTTAGCTACAGTAGAATGGCTATTGTCTAAAACAGCAGTCCCCAAACTTTTTGGCACCAGGGACTTGTTTCGTTGAAGACAATTTTTCCACAGACCTGGGTCAGAGAATGGTTTCAAGATTATCCAAGCAAATTACATTTATTGTGTACTTTATTATTATTACATTGTAATATATAATGAAATAATTATGCACCTCACTATTATGTAGAATCAGTGGGAGCCCTGAGCTTGTTTTTCTGCAACTAGATGGTCCCCTCTGGGGGTGATGGGAGGCAGTGGCAGATTGTCAGGCATTAGATTCTCATAAGGAGCATGCAACCTAGATCCCTCGTGTATGTAGGTCGCTCTTATGAGAATCTAATGCCACTGCTGATCTGACAGGAGGCGGAGCTCAGGAGGTGCATCAGCAAGTGATGGGGAGTAGCTGTAAATACAAATGAAGTTTTGCTGGCTTGCCCACTGCTCACCTCCTGCTGTGTGGCCTGATTCCTAATAGGCCATGGACCCGGAGCCGGGAATTTGACGTAGGCCAGGCGCGGTAGCTCACACCTGTAATCCCAGCACTTTGGGAGGCCAAGGCGGGTGGAGCATGAGGTCAAGAGATTGAGACCATTCTGGCCCACATGGTGAAACCCCGTCTCTACTAAAAATACAAAAAAATTAGCTAGGCGTGGTGGCATGCGCCTGTAGTCCCAGCTACTTGGGAGGCTGAGGCAGGAGAATTGCTTGAACCCGGGAGGCAGAGGTTGCAGTGAGCCAAGATCGCGTGACTGCACTCCAGCCTGGGCGACAAGAGCGAAATTCCATCCAAAAAAAGAGATGCTCTTGGTTATACTCATGTACTTATCTTCCAGAAGAACTTCGGACTCAGCATTTCAAATCCCCCTTTTGAAAATCCCATTAGAGTTTTGATTAGGAATGTATTGAATTTACAGATTAATTAGAGGAGTATATCTTTTTTTTTTTTTTTTTTTTTTGAGGTGGAGTCTTGTTCTGCTGCTCAGGCTGGAATGCAGTGGCGTGATCTTGGCTCACTGCAACCTCCGCCTCCCAGCTCAAGCAATTCTCCTGCCTCAGCCTCCCGAGTAGCTGGGATTACAGACGTCCAGCACCATGCTCAGCTAGTTTTTGTATTTTTAGTAAAGACGGGGTTTCGCCACATTGGCCAGGCTAGTCTTGAACTCCTGACCTCAGGAGATCCGCCCACCTCGGCCTCACAAAGTGCTGGGATTACAGGCGTGAGCCACTGTGCCAGGCCTTGGAGGAGTATATCTACTGCATTAGAATATTGAGTCATTCCATTGAAAACCAACGACTCTTTATATTTATTACTCCTGTATTTTATGTCCAACTTTGAAAAGTCATAGTTTTTTGAAATTTCTTGTTAGATATATTCTTATATCATCACAGGGTTTCTTTTTTAAATTGGAAATGGGATATTATTAAGTAGCTATTTCTAATCAATAATTGTCAATGTCTACAGAGTCATTAGTTTCTGTATATTCATCTTATATCTGGCCACTTTACTAAGTCTTTTCATTAATTCTTCCAGTGGCTTTTTTTCCCTCTACTAAGCATCCTCTTCCCCCACATTTCTGGTAACAGCTGCAGGAGTGCATATACAATACAGTACAAGTCAATCATAGCATCCCATGCTCCTGGATGAAAGGTTGGCACATGACTCAAGACAAACCAATCAAAACCCTTCTTGGGATTTTTATGGCTGCAGTTGATATAAAAAAAAAGGCTTATTTTTTCCCCTAGTTATGGTTTTCAGGTACTATCCTGGATGCCACTGGTAGCCAGCACCCTCTAATTGCATGGAGAAACCCATTCTCATTTAGGAGACAACGAGGTTGAAACACAAAGTGGGAAACCAAGATAATAGAGAGAGAGATAAACTAGGAGTATTTGGTCCTTGTTCCCAATATATTCCTGCCTTTCCCATCTCATGACACAGTAAGTCCCCTTTTGTTTAAATTGAGTGGGTTTGTTTATTTGCAACTAAAAGAATCTTGACCATACAGAACTGGTACCAGAAGTTGGGTGATGTAAGCAATAGAATTTGAAAAGTGAACCTGAACAAGTGGTGTGGAATGCAATGAAAACGCCCTCTTTCCATCCTGGGAAGGTAGCTGTTCTCATGGTAGTGGGTCAGCTGGGTTAACCATTTCCTGTTGTACCTTGGGAGTCAGATTATGTGGCCAAAAGTGATGAAATTATTGGTGAACTTGATGGAAAATGTTAGATATTGAACATAATTTACTTCCTGTGGTCTTCAATATAGTGCTACAAGATAAGAAAAATCTTTCTTTTAAGCTGGACCATCCAAGGAGGTTGGATAATTAGCTTTGTTAAGAAAGATTCAATCTATCTGTGGCCAATGATCTAATACCACCAAGAGACAATTGTGTGCTGTGTGTAACTGCAAAAGCTGAATTTTCTTCTCTATGCTCAAGTTAGGAGTCATCAGAGCAAATGATCTATTATACCCATAGTCTATTTTTTGTTTTGTTTTGTTTTGTTTTATTTTTTGTTTTCTTTTTCTTTTTTTTTTTTTTTTGAAACGGAGTCTCACTCTGTCGCCCAGGCTGGAGTTCAGTGGCGCAGTCTCGGCTCACTGCAAGCTCCGCCTCCCGGGTTCACGCCATTCTCCTGCCTCAGCCTCTCCGAGTAGCTGGGACTACAGGCGCCCGCCACCACGCCCGGCTAATTTTTTGTATTTTTAGTAGAGACGGGGTTTCACCGTGGTCTCGATCTCCTGACCTCGTGATCCGCCCGCCTCGGCCTCCCAAAGTGCTGGGATTACAAGCGCGAGCCACCGCGCCCGGCTTATTTTTTGTTTTCTATCTCTCTGTTCTACATGCACGGTGTCGAATAACCTGCCTTGCAGTCCCAGCAGCCCTCCCCTTATTGGAGTCTCAGCAGCTCCTGGGGCTATAGAGTGTTATTTGATACCAGCAAGAAAGAACAAGTCCGTTTCACAGTGTTCCCAGCAAAAGTCCTGTGATTCACTCCGGGCTGTTGTAGATCAAGTGCCCATCCCTGAGCAATCATGGGATTGCTCCCATGACAAGGGAGATGGGAATATATTGAGTGGCACAACCTAGATTTGGGAGCGGAAACAATCCCAGATTAAATATCCTGTCTGAGGATGGACTGGGGAGATTGTTCCCCAAAGGAAATTCAAGGTCTCAATCCCAGAAGGATGCTGAGAAGTGAACCCCAGATGTTCTAAGAAAGAACCTGAACCTAAGGCCAGGATGGCATCGTCAGAGCCTCCAGGCCTGTTTCTAGGAGACAGGCACAACCATAGCCAGGTTCAGAGTCAAATTTCATAACTGGGCAAAATTGTTAGCATTGGTTCCTTGAACATGGTATCCCCAGGAATTGAAATGGCAGACAGTCAGCTAGGATTTAAGGGAGTTGCGTCACCAGAGAAATCCCAGGCCTGGCAAATAGGGGCCTCCAATGGCTCAGCCCTGAGGTCATTCCCACTCTATGCCAGTAGGAAGTGGGGCACTTGAGGACTTGAAACTCCTCCTAGGTCTAGCCATGGAGGGCAAAGGACGAGGTAAATTCAGGCAGTGGCCACAATCAGGGCAATCTGATCTGCTAAGAAACAATCGATTTCACTGCCAGGGAAGTGAGTTCTTGCAGGTCCTATCCTCCCACCTGGAGTGAATTTCTAGACTGTGGACCACTGTTACTTTCCCTCCTCTCCCCTTCCTTTTAAAAAATATACGTTACTTTTTTTTAAAACAAAAATCCTAAGTGCTGTTTGTTTGTTTGTTTGTTTATTTTGAGACAGAGTCCTGCTCTGTCACCCAGGCAGAAGTGTAGTGGTGTGATCTTGGCTCACTGCAACCTCCACCTCCCGGGTTCAAGTGATTCTTGTGCCTCAGCCTCCCAAATAGCTGGGACTGCAGGTGTTTGCCACCATACCCAGCTAATTTTTTTGTCCTTTTAGTAGAGATGGGGTTTTGTCATGTTGCCCAGGCTGGTTTTGAACTCCTGGCCTCAAGTGATCCACCCGCCTCGGACTCCCAAAGTGCTGGGATTACAGGCATGAGCCACTGTGCCCGGCCTTAAGTGCTCATTTTTATAAAACAAAACAACATAGAAAGTTACAAAGTGAAACCTGAGTCTGTCCCCAGACCCTCCCTCTTTAGGTCCACTCTGACTCTCTAGAGAGTAACACCTTTAAGAATTATGTGTGAATCTTCCAGTGCTTTCCCTGTATACATACAAATACAAGTATACACCTGAACCATAGAAGAGAGTAAAATTGAAAAAGTCTCCCTCTATTAATTCTGAGGCCCATTCCCAGAAGTAATTATTTTTAACTATTTCTCTTTTTGGCTTTCCTGATAGTACTTCCATGATGCTAGAAAATATGCTTCCATCTCTGTGCCTAATCCATCAAGTTTAAACAGTAGCTTCTGACTCCATGTAATGAAAGGTGATGAATTTAGCTTGCTTTCTCTGCTTCCTTCTTTCAATCCCTGCCAGTCACATATTTATTTACTTCTTCTTCTACTATTTACTTTTATAAATTTAAATAATATATTTCAAATCTATTTCCTGACTTCTTGTTGGATCATTGCCTGTACAAAAATGATTTTTTTGTTCTCACACTTGATTGATAGTTTGGCTGGGTATAATTTCCTCTCAATATCAGTTAGGATTAAGGTTAGCTATAAATAAGAGACTCAAAATAGCAGTGGCTTAAACAAGTTGAAGTTTCTTTCTTTCTTTTGTGAAAGACTGGAGGGGACTAGGTTCCTCCCAGTTTTCCACTGTGTCACACTTAGGATGTGGCCCTTCTCCTCATGGTTCAAGAGGATGGCCTCATATTGGCTTTTTTTTTTTTTGAGACAGAATCTCGCTTTGTTGTCCAGGCTGGAGTGCAGTGGTGTGATCTCGGCTCACTGCAACCTCTGCCTCCCGGGTTCAAGCGATTCTCCCACTTCAGCCTCCTGAGTAGCTGGGATTATAGGCGCACACCAGCATGCCCAGCTAATTTTTGTATTTTTAGTAGAGACGGGGTTTCACCATGTTGGTCAGGCTGGTCGCGAACTCCTGACCTCATGATCTGACCACCTTGGCCTCCCAAAGTGCTGGGATTATGGGCATGAGCCACCGCGCCCGGCCCTCATATTGGCTTTCTAGGCAGCGGGATGGAGGAAGGTGCAAAGAAGGAAGGGACAGCTGGAACTTAGTCACATGGCCACACTTAGCTTCATGGAAGCCTGGATGTGGAACCTTCATTCTGGATGGCCATGCACCCAGCTGATTTTTTTTTTTTTTTGAGACATGGTCTCACTCTGTTGCCCAGGCTGGAGTGCAGTGGCCTGATCACAGCTCACTGCAGCCTCAACTTCCTGAGCTCAAGTGATCCTCTTGCCTCAGCCTCCAAGTAGCTGGGAATACAAGTGCACACTGCCACACCCAGCTAATTTTTAATTTTTATGTTTTGTAGAGACACGGTCTCGCCAGGTTGCCCAGGGTGGTCTTGAACTCCTAGGCTCAAGCAATCCTCTTGCCTCAGCCTCCTGAAGTGCTGGGATTACAGGTGTGAGCCGCTACACCCAGCCAAATATCAGGTGTTTGTGTTTCTTTGTTTTTTTGAGACAGGGTCTCACTCTGTCACCCAGGCTGCAATGTAGTGGCTTGATCTCTGCTCACTGCAGCTTCCACCTTCTGGGCTCAAGGGATTCTTACCTCAGTTTCTCAAGTAGCTGGGATTACAGCCATGCACCACCATGCCCAGCTGATTTTTGTATTTTTTGTAGAGATGGGGTTTGGCCATGTTGACCAGACTGGTCTCGAACTCCTGAGCTCAGGTGATCCACCTGACTTGGCTTCCCAAACTGCTGGGATTATAGGTGTGAGCCACTACGCCTGGCCAACTATCAGTCTTAATGCACCCTATACTTGTTAAAGGTTTTGCTCCACTTTCTTCTTCTTTTTTTTTGGACAAGATTTGGCTCTGTTGCTCAGGCTGGAGTGCAGTGGCATAATCATAGCTCAGTGCAGCCTGGAACTCCTAGGCTTAAATGATCCTTCCATCTCAGCCTCCTGAGTAGCTGTGGGACTACAGGTGTGCACCACCACGCCTAGCTCGCTTCCTTCTTCTTGCATCAGGTGTTGCTTATGAGATGTCAGCTGACAATCTGATTTTCATTTTACCTTTGTAGGTAATCTCTTTTTCCTCCTAGAAGTCTTCAAATGAGAGAGAATGACTTACGCAGAGCACTTGGGATGCGGGAGCACAAACCATTTCCTCACCATTCCCCACTGACCCGTGGTGCTTGTCCTCCCCACCAGACTCCATCCTTCGCCTGCCTTCTGTGTCTGCCGCTCAGTGAATGTGGATGTCCTCCAGCTCTGGCTCGCCCTGAGTGATGGCATCCTCCTGAGGCTTTAGCTACCACCTGTGGGATGAATCCCAAATTTATCTCCACCCCTTAATCCCTTTCTCAACCTCTAGGTACAAAATTATCTAATCATCCACTGGGTATTCCACCCGACTGACCGACAGGCACCTCGATCCCCCCCACGTGCAAATCTCAACTCTCCAGTGCCTCTCACCTCAAGCCGAACCTCCCATTTGTCCCTGTCTCAAGGAACTGGGTAAGTTTGCCCTTTATCCCAAGCCAGAACCTACCATTTCTGAGGTCTATACCTCTGTATGTTACTGTCCCTCCCTGAACTTTCTTCTTCCTTTGCTAATGCTCATTCATCTTCCATAACTCAGTTGAGGGACAGTGTTTTTAGGAAAGCGTTTCCTGGTTTCCTCCTGCCTCGGTCTGTGTTGGGTGTCCTCTCTTGGGCTCCCAATGTCTGGAGAGTCCCTGTGCCCCATCATCACTGTATACTTCCTTTTTTTTTTTTTTTTTTTTGAGACAGAGTTTCTCTCTTGTCACCCAGGCTGGAGTGCAATGGAGCAATCTTGGCTCACTGCAACCTCCGCCTTCAGGGTTCAAGCAATTCTCCTGCTTCAGCCTCCCGAGTAGCTGGGATTATAGGAATCTACCACACCTGGCTAGTTTTTTATTTTTAGTAGAGTCAGGGTTTCACCATGTTGGCCAGGCTGGTCTCAAATTCCTGACATCAGGTGATTTGCCCACCTCGGCCTCCCAAAATGCTGGGATTACAGGCGTGAACCCCCTGTGCCCGGCCCATCACTGTATACTTTCTAATCATCTGAACCCTCATCGGGACTGTGAACTATGTGAAGTTAGACACTGGATCTCATTTTCGAATTTCCAGCTATAGTGGGACATCTGGCACATACAAGTGACAGCTTCTTTTTGGTTTGTTTGTTTTGAGACAGAGTCTCGCTCTGTCGCCCAGGATGGAGTGCAGTGGCGCGATCTCAGCTCACCGCAACCTCTGCCTCCTGGGTTCAAGCAATTCTCTGCCTCAGTTTCCCGAGTAGCTGGGATTACAGGCGCCCGACAGGTAGCAGCTTCTATGGTTTGCTGTCCAGCCCATTTTTTGTGCACCTCCTGATAACTACACCCCCATTTCTTTGGGGAACTGCCTCTCTCCCTCTACATGGTCCTGAGGAGCTGAGCTGTGGTACTCTCTTCTACTTCCACGTCCTCTACAAAGGCGGGCATGTGACCAGGCTGGGTTAATCAGTTTTTCATGTCCCTGGCAACAGTGATTAGACCAATGGGTATCAGTGACCCAAGCAGGACCATCAGATTCTTTTTTGGAATTACCCTGCAGACACTGGAAGGAGGTCCCTTTCATGTTGGGATTGCTAGTTGAGATGTTATAGGTGTGGGGCTGCAGGTGGCCATCTTCCCTCCTTGTGGAGGGAGTCGGTGTGTAGAAAAAAGGCAAGCAGACTCAAGTGGAGATGAGATATGGGCAAGGATGGAGTCCTGGTGGCCTTGTGTCCTGAGTTCCAGTCCTGTTGGTGCCTGTTGCCCTCCTTCAGCCCTTTAGACTCTTAGAGTACAGTGTCCTCCCAGTGTGAGCCAGCAAGTTCCCTCTTAAAGTTGGTTTGAGTGGGTTCCTGCTGCCTGTAACTAAAAGAGTTCTGACTAATAGAGGACTCCGTACAAATTTAATGAAAACACTCATAAACTAAGTGAACCATCTCAGGCACTCTCGCCCACCCTCCGAGGTGGTGCAGCAAGACCTCCTCATCTATGCTCTTTGAAGAGGCTGATACTACCCCCTGCCTGCACTTGCAGTCTCCAGTCTGAACCCTGCAGAATGGCAAGTGAGACCTTTGTGATCTGACCTCAACTTCCGCAGCAAATTTCCCATCCTCTTCCTAGGCAGCCTCTGTTCCAGCCAGTTCCTTGCACATAGGTCACTGAACTTGCCCTGTTGTTTCAGACGGTTGCATGTGCCTCACATTGATGCTCTTATCCCAGCTGATTAATCCTGACCCACCCTCCAAGACCAATCCCAAGGGCATCTCCTCTAAAGTCTTTCCTGCCCCACCCAAGCATAGTTCAGCCCCCTTTTCTGCAGTAATCACCCCCCACTGCAAACCCATCATAAGAAATCACAATCATTGCTTACTCATCTGTCCTTCCTCTACTATGCAGGGTCCCTCAAGGGCAGAGGCATGCTTTTTATCTGCCTTTGTAGCCCTGTCTCCCAGCACTCACAGTATATTGTCAACAAACACATGTTGTGAGTGGTCTTGGGAAGAGGCTTCATTTCCTTCTCTATAAAATGGTGGAAAGGGAGTTCTTCTGACCCCGCACACTCCCAGGTTTCAGGTTTCAGAAGAGAGGCACGTCTTATGATTATCCATCAGGACCCACTCCATGCCAAGAGGGTGGAGAGCAGAAAGACACTGTGGACCTCATCGGACTAGCCCGTGTCTACACTGGCTTCTGGTACAGTTGATGATGGGTCCATTTAACTTAGAGTACCCTGACTCTCCCCGAGAGTCTCTGAGCTTTAAGCAGCCCAGTCTCCTCCCTCATTTTCCACCACCAGATGTGACAAAAAGAGAGGGGAGGTTCTTGGAGGTCTCCTGACCCTCCATTCATGTGTCAGGACAGAGACATCCCGGGGAGGTGCTGGAGGAGCTTTGGGGAAGTCAGAGAAGAGGACTGGGAAAATTCTCTCTGTTGCATGCACTCAAGTCCCTGGCTGTGACTGTGTTACTGTATGAGCCTTCCCACACCAGTGGTAGGCAGCATGGTGGAATGCTTAACAGCAGAGAATCTGGAATCCAGAGTAGCTGTGCAGCTTTAGGCAAGTCACCTAACTTCTCTGTCCCACAATTTCCTCATCTGTAAAATAGGGATGATAAAAGTAGTTACCTCACAGGGTAGATTGTGAGGAATAAGAGTTATTTGTAAAGCACATAATAACTGCTATTAGTGCTTATATATACAATAATAGGGTTTCCTGTGTTGAAACTCAATCTTGGGACCCATGAACTCTTTTTGTCCTTAATAAAGAGATAACTCAATGGGCCCATGAGCAGAGTGGGGGTGGGATGGAAATGATTATGAAACTGCAGTCATGTGTCCCTTAATGATGGGTAGGGATGCGTCGTTAGGTGATTTCATTGTGGTGGGAACATCAGAGTGTACTTCCACAAACCCGGATGGTACAGCCCACTTCACACCTAGGCTATGCGGCATAGCCTATTGCTCCTAGGCTACAAACTTGTACAGCATGTTACTGCACTGAATACTGTAGGCAATTGTAACACAATGGTAAGTATTTGTGTATCTAAACATATAAAATGCACAGTAAAAATACCATATTATAATCTTATGGGACGACTGTCATTTATGCGGTCCATTCTTGACAAATGTTATGCAATGCATGACTGTGCATGGAGGATGGAAAAGACATAGTGAAATTCCTCCAGCATCCACAAGAGGGCTCCTCAATCTCCCCAAAGCACCCACTTCACTATGATGAAGAGCCTCGTGGGACTCATTGCCTTTTCTTCTACTTGGGTATCTATCGAAGCAGGTCAATGAGAATCAGGCCACAAATGTGTGATGATGGCTGAAGGTGCTGCCTAGTGATGGCAAATGACCCACATAGAAGCATCTCCAAACTCAGGCTGTGTGCATCCCAATACACACCACCTCTTATCCCGCAGAGACACAGATATCCCCAACCTTTATCCCTGTCCCCCAGGACACTGGGGAGAGGGAGAGTCATGTGCTCTGTGGAAAACTATGCCGGTTCCCTCCCCCACGCCCACCCCTGGGAGTCAGGCCCCTCCACCAGCCTCACCCATTGGGCCCTCATAGTGATCTGGCCCCTAAGCAGCCACAGACCTCTCCTCAACCACTCCTGCCTCCCCAGCTACCTGAGCCTGACCACGGTCTGAGCTAGGTCACGTGGGTCTAGCTCTGGCCCTCACCTCTGGTTTTTGGGAGAGAGCTGTAAGTGGGATGGGAGTGAGGTGGGGAGATGGGAGACATCCCTGTGTCCTGCAGAGAGGGTGAGGATTGGGTTGAGAACAGGGTGGTGATTAGGCCCACTGCCCAATTCAGCAGAGAACTCATGAGTGACAAGGGACGCCACTGCTCTGGCGTGTACTTAGGAAGCGGGAGAGAAGGTGGAAGATCAGAAGGGAGGTCATGCAACCCCCCCTCCCTACAACGCAGGCCCAGGTGACCTCCCTGCAGCTGGGCTCTGTGGGGATGCAGCCTGCAGGGACCCAGATGTGGCGGAGTCACTTCTGACCCCCCACCCTCCTTTCCCAGCTCTCACATGCGTAGAGGAGCCAGGGGCAGAGGAAACAGCACTGGATTCTACAGGAGGCCTGGGTTCTAGGCCTGCTCTGTCACTCACTGTCATCGTCCCACTGAGGTTCAGGTTCCTCATCTGTAAGGAAGGATATGACGCCATCCAGCCCCAGCAATGGCAGATTGGCTCTCACGGATGATGGAATCAGAGTTTGGAAGGGATAGGGATAAGGGCCCTGCCAACTGTAGATGGGAACACAGTTCCTAAAATTACCTACCAGTTTAGTCGGGGCAAGAGCAGAACAGACCCTTAGTGGAATCTAAGGTCCACCATCACTCAAAAGACAGGGTTACTTCGCCATCAGTTCCTGGGACAGAGCACCATCCCGTGTCTGCCATCTGACTAATCCTCCTCCCCAGTTAAGGAGGCTTGGGCTGTGGGGAGTCTTGCCCCACCCACCTCAGATACAGGAGACAGCGTGGTTAAAAGAGGCCAGAAAGTTCTAGAAGGGCTGGCAAAGATGCAGGTTGAGAGGACAGAAATGGGCACTTGCCCCCAGGCATCACCTTCAGCGCACACTCTGGGACCGACCCGGGTGGCCCAGGGGTGGGATGTGGCGGGGACATGTGGACCCCGAAGCGTCTGCAGGCCGGCGGGTGTGGACAGCAGCCTTGCAGGAAGGAGCAGTGCGGGGCAAAGCCCGGGGCTCTCGGGTGCAGCAGGCCGGGTGGCCGCGGGGCGGAGCCCGAGGACCAGAGACGCCCGAGAGGGAGGGACCCGGAGCGCCTTGGTCTCGGTCGCCTGCGCCCGGAGCGGCGCGGACCAGTCCGCCGCCTTTCTCGGCTTCCCGGAGGCTGCCGGGCTCGGAGCACGCGGAGAAGGCGCAGGGTTCGCAGCAGCGCTCGGACTCAGTCCCCCAGTGGCGGGGAAAACCGGCTGGGACCCGGGCCGGGGTCCAGGGAGGCAGCAGAGTCTCCGCGTGGTCCGTCGGCACACAGCGGGGTTCCGTTCGCCAACACTAAGGCGGGGCGCGGCGGGACCCGCACAGAGAGCAGATCCCTGGCAGCCCTCATCTTGGCGGTCGTCTACCACCCTAGCTACTAAAGAGGCTGGGGAGGCTATAGGATGGCCACAGAAAAGGCACCTCAGGTCCCCTCAGTTGAGGTATTGAGGATCAAGAGGTGGTTGGATTAGACGAGGGAGGGTTAGACCAGGCACAAGCCGCTGCAGATCCCCCCCTTCCTTTTTTTTTTTTTTTTTTTACTTTTTAAGTTCTAGGGTACATGTGCACAATGTGCAGGTTTGTTACATATGTATACATGTGCCATGTTGGTGTGCTGCACCCATTAACTCGTCATTTACATTAGGTGTTTCTCCTAATGCTATCCTTCCCCCAGCCCCCTACCCCACGACAGGCCCCGGTGTGTGATGTTCCCCGCCCTGTGTCCAAGTGTTCTCATTGTTCAATTCCCACCTCTGAGTGAGAACATGCGGTGTTTGGTTTTCTGTCCTTGTGATAGTTTGCTCAGAATGATGGTTCCAGCTTCATCCAAGTCCCTGCAAAGACATGAACTCATCCTTTTTTATGGCTAGGAGGGGTCGAGGACCAATGGCCTCTTTCCAGGCTCAAATGCTCCTTTGCATTTCTTTTGATCACTGTTGTTTTTTTCTTGCAGATCAAAGTGATGAAAGTCAATTTTAGAAAATTTGAGAATTTACAACAAAAGTAAGAAAATTATAAATTGCTCCTAATGTTATCACCAAGAGACAGTCTTATTGTCTTTATTAATATTAAATTAATATATACAAAATCACACTGTATTTAAATTTGGCTGGGCATGGTGGCTCACGCCTGTAATCCCAGCACTTTGGGAGCCCAAGGCGGGAGGATCACTTGAGTCCAGGAGTTTGAGACCAGCCTGGGCAATATAGGGAGACTCCGTTTCTACAAAACATACAGAAACTAGCCAGGCGTGGTTGTGTGTGCCTGTAGTCCTAGCTGTTTGGGAGGCTGAGATGGGATGATCGCTTGAGCCTGGGAGGTTGAGGCTGTAGTGAGTGAGCTGTGATCACACCACTGCACTCCAGCCTGGGTGACAGAGTGAAACCCTATCTCAAAAATAAACAAACAAAAAAAACAACAAAAAAACCCAACATTATGTCAAGAACATTTTTCCATATCATCAAATAATTTATAAAAGCAGGATTTTTAAAGTCCATATTATATTTAATTGGGAGAGTAGATGACAACTTATTTAGTCAATTCCTTATTGATAGAAGGTTAGATTGTCAATCTCGAAATAGTCTCTAAATTTTGCCACAGCCAACATCCTTGCACGTGAGTCTGTGCCAACATATGCCTGTTCTTTTAGGACAAGAACTAAAACAAGAACCATTGGGTGAAATATTATGAATTTTTTTCTCAAATTTATTTTTATTCCAAAAGAAGTACCAGCTCCTTGTAAATGATATAACCCATCCTAAAGGACCCAGAAAAGAACACTGAAGTCTGCCTCCACTCTTTGTAAACTCCCCGGAGGTGACAGAGTCCTCATTTTTGTAGGAAGAGGTCAAGATTTTCCTGTGTGCATTGCGAGGTAGACATACTTTTGTATATGTATGTATATGACGAGGAACAGCAGATCACACTTATAACCCCTTTCTCTTTTTAAAATTAAATACATCATTTTGTGAAAAACACACATTTGGCCAGGCATGGTGGCTCATGCCTGTAATCCCAGCACTTTGGGAGGCCAAGGTGGGTGGATCACTTGAGGTCAGGAGTTCAAGACCAGCCTGACCAACATGGTGAAACTCCGTCTCTACTAAAAATACAAAAATTAGCTGGGCGTGGCGGTGAGTGCCTGTAATACCAGCTACTTGGGAGGCTGAGGCACGAGAATCGCTTGAATCTGGGAGGCAGAGGTTGCAGTGAGCGGAGATTGTACCACTGCATTTCAGCCTGGGTGACAGAGCGAGACTCCGTCTCAAAAAAAGAAAAAAAGAAAAACACACATTAATTGTGAACAACAACAACGAGTCAGATCAAACTGGGAAAGAGAGTAGAGCGTGAAAAGCTGGGGACTGAGGGCCTCTTCAGACTCACAGTGTCCCTGTGTCGCTGTGTCGGTAGGGGTGGTCACAGTGATGAGAGCCTGGCCCACTCCCTGTGAGTGCCTATCAGGAGAGGCCCCCAGACTCCTGAGGCTGGAGTGCTGGAGGGGAGACCCCAGAGTGGAGGGGGCGTGTAGACTGGGTGGAAGTCATTACCTCAGTGCCACTAAAGTCCATGATTCTGGGGAGACACGGGACCCAAGTCGCAGGGGAAGGACTGGCCTCTTTGGCAGAACCTGGAACAAAGACTTGCAGGTCCTCGGTCTGCCTGGGGTGCATGGCTTTCCAAGCCAAGGGAACTCTCTCAGCAAATTAAAGGGACCCTCCCTGCCTGGACATGGGCCACCTGATCCGAACAGCTCTGGCTCTGTTGGGCTGAACTGCTCTCCTCCACACAGCTGGGCCACCACCCTTCAGGCCCTCCCTTACTAGTCTGAGAGCCCAGAGGCCTCATCTGCCCTCCTCAAGCAGAAGACCCTCCTCTATGCCAACCCCCAGAGCTGAGGAAATTCCAACAACCCAAGCAGCTAGCTGAGAGGAACCATGAGTGGGCAAAGGTCCCAGGCCATTTAAGATGACTGTAGTTCAAAGGAGAGATCACGGAGCAGGGACCCGAGGAAGGCTGGACCATGCATGGGTCGCCCGTGAAGGACAATACCCCCAGGCCATCGCACGCTGGACTGTCCCCAGGGACCTGTGTCAGGGGCTGTCACTTCAGGGACTTTTAGATGATACCCATGACAGTGCTGTAGAGATGCTTTTCCTGTTGCATGTTAACAGTTGTGGGTCCAATGGGGTGGGTTTCCTGCCCGGGAGTTCTGCTCTGACACTTGAGGGTATGGTTGACAGCCTCCTTCCAACCCCTAGGGTGAGGTCTTACTCACTCTGGGTAGGTGACCACGCATCTCAGCTCAGTCTGCTGCTAATTAAATGCTCAGCTGTTACATGGAGATAGAATTAAATCAGGAGTTTGAGGAAGCTGATCATTATCATAACAATTATGTTCTATTTGGTGCCTACAATGACCCAGGCATTTTACATCGCTTTTAATTTTTTTAGTGTTTATAATTGCCTCCCAGGTAAATACTCTTCCCTGGTTTACTGAAGAAGAAGTGAAGTTCAAAGAAATTCAGTAACTTAACCAAGAAAAAATCAGTAGCAGATTATGGGCTTGGGCTCATGTTTTTCATTTCTCTATGTTCTTAAAACTTTTGAAAGACTTATATAATATTTTTTACATTTAAGTGAAATTATAACAAGGATAACTTTACCCTAATATGACAGCAAAAGCAAATTGCTTGGAAAACCTGGAAAAAACAAAACAAAGTTCCATGCGGATTGTCACTTCTAAGATGTTGACTGCATCCCTGAGATGAGCTGTTAGTGATCATCAAATCGAAGATCACTTTCCCTGGAATCACCTGAGAGGAAATGAACAAATTAACAAAAAAGAAAAATAAGAAAGCCCAAAGACTGGAAAACAGTTGTGCAGTTTCTTACAAAACTCAACATACCCTTACCATACGCTCCAGCAATTCCACTCCTCAGCATTTATCCCAGAGAAATGAAAACTTCTGTTCACAAAAAAGCCTGTACACAAATGTTCATAGTGGCTCTATTTATAAGAGCTCCAAATTAGGAAAAACCCAAACGCCCTTCAATGAGTGAATGGATGAACAAACTGTGGTTCATCTACACCATGGAATACCACTCCCAATAAAAAGGAACAGGTTCAGCAGGTGAGGTGGCTCACGCCTGTAATCCCAGCAATTTGGAAGGCCGAGGTGGGCAGATCACTTGAGGTCAGGAGTTTGAGAACAGCCTGGCCAACATGGCAAAACCTTGTCTCTACTAAAAATACAAAAGTTAGTCGGGTGTGGTGGCGAGCGCCTGTAATCCCAGCTACTCAACAGGCTGAGGCAGGAGAATCACTTGAGCTGGGGAGGTGGAGGTTGCAGTGAGCGGAAATCGCGTGACTGCACTTCAGCCTGGGCACCAGAGTGAGACGCTGTCTCAAAACAAACAAACAACAACAAAAAACAAACAACAACAAAAAACCACACACACACACACACACACACACACACACACACACACACAACCAGGACGGGTTACTGTGACACACACAACTCAATGAATCACCAGGACATTACAATGAGTGGAAAAAAGCCAGTCCTCAAGGTCACCAAAGCTAGAGCTCTAGGAAAAGGTCCCTAAAGTACCTCACATAAGATGGTGTCAGGATGCGGGTGGTTTTGAAGGGAGAGCCTGGGGGATTCCTTTATCTGACCCGACAAGAGACTTTTTTCTCTCTCTGCCTTATCTGGGGAGAGGCTGATTTCTCCAGGATGAAGACTCACTGGGCTGGTCTATACCATACCACCATATAACTGTACTTGAAAAGCTTCTTTCTTTTTTTTCTTTTTCTTTTTTTTTTTTTGAAATGGAGTCTCACTTTGTTGCCCAGGCTGGAGTACAGTGGTGCAATCTCATCTCACTGCAACCTCCACCTCCCGGGTTCAAGCAATTCTCCTGCCTCAGCATCCCTAGTAGCTGGGACCACAGGTGCACACCTCCACACCTGGCTAATTTTTGTACTTTTAGTAGAGACAGGGTTTTGCCATGCTGGCCAGACTCCACCTTGGCCTCCCAAAGTGCTGAGATTACAGGCATGAGCCACCATGCCTGGCTTTTTTTTTCTTTTTCTTTCTTTCTTTCTTTTTTTTTTTTTTTTTTGAGAGAGAATCTTACAATGATACCCAGGCCAGTCTTAAACTCCTGGGCTCAAGTGACCCTCCTGCCCAGCCTCCTGAGTACTTGGGATTATAGCCATGTACTATGGTACCTGGCTTTGAAACCTTTATTCTTCCTCAACCCCTCTCTCCCACCGCCTCTCCAGCAAACCAGCAGACCATCATCCCTGCTACCGCTTTAAGCCTCCTTATCAATCCCCTGTCTCTGGAAGGATGGCCTTTCTCCTGTCCCAGCTTTTAGGGGCAGATCATTTTCAGCTCATATCATTCCCCAGTCTCAGGTCTGCAAATACAGGACAGACACTGAAGCCAAGATTTTCTGACACCTGCCTTCTGTGAACATCACTTCATTCCCTGTGGCTTTTCCCAGCCCCTCCTTCAATGGAAAAACCGTCATGTTGTCTTGTAAGAAAATGTCATGGAATGGTAAGCTGACCTGAACTTGGCCATGAGTACCCTTCCTGACCCATGAGGTAGGGTCCTGATAGGCCACACCCTTGCCATCCCCAACTGTGCAGACCCCATGAAAACAAGTGAATCTCTTCCATGTCCTCTTCACATCCCATTCAGTATGCCCCAAATCACATCTCTCCTTGTCTCAAGTAGCAACTCCCATCCTACTGCACTTGGCTCCCATTTTCCCAACACATCCTTCTTCCATCTCATACAGACACCCCTTCCCACAGAGGCAGGTAGAACCTCCATTCTAAGATGTAAAAAGTTTTTCCTTCCCCAGCGTGTACACACAATGGTCTGCTGTCCCTGTAACTTATCTGGCGTGTACTTCTCTTTGAACACACTTCTTTCCTCACAGTCCTCTCTGAATGAGGTTCTCATCTTCCCCAGCCCCTCATACCACAGGGACAGTGGGGGAGGTTTGGGATTATTCTGGCTCTTATTTTCACTTCTAACAACTCCTCAGGAAACTGTGGCCCAGTATCAGTCCCTATTGTTTCTTTTTTTCTTTTCTTTTTTTTTTTTTAATGGAATCTTGGCCAGGTGCAGCGGCTCACGCCTGTTATCCCAGCACTTTGGGAGGCCAAGACGGATAGATCACTTGAGGTCAGGAGTTTGAGACCACCCTGGCCAACATGGTGAAACCCCATCTCTATCAAAAATATTAAAAAAAAATAGCTGGGCGTGGTGGCACGCGCCTGTAATCCCAGCTACTCGGGAGGCTGAGACAGGAGAATCGCTTGAACCCAGGAGGTGGAAATTGCAGTGAGGCAAGATCATGCCACTGCATTCCAGCCTGGGCAATAGAGCAAGAGTCTATCTCAAAAAAAAAAAGAGACAATGTCTTGCTAAGACGCCCAGGCTGGCCTCTTAACTCCTGGGCTCAAGCAATTGGCCCTCCTCAGCCTCCTGGGGCAGCTGAGACTACAGATGTGTGCCACCATGCCCAGTGTCTATATTAATGAGATGTAAGGTCAGAGGAAGATCTGCCCATAGACAAGAGATACCTTTCCTTCTCTGTAGGTCCATCTTACACCACCAATTTGCATCTGTCACTAAAAACAGATGAGCTATGGCATTAGAAAGGGGTTCCAGAGTGGTCGTAACTCTTCAAAAGCCCATTTCACCAGCATCAGCCTTACCAGCAAGTAGCTGATAGTGAAGATCAACCAGAATTTCCTCTAATTCCTATATATTGTGACATTTTCTTGGTAAAAGTGTGTGTGAGTGTGTGTGTGTGTGTGTGTGTGTGTGTCTTCCATAAAGCAGGGAGGTTGATTTTGCCACACACCATGGTCTGATGTGAATTCGACCCATCAGGAGCTCCTCTCTGGTTGTGTATGATTTGTGGGTGTCACTCTCCATCATTTCACTACTGAGACATATTTTCATTTGTTTTTATTTTTATTTTTGATCACTTTAGGAATACAGGGGTTTAGACATCTCCGAATTATGCTAGCAGCTTTCTTAGAATTCCTACCTTTCGGCCAGTGGATCACTAATCAGAGCAGACTACAGATGTCCCTTAAACTGTGCTAGGTTTATAAAGACCCTTATAAGGCATAGCTCACATCCCATCAGGAAAGTCATGACTGGTAGAGGAACCATGTGACCTAATTGTCTGGAAGAGGGTAGAAAAAATGAGACAGAGGCTTCTCTCATCTTTGCTGTTGCAGAAGATCAGGCCCAGCACACAGAAGTGGAGCATCAACACCCTGTCCCAGATGTCCAACAACACCGTTCTCTTCCCATATCCCATGGAGGCTCCATGGGACTGAGGAGAATCTGTTTTGGAGAATAAACGCTGAGTCAAGACCTCTTTGAAGACAGTCAGCTCCAGGAGAGGCAATATAGTCCTGGCCATAATTGAAGCTTTTACTGAAACTTTCTCTAGGAAGTCCCAAGTTCACAGGCAAAGATTTTAGATAGGGTCCTAGCAAGTACAACAGCTAGGAATCCAAAGCACTGTAGACCACAGGTCAGCGCTTTCCGCTGTCCATGGTGCTGGTGGCTGCAAGAGTTTTGGAGCAGAGGAGACTGATAGGGAGCTAATTATGACATATGGCCTAGTGATCAATAATTTGAGAATGTGGCCGGGCGCGGTGGCTCACGCTTGTAATCCCAGCACTTTGGGAGGCCGAGGCGGGTGGATCATGAGGTCAGGAGATCAAGACCACGGTGAAACCCCGTCTCTACTAAAAATACAAAAAAAGTTAGCCGGGCGTGGTGGCGGGCGCCTGTAGTCCCAGCTACTCGGAGAGGCTGAGGCAGGAGAATGGCGTGAACCCGCGAGGCGGAGCTTGCAGTGAGCCGAGATTGCGCCACTGCACTCCAGCCTGGGCGACAGAGCGAGGCTCCGTCTCAAAAAAAAAAAAAAATAATTTGAGAATGTTACCCATTAGGATCATGTAAAATCACTCCATGAGGAGGCCTGCCATCTGGACCTCAGCTAGACTGCTGCACTAGCCTTTCGAATCTCCCACTGGGATATAGGGTTCTGGGAATCATATTTTAGAGTGAGCTTGAAAAAACAAAAAACAGACAAACAAAAAAGTGAGATTGATAGGCAGTGACCTAATTGTACATTGGGGAAAAAGTGAAAGTTACAACAAACTTCAAAGAACAGGAGTTATATACATTTTACTTTCTGATCATAATGCAATTATGTTAAAATTTAATATTTGAAAATGAAAACAGATCTAAATAATTCACAGGGCCATGCATGGTGGCTCACACCTGTAATCCCAACACTTTGGGAGGCCAAGGTGGGAGGATGGCTTGAGGCCAGGAGTTCAAGACCAGCCTGGGCAACAAAGTGAGACCCTGTCTCTACAAAAAAATTTAAAAATCGGCTGGGTGTGGTGGCATAATGCTGTAGTCCCAGCTACTGAGGAGGCTGAGGTGGGAGGATCCCTTGAGCCCAGGAGTTTGAGATTGCAGTGAGCTGTGATCACATCATTGCATTCCAGTCTAGGTGACAGAGACACTAAAAAATAATAATAATAATAATAATAATGCATAGGTCAAAGAAGAAAGCACAGTGAAAATTTTAAAGTACTTAGAACCTAATTAAATGATAAAATGGTATAAAAGTTATTCATCCTTTTAACAGATTAACAGAGAAAAACCATATGATCAACTCAATAGATGCAGAAAGAAATTTTTAAGTTCAATGTTAATTTGTGATTTAAAAAACAAGCCTTAGAAGATTAAGAATAAAAGAGAACTTTCTTAACTTGAGAAAATATGTCTACAAAAATCCTATAATAAATGCCATCCTACATGGGGAAATGTAAGCATTCCCTTTAGAATCCAAGGCTGATGAAGTTGTGGAAGGAGCTAGTGAAGCTAATTTGACATTTTGGCAGAAACCAGAAACCTAATCTCTATTTTAAAGCATATAATCCTGAATTTATCAATTTTGGAATGGAAGAGTATGTTAAAACACCCTCAGAAATTTGTGCTATCTTTATGAAATATGTTACAGAAAAATGAAGGTATTAGCAAAGGTATCTTGCTTTGTTTTTGTTAAAATGTTTCTTTTTTGTTTTTTGTTTTTGTTTTTGTTTTAAGACGGAGTTTCACTCTTGTTGCCCAGGCTGAAGTGCAATGATGGGATTTCAGCTAACTGCAACCTCTGCCTCCCAAGTTCAGGCGATTCTCCTGCCTCAGCCTCCCAAGCAGCTGGGATTACAGGTGCTCATCACCATGCCCAGCTAATTTTTTGTATTTTTAGTAGAGATGGGGTTTCATCATGTTGGCCAGGCTGGTCTCGAACTCCTGACCTCAGGTGATCCACCCACCTTGGCTTCCCAAAGTGGTGGGATTACAGGTGTGCGCTATTACTCCTGGCTAATTTTTGTATCTTTAGTAGAGACTGGGTTTCGCCATGTTGGGCAGGCTGGTCTCAAACTTCTGGCCTCATGTGATCTGCCTGCCTCAGCTTCCCAAAGTGCTGGGATTACAGGTGTGAGCCACCGCACCCAGTCCCAAAATTAAGTGTATTTCTATAGACCAGCAATGAATTATCAGAAATTGAAAATTCTGGCTGGTCATAGTGGCTCACACCTGTAATCCTAGCACTTTGGTAGGCCGAGGCGGCCCAATTGCTTGAGTCCAGGGGTTTGAGACCAGCCTGGACAACATGGCGAAACCCTGTCTACAAAAAATACAAAAAACTAGCTGGGCATGGCACACACCTGTGGGAGGCTGAGGTGTGAGGATCACCTGAGTGAGGGAAGTCAAGGCTGCCATAAGGCTGCAGTGAGCCAAGAGCGCATCACTGTACTTCAGCCTAAATGACAAGAGTGAGACCCTATGAAAGAAAGAAAGAAGAAAGGAAGGGATAGAGAGACGGAGGGAGGGAGGGAGAGAGGAAGGAAGGAAGGGAGGGAGGAAGGAAGGAAGGAGGAAGGAAGGAAGGAAGGAAGGAAGGAAGGAAGGAAGGAAGGAAGGAAGAAGGAAGGAAGGAAGGAAGGAAGGAAGGAAGGAAGGAAGGAAGGAAGTTGAAAAATTTTAAAACACCATCTTTGTGCAGTGGCTCATGCCTGTAATCCCAGCACTTTGGGAGGCCAAGGCAGGCAGATCACCTGAAGCCTGGAGTTCAAGACCAGCCTGGCCAACACAGTGAAACCCCATCTCTACTAAAAATACAAAAATTAGCCAGATGTGGTGGCAGGTGCCTGTAGTCCCAGCTACTCAGGAGGCTGAGGCAGGAGAATTGCTTGAACCTGGGAGACAGAGGTTGCGCTAAGCCAAGTTTGCGCCACTGCCCTCCAGCCTGGGCGAAAGAGCAAGAGTCTGTCTCAACATAAATAAATAAATACATAAATAATAAAACAATAAAACACCATCCCATCTTCAATGGCATTAAAATATGAAATACTTGGGGAAATGGAACAAAAGATGTTCTTGATCTACACACCACTGAAACCTATAAAACTTCCTGAAAAAAATTAAAGAAGACCTAAATAAACATAGAAATATGCCATGCGTATACATCAGAAGACTCAATATTGTTACCGCGCTAATTCTCTTCAAATTGAACTAGAAATTCAACGTGATCCTAGCCAAAATCCCAGCAGGCATATTTTTTGGTAGAAAAAATCACATGCCAATTCTAAAAGTTATATAGAAATTCAAAGTACTCTAAACTAGCCAAAACAATTTTGAAAAAGAAACATGAAGTTGGATGAATTACACTACTTGATTAGACATTATACATAAAATTGCAATAATCAAGACTGTGTGATAGTGGCATAATATAAACAAATAAATCAATGGAACAGATTGGAGAATCCAGACATAGATCAACTCCCCTAAGGTATAAAGGCAATTCTGAGGGGGGAAAGGATAGTTTTTCAATCAAAAATGCTAAAAAGTGTGGGTATCTGCATGCAAGAAACGAAAGAAAAGAAAAACCACATTCAAAAATTTCCTCAAATGGATCATAGACATACATGTAAAACTACAAACCTGGAAGAAAATCTTTGTGGTCTTAGGCTAGCCAAAGATTTATTAGACACAACACCAAAATCTTGATTTGTAAAATTAAAAAATGAATAAATCGGGCTTCATCAAAATGGACAGAAGACTTGAACAAACACTTCACCAAAAAAGACATACTATTCAGATGGCAGTTAGCACATGAAAAGATGCTCAACAATATTTGTCTATTCTATCTTATTAAATCTCATTTTACTCAGTATCTTCTGTATCCTAACTCCTTCTACAAACGGAGATGCTACTTACTGTCTTTGCACTACGACAGGTGAGTTTTATTTTCTTATTTTTGTATTTGAAAACTTTTCTACAACAAACATGCATTAATTTTATCAGCAGCAAAAAGATTTTTTGTTAAACAAAAAAATATAAAGAGAAATTGACGACCTGTATCACAACCTCCATCACTCATCCAGCGGGATAGGGGTCCTGCATTACTTGTACTTTCAACCACGTCCCCCACTCCAAAATTCTGCGCCTCCCTTAAGCCAGTTTCTCCTCTGCTTCCTCCTCGCAGCAGCCGGCGCGTCCTTGTTCCGTCCGGGCATCTTCAACGCGTCCCTCCCTCTGGACGCTGCCGAGGAAATATTGAAGTGGTAGAGGGTGTGGGGAGGCCGTCCAAGAGTGGAGGTGTCCCGCGCCTGCTTTCTCCAGGAGGAGGAGTGCTGGCTGGGGTCTATCTCCCCGCTCCAGCAGTGCTGGGGAGGGGACCCCGCACGTGTGCCCGGAGCGCGGACGCGGTGATGCGGCTGCCCCTCGCCGCTGCCCCAGGCTCGCTGCGCCCTCCCTCCCCGCTCACCTCTGCATTTCTCCCGCCAGCAGGAGACCGAGTCTGAGCGCAGCCGCCGACCCTGCGCCTTCCCTGTGCACTTAAAGACCGCCAGCTCTGGGGGAGCCCGGGGACCCACGCCGCTCTGGGCACAGGAGACCGAGGCCAAGGCGCTCCGGGTCTCTCCAGTTCCGGCGTCTTCTGGTCCTCGGGCTCCGCTCCGCGGCCACTGGGGCCGCTGCACCCGAGCGCGCCGATCTCTGCCTCCGCTGCTCCTGCGAAGCTGGTGTCCACACCCGCCGGCCTGCAGGCACCTCGGGGCCCACGTGTCCCCCGGCCACATCCCACCTTGGGGCCACCTGTGTCCATCCCAGAGCGTGCACGGAAGGTGAGGCCTGGGGGCAGGTGACTATTTTTGCCCCCTCAACCTGCATCTTTGCTATCCTGGGACTTACTGCTCTTCAGAACTTTCTGGCCCCTGGTAGAAGGAGCTGTCTCTCCTGTGTCTGAGATGGGTGGGGCAGGAACTCCCCACAGCCCCGGGCTTCTTAAGTGGAGAAGGGGTGGGAAAGTCAGGAGCTGGACTTTCTGGATTGGTCCTGTAATTTTTTTGTCTTTTCTCTCCCATTTCCATTCCATTTGTTTCATTTGCTTTCTGAGAGATTTAATTTTATCTTCCAACTCCTATTGAAATTTTAATTTCTGCTATCCTGTTTTCAATTTCCAAGAGAATATTTTTATTCTCTGAATATTCTTTTTTAAAAATAACATTCTATCTTGTTTCTTGAATACCATATTTGACCTAATCTCTTTGATCTAATCTCAGCGTTGGTGAGATTTCCTTTTCCCTGGATGTCTCTGTTTCCTCCAAGTTGCTCTTTTCACTGTGTTTATTTTGGGTCCCATTTTTCACATTATAAGGTTTCTTTAGATGTTTCAGATTTTCAGTCAATTTTACCTTCTCTGAAGAAATCTCTTCTGAAGTCTTCTAGCCTGCTCCCATTTGAAATGTCACAAGCCACACTTGGTGATCGGCCGTCATTCTGGGAATGCCTTGTCTGCCCCTGTTTGAGAACAAGGCACTAAACACTTACAGGGCTGGCTGAGTTCATGGCTGGGCTTACCCACAATGGGGTCACTGTAGTGATCTGACTGGAACTTTTAGGGGGAACCCTTCAGAGTCTTTTCCTCATGAGGTGGTCTGATTCTGTAAGAAGGACTCTTAAACCCCTCACCTATGGGGTTTAATAATGTGGACAGGGTCTGGGTGCTGAGTGGAAGAAGAGATTTGGGAAGGGTGGTCTCGAATTGTAACTCGTAAAGATTCCCTGTCCCCCTGTTTCCTGAATGGTAGCCCCAACCCTCGGCTGCATCTGGCATCTCGCAGCTTAGAGACTGTTTATTTTAACCTCTCCACAATAAACCTTCATCTTTTGGGAATTGGAAGGGGAAGTTGCCTAGCTGTGTTAAGTGTGGAAGAGAATCTGAGAATGTACCTGTTTCTTAAATAGGCTTTTAAACAATCTTTTTTTTTCTTTTAACCCTCCCTAGCTTCTCCACTTCCAGAAGTACCTGGTACCTCGTATACCAGGGTCTTTAGGGAGTTACGTGCAAAGCAGAGTTCTGACTGTGCCTTCTCCACTGCTCGTGTCAGAGTCAGTTATTTTAGGTTTGTTATCACTCACTGTTTGTTTCCAGCTTCCACAACAGCCTCCTATTTCAATCACTGTGTTTGCCTTTGTCTTTTTTTTTTTTTTTTTTTTGACAGAGTCTCTGTCACCCAGGCTGGAGTGCAGTGGTGTGATCTCTGCTCACTGCAACCTCCGCCTCCTGGGTTCAAGCAGTTCTCCTGTCTCAGCCTCCCAAGTAGCTGCCATTACAGGCGACACCACCACGCCCAGCTAATTTTTGTATTTTTAGTAGAGATGGGGTTTCACCATGTTTGCCAGGCTGGTCTTGAACTCCTGACCTCAAGTGATACACCTGCCTCAGCCTCCCAAAGTGCTGGGATTACAGGTGTGAGCCACCGCACCTGGCCTCCTTTTCCTTTTAAGGTCTACAAAGATCTTGTTAAAAGAACCGTTTGAATGTGATAACCAGACAGAACCTTGGCTCTACCCAAAGAAATGAAGAGTGGTAAAAATGGCTGATATTAAAGATAAAATTTATATCTTTTACATTTTGTATTTATCTAAAGGATAATTTACTATAAAAATTAACTCCAAATGGATCATACACTTAAATGTAAAACTATAAAACTTCTAGAAAAAAACATATAACATATTTTTTACTTTCAGTTAGGCAAAAAATTTTTGAATACCACACCAAAGGCATGAGCCATAAGATAAACTATTGATAAAATTGGACTTCATCAAAATTAAAAATTTCTGCCCTCCAAATGACATTGTTAAGAGAATAAAAAGACAAGCCACAAGCTGGGAGGAAGTATTTGCAAAACATGTATCTGATAAAGAACTTGGACCCAGAATATATAAAGAATGCTTAAAACTCAGTAATAAGAAACAAACAATCCAATAATAAAGGGACAAAAGATTTGAACAGGTGGTTCAGCAAAGACACATTAATGATAAGCACATGAAAAGATGCTAAGATCATTAGTCTTTAGGGAAATGCGTATTAAAACCACAATGAGATACTACTATACATCTATTAGAATGAGTAAAAACAAACACACAAACACTCTAAAACCCTGACAATAACAAGTAATGATGAAGATATGGAGCAATTGGAGCTCTCATATGTTCTTAGTGGGAATGCAAAATGGTACAGCCACTTTAGGAAACTGTTTGGCAGTCTCTAATAAAATTAAACATACACTTAACAACTTTTACAAAGTTAAATAGACGCCTAACATAAGACCCAGCAATTTCACTCCTTGATATTTATCCAAGTAAAAGAAAACAGGTTCACTCAAAAATTGGTACATGGGACCTGGCTTGGTGGCTCACACCTGTAATCCCAGCGCTTTAGGTGGCTGCGGCGGGCGGATCACTTGAGCTCAGGAGCTTGAGACCAGCCTGGGCAACGTGGCAAAACCCCGACTCTACAAAAAATACGAAAATTAACTAGGCATGGTGGCTCACGCCTGTGGTCCCATCTACTTGGGAGGCTGAGGTGGGAGGATTGCTTGGGCCTGCGAGGTAGAGTTTGCAGTAAGCTGAGATTTGCACCACTGCACTCCAGCTTGGGTGACAGAGGGAGAAAAAAACATTGGCACATGGTTGTCTATAGTGGCTTTTTTCATAATTGCCAAGAACTGGAAATAATCCAAGTGTCCCTTATCTGGTGAAGGGATACACAAACTGTGATACAACCATACAATGGAAAACTATTCCACAATAAAAAGAAATGAACCATTGATACACACAATGATTTAGATCTCAAATGCAGTATGATAACTGACCAAAGCCAGACTCAAAAGCTATATATTGTGTTATTCAATTTATGTAACATTCTGGAATAGTGAAAACTTTAGAGACATAAAACAGATCAGTGGGTGTCAGCAACTGGAGGTGGGGAAGGGAGCTGACAACAAAAGGGCACAAGAGAATTTGGGGGTGATTGTGGATTACAATTGTGCGCATTTGTCAAAAATAATAGAATTGTCTTCTAAAAAGGAAGAATTTTGCTGTATGATCATTGTACTCTAAATAATGCTAAAGTTAATCCATTTGATCTTATTTAGTTGTGTTTGGCCAGGAGACAAAAGTACATGCATGTGTTCCATCTGTAGTTTTTACATGAACACCATTCTGTATGCGTGTTTAAAGTAGCTTTAGAATTTCCATTGTGTTGTTTATTTATTCGCTTATTCCCATATGGGATATTAAGGTTTTTGCTATTAAAACCAATGCTAGGCTGGGTGTGGTGACTCATGCCTGCAATCCCAGCACTTTGGGAGGCTGAGGCGGGCAGATCACCTGAGGTCAAGAGTTCGAGACCACCCTGGCCAAGATAGTGAAACCCCATCTCTACTAAAAATACAAAAATTAGCCGGGTGTGGTGGTGAGTGCCTGTAGTCCCAGCTACTTGGGAGCCTGAGGCAGGGAGAATCGCTTGAACCTGGGAGGAGGAGGTTGCAGTGAGCTGAGATTGTGCCATTACGCTCCAGCCTGGGCGAGAGAGCAAGACTCCATCTCAAAACAACAGCAACAACAACAACAAACAATGCTACAATAAATACCCCCTTCTCATTTGTGCATTTATTATATGAGATACAGTTCTGAAATTGGGATTCTGTGTGGAAGGGCCCATTCTCTCCAAGGGCAGGTGAAAGCAGTGAGTGTGGCTTTAATCCCAAGGGGCCAGCAAGAGTGAGTGGAGCTGCCCGGCTGCAGCAGAGCCCCCCATGCTTACCCACCCCTCCATCCGGGAGGAAATCGAGTCTCTTTCCTATTACCTGCCAACCTTACCCCAGGCTCAAAAGTTTTACTAATGGCTGACAGTCAGTACTTTGCTGCAATTAAACTGATGTTCATAAAGTTTTAATCATGCCTGAAAGAGCTTATGTGGTTTATAAAAATTTGCATCAGTATGACCACAGCAAGGAAAAAATTGAATGCACTAAATGGGAGGAAGCCATCAAAAGACAGCATTTATCATTGTCTTTGGTGGCAGGAATATAAGTGATTATTTTCTGCTCTCTGCATTTCTGCATTTTTATATGTATTAAGAGGGTCAGGGCCAGGTGCAGTGGTTCATGCCAGTAATCCCAGCACTTTGAGAGGTTCAGGCAGGTGGATCGCTTGAGCCTGGAAGTTTGAGACCAGCCTGGGCAACATGGCAAAACCTTGTCTCTCCAAAAAATACAAAAATTAGCCGAGTGTGGTGGTGCATGCCTGTAGTCCCAGCTACTTGGGAGGCTGAAGTGGGAGGATCTCTTGAGCCCAGGAGGTTGAGGCTGCAGTGAGCAGAGATTGTGCTACTGCACTCCAGCCTGGGCAACAGAAAGGTTGATGGGTAGCTTTATAATGGAGGCTTCAAGATGTTATCAACTGAAGCCACAGGTCACTCTTGGTATCACTAAGAACGGGACAACCTGATATTCAGTGCCTTCTGGTGGCATGATGTGAAGTACTTAGTACTATCTCTGAAAGAAATGTTCTTACCCAAAAGAAAAGTTAAACTTGAATTGAATCAAGCCTTTAGATCTAACTTCCAGTTCTCAGGAAATACAGAGGATAAAGGAACAAGTTGAATGCCATCACAAAGGCATAAACAGGCTAATCTAGACTATGGGACATTCCATAGGACAACCGACCTGGTTTCTTCAACAAGCCAATAGTTTGAAGGAGGATGAGGAGAGGATAGATACTCTGGGTTAAAAGATATTTAAGAGACATCATCAAATACAATCTGAAGACCTTAACCAGATCCAGATTCAAACCAACTGACTATAAAAAGATATGCTTGGAACACTTGGGAAAATTTGAAAATGGTTTAGATGTTAGAGAAAGCCAAAGAATGTTATTTTCTTAAGGCATGATACTGGCACTGTGGTTCTGAAGAAAATGTCCACATATTAGAGATGAATAGTGAAATATGTAGGGTTGAAAAGATGTGAGGTCTGGAGTTTAAAACAACAAAGCAGAATGAACAGATTAGGCAAGTGGGGCAAATGTTTGACGATTGCTCATTCTAGGAGATGGAAATATCAGGATTTATTATATGTTCCCTCTGTAATGTTATTTTATAATGTTTTCATAACAAAAATTTAAAAGAAATACAGTAGGTGGTTATGTTGTAAAGATTACAGATAGCAAACGGGTGTCTTCCAGGGATACCAACATACATTATGTAAAAATTGCTTATTCTCAAATAGCTGAGATAGAAGAGCTTAAACAGCCCTGGCAGTGAAAATAAAAGGGATATGAAAGAAACAATTTGGATCAAATAGTTTCATAAAACGAGAGAGTGACAAAGCTGTATTTTTAAATTAGTCTATAATGTACTATATTATTTTACAAAATGTCACTTTCAATATGAACGTGTACTAAAATTAACAATATAGGACTGTTGTGGTGGCTCACGCCTGTAATCCCAGCACTTTGGGAGGCTGAGGTGGGCAGACCACCTGAGGTCGGGAGTTTGAGACCAGCCTGACCAACATGGAGAAACCCCATCTCTACCAAAAATACAAAATTAGCCGGGTGTGGTGACACACGCCTGTAATCCCACCTATGGGAGGCTGAGGCAGGAGAATTGCTTGAACCCGGGAGGCAGAGGTTGCCGTGAGCCAAGATCGCACCATTGCACTCCAGCCTGGGCAACAAGAGCAAAACTCCATCTCAAAACAAAAACAGAAACAAAAACAAAAACAAAAACCAAAAAACAAAAAACAATCTAAATATTTTCAACGTAACAAACCAAGGATGTGAGGACTAGAAAGCAATAGTTTTCATTTCTTTGGGTGGCCCAATTTTTCCAGTACCAGATAAAGACATTCTAGGTTTAATTCTTTTTAAGATTCCCTTGAGGTATATTCTATATCTTTATTATCTTTTGTTTTGCATTTTTGATGCATATAAAATAAGATTTGTGGCATATATTTGGGATATAAATTATAATATTAAATTCCTGCAAATCAAACACCCTAAGACCAAAATGGTACCAATAATTCTGCATCTATCTGTGTACTCCTTCCCTCTCCAAATCCCTTGGTCTCCCCTAGGTCTCCCTGAGAATTTACTACTATCCTGAATTGTGAGTTTGTTATTTCTTTTTTCTTTTTTTTTTTTTTTTGAGACGGAGTCTCGCTGTGTCGCCCAGGCTGGAGTGCAGTGGCACGATCTCAGCTCACTGCAAGCTCCGCCTCCCAGGTTCACGCCATTCTCCTGCCTCAGCCTCCCGAGTAGCTGGGACTACAGGCGCCTGCCACCATGCCTGGCTAATTTTTTGTATTTTTAGTAGAGATGGGGTTTCACCGTGTTAGCCAGGATGGTCTTGATCTCCTGACCTCGTGATCCGCCCACCTCGGCCTCCCAGAGTGCTGGGATTACAGGCGTGAGCCACCGCGTCCGGCCTGAGTTTGTTATTTCTTTAAGAAATTCTTAATCTGGCCAGGCGCAGTGGCTCACACCTGTAATCTCAGCACTCTGGGAGGCCGAGGCAGGTGGATCACTTGAAGTCAAGAGTTTCAGAATTGGGAGGAGAAGAATCTGGACCCTCAGTTCTCCTTGAGACCAGAAGTCAAGAGGCCATGGGAGCCAATTTCATAATTAGCCTTAAATGGGTCCAACCAATCAGCACCCTGGATGGATCGGGGTCATTTCAAGTATTCTGCTACCTTCCCTTTCCCTGAGGTCAAAATAATTTCTCCTCCTTCCTGGCCTCAGGATTTTGCAACACTGTTCCCGTCCTTACCTGTTGGTTCTACTGGTTCTGGATTTTTCCCAAGGTGAGAGTCAAGGAATTTGTACTAGGTCCAGGCTTGGGTGATTAGGCCTTCCTTCTCCACCCAATCCTGGACGAAGATCCCAGTTTTCATTGTTACCCCTTCACCGCAAATGGCAGAGAGAAAATAGTGGGAAAAAAAGTATTTCCAACAACATCCTCAGAAGAGTTATAGCCCAACCTGGCCTCTTTCAATTAAAAAAAAATCATAATCAGGGGAATAAACAGGAACATTATCAAGGCCTGGATTTCTCCCACGGAGTATTTCGCTGGATATCTCAAAGTCTCGGGAAGATTTCTGGGCTGCAGAAATTTTTTTTGAGCTCAGGCAGGAGGAATTTTATGACACTGGATTATGGATTATTCCCCTAAATTAACTCAGTCAGTGTTATCACCCAGTAATTACTCTTCCTGTTATAGGAAGCTGAGCCAGCTCCAAACTGGTTTAGGTGGCTGTCCTCACCAAACCTGACCTAAACTATTACCACAACCTTTGCCCTGCTCCTCCTTTTTTCAAGCTTTCCTGCCTTCCCCCATCACCGTAGGCATGGGAGCCACCTCCAGCTTATGGTGATAATTGTAAATGATAAGCTGGAAGTGCACTTTCATACATAGTCACAGTAAGATAAACACTGAGTGTTGTTTTGTGTTTTTGTTTTTTGTTTGTTTGTTTCTTTTTTGAGATGCAGTCTCGCTCTGTTGCCCAGGCTAGAGTGCAATCGTGTGATCTCAGCTCATTGCAACCTCCACCTCCAGGCTTCAAGCAATTCTCCTGCCTCAGCCTCCTAAGTAGCTGGGATTACAGGTGCCTGCCACCACACCCAGCTAATTTTTTGTATTTTTAGCAGAGACAGGGTTTCATCATGTTGGCCAGGCAGGCCTCAAACTCCTGACCTCAGGTGATCCACCCGCCTCGGTCTCCAAAGTGCTGGGATTACAGGCGTGAGCCACTGCACCCAGCCCTGAGTTTTGTTTTAACCAAAAATTATCATATAATTATATGGAGAAGATAAATGGGGAGGAAGCGAGTGTATGGCCAGTGTAAGAGTGCTAAATCCTCATCTTCCTTAATAGATCAATTATTAATAACATTGCTTAAAACTGAAAAATCAAGACATTAATATCAGGAGGAGCATTGTATTCCTATATAGGGAGGAAATACCAGAAAAAAATAGCTGAAAGGGTTTGGGATGAATGACAAAGGGGCTGAGAAAGAATGAAGCAAAGAACCATTGTTTTTTGTAATAAGCACTTTATACACAACATTTTTTAAAAATTATTTTTAGTTAATCAATAGTAGTCTTGCTAGGCCGGGCTCAGTGGCTCACGCCTGTAACCCCAGCACTTTGGGAGGCCGAGGCGGGCAGATCACGAGGTCGGGAGTTTGAGACTAGCCTGGCCAACATGGTGAAACCCCGTCTCTACTAAAAATACAAAAATTAGCTGGGCGTGCTGGCAGGCGCTTGTAATCCCAGCTACTTGGGAGGCTGAGGCAGAATCGCTTGAACCCAGGAGGTGGAGGTTGCGGTGACTCAAGATTGTGCTACTGGACTCCAGCCTGAGTGACAGAGTGAGACTCTGTCTCAAAAAAAAAAACAAAAACACCCTACATTGAGAGTGGTCTTGCTGTGTTGCCCAGGCTGGTCTCAAACTCCTGGCTTCAATCAATCCTGACACTTTGGCCTCCCAGAGTGTTAGGATTACAGGAGTTAACCACTGTGCCTGGCCATATTTTATAAGTTTTAAAACACACACATATGCATGATAAATGTAAAAATAAATTTTAAAATAGAAAACCCTTAAAAGAGTTTTGTCCTAGTTTTCTTTGACAGGAAGAGGATTTTATACTGTGCAAATGTGACTATGATTTAGATTTTATAATAAATCAATTCATTTCAGGTTAAGTGTGAGATTTTTAAAATCCCTATTAATATCAAGAATGAAAAGGGATAATCACAAAAGATCCTACAGGCATTAAAAGAAGTTCAACTTAACAACAAATTTGACTATTTGAATTTGAATGGACACACTCTTCCAAATAAAAACCAAAAACTTACCAAAACTGGCAGAAGAAAAGGTAAAAGCCTTGAATAGTTCAATATCTGTTAAACAAATTGTCTCTGTTATTCAAAGTGTTTCCTCAAATAAAGGCCCAGATTGATTTATCAGTGAATATTTTCTTTCTTTCTTTTCTTTTTTTATTGAGACAAAGTCTCACTATGTTGCCTAGGCTGGTCTCGAACTCCTGGTTTCAAGCCATCCTCCCGCCTCAGCCTCCAGACATGCTGGGATTACAGGTGTGAGTATTTTCACATTTAAGAATGAAATATCAGCAATATAATCAAAGTCTTCAAGAAAATAGAAAAAGAAGAGGGAACTCCTCCGAACTCTTTGATGAGGCCAGGAAAACGTTTACAGAAAAATCTAATATTATAAGAAAGATAAATTAGTGTCCGATTTCTTTCATAAGCATAGATGCAAAGTCCACATAAATTATTAGAAAATTGATTCCAGTGATACATAAAAGGGATAATACCTCATGACCAGGTGGGTTTATTCAAGAAATGCAAAGGTATTTGAAAATAAAATACCCTTGTGGGGCCTTCGCCGCTCCAGGCACAGGCGACTGAGGCAGCGGCATGGCGCGTCCCTGGGGCTTGGGCATCTCTGGTCCTTGGGCTCTGCCCCACGGCCACTGGGCCTGCTGCACCTGAGCCAGTCTGGTTGGGTGGCTGGGCTCTGTCCCAGCTGCTCCTGGAAGGCTGATGTCCACACCTGCCTGCCTGCAGGCACTTCGGGACCCATGTGTCCCCCAGCTGCATCCCATCCTGGGGCCACCCTATGTCGGTCCCAGGTGTGGTACCTGGGGGCAGGCTCCCATTTCTGCCCCCTCAACCTGCATTTTTGCCAGGCTGGGACTTCCTGCCCTTCCAGAACTTTCTGCCCCCTTGTAGCTGGAGATGTCTCTCCTGTGTGTGAGCTTCCCACAGCCTAAGCCTCCTTAACTGGGGAGGGGGATCAGTCACCTGACAGACACAGGATGCTCGGTTGTCTCCGGAACTGATGGTGAGAGGGACCACAGAGATAAGGGGTGCTGTCCCCTCCACTTTGACCAATGCCAGAGCCCCCAACCTTTCTGGGCAGACACTTTGCATCCTCCTATTTTTGGCGAAAGTCTCAGGAGAGTTAAGGCACCAATTGGTATCTGCAGGTTCACACACTAAATTCTGCTTCTGTCTCTCTCAGGGGGAATTGCTGCTGCCTTGGGAAGGCCCACAGGTGTGGGAGCGGCAGAGCTGGTGGTGACCGTGGCCCAGGTCATCTGAAGCCAGTGTGCTCCACAGCTAAAACAACCCTCAGTTCTCCTCTGTCCTAGGACAAACAAGACACCGGTGAAGGGGTAAGGCCAGCAGTATCACCCCCAAGCTACAAAGGAGGAGACTGAGGCTCAGGAGGTGAAAGGAATAAATGGCAGAGCCAGGGCCAGAACTCAGGATTCCTGGCTCTTGGTCCAGGGCTCTTCCCCGCCCAGGCTGCATGGGAGGTGGTGGGAGGTGAATGTGCCAGCCTCTGAGGGCTGCGGCCCACTAGGCCCAGCTTGGAGGAGAGTGTCTCTCTTGGGCCTGTAACATCTTGCTTAATGGAGGAGAAGGGAGGGAAGGCCAATGTGACCTGCCTTCGGCATCTCCCACCTTCGCTCTCCCTCCTCAGGGGTCCTAGGTGAGATGGCTTCCCACAGAAGCCAAGGCTTCTCTGCTAAACTGGCACTGGCTCAATAGCTCCCTTCCTTCTTGTCCTCATTCTCATCCCTCCCAGGAGGGCACCGTGGACACCACCTCCTTCAAACCATGTGCACGCGTGCACACACAGACACACAGACACACACACACACACTTCACCTAACGTTAGCCTACAGAACTAAATGCAGGGGTTCCCATCCCAGTGTGTGATGGGCTCTGGGGTGACAGAAGCAGGAGAGGTTTTAGTGGAATCTTAGGGAAATGTCCATCTTATGAGGGCTCTGGAGGAAGGGTGTCCTGACCAGCTGTCCTTGGGAGGGATGTCACCTGGAAGTGAAGAGACACCAGCAAAGGGGGCCTGAACTCCTTCCCCCAGACCATCTGGGCAGCTCTTGGGAGTGGCTAGGGACACCTGGGTCTCCCAGAACAGGGGTTTCCTGACTGGTGCGTTCTCTTTGAAGATGAAGAGGGCAGGCGGGGGTGGCCGGCAGTCCGTAGGAATGCGGCTGTAACAGTGTCTGCTGCTGCTGTCGATCACTGCTGGGCTGGGTCCAGCCAGGGCCACATCCTTGGAGGCCTGATACTCCATGCAGCTGGTGGTGCAGCCACCTGTCAGGTGGGGCTTGGGATGAGACTAAATTGGTTCTTTCAAGAGCCTGGGGTGCCCTCTTGAGGATGCCTGGAGAATCTCACCACCTTCGTCCTAGACAGACTGTGGCTGACTCTCAGGCTTTTCTCTCTTCTTCCTGCTCCTGCCCTGGCCCTGCCAATCTCTTCTTCACCCACACCCCTCCCAGAGCCCAGCCCACCCACCTACCCTCCTCTGGACAGATGCTTCATTTTGAGGGGCCTCTCATATTAGGGGTCAGCAAGGCCCAACATCCCCAGGGGCCTGGCATCCTGGGGTATAGTGCCCACAGTTTGGACTTGCTCATCAAAGCCACCCCTCCACATACTTTAGGGCCTGGAGACATCTTTTAGCAACCTGATGACTTTGCACCATGTGATGACATGTGTTAATGAGACATGGGCCGTGCCAGGTGGCTCACGCCTATAATCCCAGCACTTTAGGAGGCCAATGCTGGAAAGTTGCTTGATCCCAGGAGTTTGAGACCAGACTTGGCAACATAGTGAGACCCTATCTCTACTAAAAATTAAACAAACAAACAAAAAAAACTAGCCAGGTGTGGTAATGTGCGCCTGTAGTCCTAGCTAATTGGGAGGCTGAGGCGGAAAGATTGCTGAAGCCCAGGTGTTCAAGGTTGCAGTGAGCTATGATCGCGCCACTGCACTCCAGCCTGGGTTAGACCCTGTCTCTAAAAGAAAAGAGAGAGAGACATGAGTAGTGCTCTAGAACCCCCACCCGTGGAGCCACGCTCTCCCAGCCCCTGGAACCGCCTGCCTGAGTCCCATGCAGACCTGACTCTGGCCTGTCGGGATCTTGATAACTCTCAGTGTTCCCCTCTGATGGTAATGCCTCTTAAGGTACAGATGAGGAGAAGATGAGGGTATGTGTGGCAAGAATCAGGAAGACCAGTCCCTGCTCCACCGCATAAGGCCAGGTGATCTGGTTAAGTGCCTGTACCAGAAATAGGTCATTGGATGAGCGAGACCTGGCCCAGGCCAGCCTGTGAATGTCTCTCTGAAGTCCTACACTGCCCTCCCTGACCACCTTAAGGGGAACAGAGATGGGTCCCAGGGGGAGAGTGCTAAGCCTCTTCTCCTTTTCTACCCCTGCTAGTACTAGAGGGTCTCTAAAAGGGGAAATCACTTATAAAACGTGTCCTTTGCAGTAGGGAGACACCATTAAACTAATGACTCAATGGCAAGGTCCCTTGAGCATTCCCTAAAGGGATTGGACATGGCCAGGCAATGTAATCCAGGATCTTTAAGGTGCCTGTGTCAGAACTGGGACTAGACTAGGGCAGCCTAGAATAGGAGAGCTGTGCACCACTCCCGGGGCAGACTGGAGCTGGTGGAATTGAGGTCGGACATAAAATCTCTGCATTCTCAGCAGGCATTGGTCAGGGGCTGGGGGTTACCCCACCACTCTCCCCACCACCTGCATTCTCCCCGAAACAGAGAGAGTGGGACTCCCCTGCACACATCCCCCTGGGCTGCATGCCATCCAGGTGAAGCTGGGAGGCACAGTGCTGGCCCAGCAGCCTCCTCCTGCCCTGAACACCCCTCCACTTTGACCTCATGGAGGGAATGTGAATGCCTGGGCCTCTCACCTGGTTCAGCACTCTTTCCCCTCTCTGTTTATTACACACACACACACACACACACACACACACACACACACACACACACACCCTTTTTTCAGAAGATGCAAGCAGTTGGGGGTTTTATGTATTTTTGACTTTTTTTTGTTTTTGCTCCTTCCAACCCAGGTGTCCCTGTCAGCTATTCAATAATGATTAATAAAAATTTTAAAAATTGCTTAAATCCCTCTGGGTGGAGCAGTTTGGAGGTGGAGGGTCCAAGGAGGCAAAATGAGGACTGAGACACCTCCTGCCTACCTTCCTCTCCCTCTGCCAGCATTGCTTGGCCCGAGCATTTCCCTTGCTGTCCAAGCTCCGTCCTCCTTTGCTCATCCAGGGAAGCAAGTCCCTGGTTCTCCAAACTACTGCACTCTGAGCCTAGTTAAGGGCCATTAAGCCCCCACATTCTCCCCTTTGCCCCAAGCCCACCATGTCCTCCAACGAAGGCAGGAGATCTGGGTCTGTGCTTGGCTCCCCACGACCCAGTGGTAATGGGTACTCCTGTGGGACATCTGGACGAGGCTGACAGGCTTGAGAAGGGGGCCCACCATTCCTTTCTCAGATCACTGACTTGAGCACTCCACCCTGGGATTCTTGGCGGCCAGAAGCTGGCACCGCTCCCTGAACTCCTGGCTGGTGTGGGCCCCTCACACTCTGTCCATGGAGCACAGACTGGGGCCAGAACCCCAGGCTGCCCTCAGCCTGGCCTGAGCTCCCATCAGCAGTGACCCACAAAGCCCTGGCCAGGTGGGGAACGTTTCTAAGGAGACCACAGTCCTTCAGATGGGACTGCCCCTTCATCTGCTGGGCCCCAGAAGAAGCAAAAACAACCTTACCCCCCGCTTCCAGCTGTTGAGATGGCACCTGGGCTGTGCCTGGGAAAGGACTCGGGGGAGGATGCTGGTCTAGAGGGCACAGCCACAGAGGCAGAGGAATTTTGAGATTTTGGCTCCCCTGGAAAAATAACTTGGGAATTTGGTATATTTTAAACTCTGGTTCTCTCTCTTTTTTTTTTTTTTTTCTAGATGGAGTCTCACTCTGTTGCCCAGGCTGGAGTGCAGTGGCACGATCTCGACTCACTGCAACCTCTGCCTCCTGGGTTCAAGCAATTCTCCTATCTCAGCCTTCTGAGTAGCTGGGATTACAGGTGCGCAACACCACACCTGGGTAATTTTTGTATTTTTAGTAGAGATGGGGTTTCGCCATCTTGGCCAGGCTGGTCTTGAACTCCTGACCTCGTGATCCACCCGCCTCTGCCTCCCAAAGTGCTGGGATTACAGGCGTGAGCCACCGCGCCCGGCCTAAACTCTGGTTCTTAAAATATGTGGCAGTTTATCACGGGCTGGTCGGTCAGGTGCTGTGGTGCTCTGAGGGGAAAGGGCCCGGAGCAGGGCAGCACATGCTGTTTAAAAATATCCTGAATGTGTGCAGGCCTTGGCTTTTTTTGGAATGGGTTGAGGTTATTTCTGGCATGTGGTGCCAGGACAAGTGTGTTCATTTTAACTTTGATATTCTCTGTAAATAAACTGGAAATGTGGACCACCGCTCCTCTGCAGGGGATGAGGAGGAAGAAAAAGATGACAATGTGAAGGGCTGTCATAGCTCAGGGGTCCCCTCTGTTCCTGCCACTCTGCCACCCCCCAAAGAAAGCATGACTTCCTCCTGGGACACTCACTGGACCAGAGCAGGACTGGGGTCGCTGTTGCTGCAGGTGGTGGGGTGGGACTGGGGAAGAGGGGCTAAGAGAGAACGAATAAAATGAGGAGCCTGGGTCACCTCACAGATGTTCTCCTTTAAGACACAAAAGGAGCCAAATGAAAGACTGAAGCCTCTAAACAGAAGGGGAAGGCAACCTGACCAAGATCACACAGCTTCAGAATCAGAGCTGGCCCCAGGGGCGAGGGCAGTGGGGAGGAAAGGCAGCTGGTCCTGTTCTTCCTCCCTCCCTTCCGCCCTTGAACACTCATTGATCCTGGGGAGTCAAAGCGGGGTACTAGCAAAGAGCTGACTTAGGGTGCTGTGTGGGGGCCAGCACTCTGTGCCAGACAGGGGGCCAGGGGCCATGTGGTTTTCTACCGGTTGAAGAGTTTGGATTTTCCTCTAGGCACTGGGAAGCAGCCAATGTATTTTAAGCAGACATGAGGTGCCACATTTTCTCTTGAAATACCGCCCTGGAAGCCAGGCACGGTGGCTTATGCCTGTAATCCCAGCCATTTGGGAGGCTTAGGTGGGCAGATCACCTGAGGTTGGGAGTTTGAGACCAGCCTGACCAACATGGAGAAACCTCGTCTCGCCCGCCCTTCCTTCCTTCCTTCCTTCCTTCCTTCCTTCCTTCCTTCCTTCCTCCTTGCTTTCTTCTTTCTTTTCTTCCCTCTGTGGCCCAGGCTGGAGTACACTCGGCTCGCTGCAGACTCCCTGCGTCCGCCTCTCGTGATTCTCCTGCCCTCGCCTAGGATTGCTGTCGCACGCCACCACCCCTCCCTGGTTTTTCTCCTTTGGCTGGTGGCGCGGTTTCACCATGTTGGGCACGCTGGTCTCCAGCTCCTGACCTCGAGTGGTCTGCCCGCTTCGGCCTCCCGAAGTGCTGGGACTGCAGACGGAGTCTCGCTCACTCGGTGCTCGGTGTTGCCCGGGCTGGAGTGCGGTGGCGTGGTCTTGGCTTGCTGCAGTCTCCGCCTCCCAGCCGCCTGCCTTGGCCTCCCAGGGTGCTGGGATTGCAGCCTCTGCCCGGCCACCGCCCCGTCTGGGAGGTGGGGAGCGTCTCTGCCTGGCCGCCCATCGTCTGGGTTATGAGGAGCTCCTCGGCCTGGCCGCCCCGTCTGGGAGGTGAGGAGCGCCTCTGCCCAGCCGCCACCCCATCTAGGAAGTGAGGAACGTCTCTGCCTGGCCGCCCATCGTCTGGGATGTGAGGAGCGACTGTGCCCGGCCGCCACCCCGTCTGGGAAGAAGTGAGGAGCGCCTCTGCCCGGCCACCCATCGTCTAGGAAGTGAGGAGCACCTCTGCTTGGCCGCCCCGTCTGGGATGTGGGGAGCGCCTCTGCCCGGCCGCCCTGTCTGGGAGGTCTACCACAGAGGCCAGAAGCAATGTGGGGGCTGGACGTGGTGGCTCACACCTGTAGTCCCAGTACTCTGGGAGGCCGAGGCAGGTTGATCACTTGAGGCTAGGAGTTCGAGACCAGCCTGGCCAACATGGCGAAACATATGAAAAATACAACTGACAAACCAACCAACCAACCAAGCGACAACAAAACAGGTCTACCCTGGAGTCATACTCTTATTTTTTCTATTTTCCTCCTTTTCTGATCCTTTATCCCACTTTCTTTTTCTTCCTCTTCCTTCTCCTTTGTCAAATAGAGAATTGAGTTATTATCATTGATCCATACAAAGTCCCTCTCTCATTTATTTTCTTTAATTCCCACCCCCCATTTCTATTCCCCGTCTTCCCATGTGCAACCTTCCTAATATGTTTGATATGCATCTTTATGTTTGTATGTACTTTTAGAAAATGTTTATTGTTTTGTGTGCAAAAAAAAAAAATTAAAAAAAAAAAAAGAAACCTCGTCTCTACTAAAAATACAAAATTAGCCGAGCGTGGTGGCACATGCCTGTAATCCCAGCTGCTCAGGAGCTGAGGCGGGAGGATTGCTTGGACCTGGGAGGCATAGTTGCGGTGAGCTGAGATCGCACCATTGCACTCCAGCCTGGACAACAAGAGTGAAACTCTGTCTCAAAAAAAAAAAAGAAGAAGAAATGCCGCCCTGGAGGCCACTGCAATAGTCCAGGCAAGCGTTGATGAGGGCCCAGCCTAGCCAGTGCAATGGAGAGAAGGGGCCAGTGCGGAGAGACACCTGGGGTAGAAGTGACAGGGCATCAAACGGGAGGGAAGATGGCCTCTGGGCTTTTGGCTCGGGTTGGTGGTGGCTGTATTCAATTCCTGAGGTTGCTGTAACAATGCACCACATATTGGGTGACTTAAAACAACAGAAATGTATTCTCTCATAGCTGAGGCCGGGCGTGAGCAGGGTTGGCTCCTTCTTGAGGCTCAGTGGGAGAATCTCTCTCAGCCTCTCTCCAAGCTTCGGGCGGTTGCCAGCAGCCTTGGCACTTTTGGCTTTCAGATGCATCGCTCCCATCTCTGCCTACGTCTCCACGTGGTTGACTCCCGTGTGTCTGTTTCACACACTTGTCTTCCCTTGCGTACGTCTGTGTGCCCAAATTTCACTCTACTTATAAGGAGACCAGTCACTGGAGTAGAGCCACCCAAATCCAATGCGACCTCATTTTAGCTTGTCTCTGCAAAGACACTATTTGCAACTAAGGTCACATGCACATGCCTGGGGGCTAGAAACATTTCTTGGGGACACAATTCATTTTACCCATGACAGTGGCAGAGGGCTTTCCACTGACCTTGAGCCCACATGTTTTTCAATGAATGGTCACAGGCCAAAGTCTGGGACAGTCTTTATTGGAGCTTGGAATGTCATAGCAATTCGCCCTCATCAGAGGCAGACTGTGAGAAAGAGCAGCGATGTGGTGGACCCCCAGCAGGGGGAAGGCCGGGCTACATGAGGGAGCCCTGCTCGCCTGCAAGCAGGGCACAGGCGCACACGCACACACTCTCCCACATGAACTTACACTCACACCTGCGCACTCGCTGCCGGTGGGTCGGAGGCCAGGTGCCTTGGGCTGCTCCCCTCCTCATGGAGAGGCCTCCTCCACTCTGGGGGATCCGCTGAGCTGAGACGGGAGGGAACCACTTGAGGATCAGGGACAAAGGAGCTGGAAGCTGCAGGCATTTTGCAGTCAGGGAGAAGGGATCCAGGACAGGAGGGATGGCCAGGGACCAACGAAAGGGAGCTGGAGAAGGCCCTGCAGGGCCAGGGAAGGGGAAGAAGACGCTGGAGATGGGCAGGGGAAGGGGAGGGAGAACAGATCAACTCTCCTTCACTCACTGCAACCTCACCGCCGGGGACAGAGCCCTGGGCACAGAAAGCCTGGGGAGCGTCAAGGGGTCCCTTGTGTCCTAGGAAGGCACTGAAATGGGGAACAGATCCTGGGAGCCAGAGTCTCCCCCAAGTACCCCAAAGGGGACAGGAAGGGGAATGGTGAAGCGGGAAGGGTCTTACATGCTGGTTGTCTGGGGCAAGGAGACTGGGAAGCACAGATTCTGCTTCTCACCCCAAACGGTGGGGTGGGGGCTGGGCTGAGATGTAGACCCTCTGGCCAGCAGAGGGGAGGGAGGGCCAGGGCTACCCCTTTGGTCTCAAGGGCAGTGAGGCGGGGAGCCTGGCCTCACCCATGTGTCCGTGGTAGGGGGTGGAGGCAGGAGGAGTGAGGAACCAGAGCCTCCTGCCCCCGGGGGCCAGAGCTACCAGAGCACGGCCCCATCCATGTTCCCATAGCCTGGCTCGGCCCGCAGCCTCCAGTAGGTATTGTTGGTCACCCACCACTCCTTCCCGCTGCTATCTGTCTGCCGCCTGGTGGGAGAAGGCGGTGGCAGTGAGGGGTGAACATCTAGAAGGCAGGCTAGGGTCCTAAGGTGCTGCCTCCCACACCTGCCCCGCTCCAAGCAGGGCTCATGGGGAGACCCAGGGTGGAGGGCGAGGCCAAGGCACCTGAAGAAGCGAGCCTGGTGTACGATGTTGTTTTCCTCCATGACTTTGCGCCTGTCTCGCTGCAGCTGCTCGATCCTTCTCTTCTGGGCCTCAGCAGCCTGTATGTTCCCCTCCTCCAGGTACCTGAGGATCCAGATCAAACTCAGGGGAACTGCCCATCTGCAGGGGCCCCCAAACCCAAGGCCTCTGTCCCTGCCCAGCCCTGTCCTTTAGACAAGCCTCATTTCTCTGAGGCCACTCAGTGAAGGAAGGACAAAGCCCCAGCTCTGTACTCTGTGGAGGGAGTGAACTAGATGGTTCTAGGCCGGCACCCATCCGGCACTGACCTCTGGTCTGGCCGGAGCCTCGTGTCGGTGGAAGGCAGCGACCGTTTCAGCTCTGCTGTCAGCTCATTCAGCTCCAAGGCAAACTGGGTGAAGCCGAAGTTTCGCTCATGGTCGGGGGGCATTGAGTCTGGGGGAAGGCAAGGGGCTGGGGCAGGTGCACCATGCCTGAGCTGCTCCAGCCTCACCCAGCCCTCTGTGACCCCTCCACTTACTGGGCTTCCAGATGCACTGGCCACCTGGCGTGGGTCCCCGGTACAGCCCCTCGTGCCACTTCCCAAAAAGTCGGTGGAGGACACGGCCACTCCGACTGAGCACAGCGCCCTGCACCTCGTGGACATTGGAACTCCAGTACTTGGCCTGGGGTGGGGAAGGCAGGGTTTAGGGAGGTGTCCCCTCCCCCTTAGCCAGGGTGACCTCCAGAGACTGAGGCTGCTGGGGGTGGATGGGCAGGGTCAAGGTGGCACACACACCTTGCAGAAGGTGATCTTGCAGTGGCAGGAGCTGTCCTGTGTGTTTCGGATGAGCACCTCCCCATAGTGCTCGATCCAGCGCTGACCGCTCAGGACATTGTGAATGCAGGACGTCACCTTGTTCCACTCAAAGTGGTCCCCAAACCTGAGAGAGACAAGGTATGGAAGGGCAGCTGGCTGGCCCCAGGGAACAAATGAGTCAGGAGCCTCCTGTCTTGCTGGAGCAGGTCACATGGGTCTGTGACAGGAACCCTGGGGTCCCAGCTCCGGTTCTGCAGTGAAGGATGACTTATAATCACAAGGCAGAGTGGCCTTCACAAACGTATTCAACGAACACATCTCCACTCATCTACAAAGCCCCTGAGTGCCTGAGCAACGGGGATGAAAATACACAAAATGTCCTGCTCTTGGGCACCAGGAACCGTGTGTACATTCACATCCATTATCCTGCTTAATCCTCACCTCTTTTGGGTATCACTTCTTACTGTCATGTCACACACAAGCAGGCTCAAGGCTCTGAAGTGTCAAGTGTTTTTGCTGCTTGCATCACTATTTTTTTTTGTTTGTTTTTGTTTTTTTTGAGACGGAGTCTTGCTCTGTTGCCCAGGCAGGCTGGAGTGCAGTGCAGTGGTGCAATCTGAGCTCACCGCTACCTCCGCCTCCCAGGTTGAAGCAATTCTCCTGCCTCAGCTTCCCCAGTAGCTGGGACTACAGGCTGGTGCTAATTTGCATCACTATTGAGTGGCAGAACTCAGGGCTTCTGACTCCAAAATCCAGGATCTCTACCACAACACCCAGACCACTCTCAATACCCTTTTTCTTTCTGGCTTCAGTTCCCTGCCTGTAAAATTAGCTAGATGAGAGTTTTTCAAATTTTGTCTGTGACCCCTGAGTCCTGAGATCAATTTAGGTTTCTGTGTGCGTGTATGTGTACACGTTGGCTTGAAGTCTCAAAGGCATTTCTGACTGTGAGACTGTGAGTCATGGTCAAAAAAGTGTGAAAACCGCTGAGTCAGATGACCTCGATGGGCCCTTCCAGCTCTACTACGTTCCAAGGCTTTTCATCTTTCTCTATTGGCAACTGCCGTAAATATAGGTGTAAAACCTACAGACACTGACCCCACTACAAGCAGCTTCAGGCCAGACCTTCCTATCCCGTCCTTATCCTGTCCCTAAGGCCATGCCCCCTCCAGCCTGAAGGATTGCCTGTGGCTTGGCCTGGCTGCTAAGAGTCTAAGAATCCCACCTGGGCAGGCTGACGTTGACTGTTCCCACAGGCACAATCTCCAGGGATTTGCCCCAGAACTTGTTCTTCCACTTCATATCTGGAATTGGATTAGGGGAGGGAGAGAGAACAACAGAGATAAGGCCAGAGGGTGTTCCCTTTGCCCAGGGCCACCCCGGCCCTGCCCTCTACTCCTCACCTTGCCAGAAGGCGAAGTTCTCAGACTCTGCATGGCAGGCCGAGATAGGGGGGTGGTGCGAGACCTTGGTGAGCAAAGAAGTTATCTTGAGGCTATCCCTGAGCACCATTAGGGCACCCCAAAGTCCCTTATTCCCACCCCTAGTTCCCCTAAGTACCACAAGACCAGCTGGTTCCAGGTCTCTTGTCTATCACCCTTGGCCACCTCCCAAACCCATCATCCTCTCTTCTTCCCATGAGGCCCCTATGTTCTCCCTTCTCACTCACTCTTCCTCAGGAGCTCCCCTGGCTGGCCCTGTCTATGGCGAACCCCTGCTCAAGCCTGAAAAGTTCCCTGCAACAGTGATGGGGGGGCCTCCACCCCATGCCCTGCCTGAAACCCAGCCCTCACTGACGACCCTCTTCCCTACCATCTCCCCCCGCCGCACCCCAAAGCTGATCATCACCCTGTAACCACCTGACAGGTGGGAACCCCATCCCCTGCCTGAAATGCAGCCCCTGCTGACGACCCTCTTCCCTGCCATCTCCCCACCACCGCCCCCCAAAGCTGATCATCGCCCTGCAAACTCCACCCCACACCCTTGGAAACACTTGGCCTTGTCCCCACTTGGAATGGCTCCACATCTGGAGCCTTCAATTCCAACAACCCACAGCCTGCCTGCCTTGCCTCTCTCTCCGCCTGTCGCCCACAGCTCCAGCCAAGACGTCCAGGTCCCCGACTGCACTGCCCTCCCATGGTCTGCCAGCCCCCTCTTGCCCTTCACAGCACTCTCACCTAATACCCTCAGCCACCTCCCCCACTTGCCAGAAATGCCAGCGCCGGCCTCCTCTGTGCACCCCTGGTTCTGACTCTGTTGCCAAAACACAGACATGACCCACACTAAGAAACTGCTAAACCTACAATGTCCCGTATCTGGGGCCTTGACATCCCTCACCAGTCCTCCTCTGAGGACCTAGGCACGAGCCAGGCCCTTCAAACCTCATTTGCCTCCCACAGTCTGTGACAGAACAGAAGTGGGTCAGGGGGGCGATTCCTTCTGCTCTGGCTGCAGTCAGCCTGCTCCCACCGATGCCCCCCAGGCTCCTCCCTCCTCCTCCTTCTGCACCTTCAGTTTTTCCCTCTTTACTTCTCTTTCTCTGAATATAAAGATTTTCTGTTTCTTCCACCTTAAAAAATAGCAAACCTTTCTTTTCTAGACACACACATCTTTCTTCACATATGTGTAAAACATTTCTGGGAGGAATCCCAAAAGCTGGTAGCAGTAGTCCCTTCGGAGTGTTGGGATGAGAGGGAGGCTTATTTTCTGTCGTATGCACGAGTGTACTGTGTCAATCTTCACCATGTTTCCAAAAACACTTCAAATCCAAACAAACAAACACACAAACTGCCTCGACCTTTACCCCCTACCAACTGCCACTTCTCTCTCCTCTGTCCCTTATGATAAAGTTTTTGGAAAATAGTCTGCCTTTTTCTCTATTTTTTATAAAACCTACACTCTACACCCTCTGTAATCCAGTCTCTGTCCCCATCCTGTCTCGGAAACCTTCCTCACGCAGGAAGCCGATGACACCCCTCAGGTCCCAGGGACCCGCGCTCCCTCCTGCCCTCCTCCCTAGACACTGCGAGCGGTCCTCCCGAGGGCCGTCCTCCCTTGATGTCCTCCTCCCTCTAAGCTGGCCATTCCTCGACCTGTTAGTGCCACCTGCTGCTCTTGGAGGAGCTCCAGGCCAGCGACTCCAGAGCCTCCTGGCCGTCTCCTATGGAAGTCGAGCCCACAGAGACAGTGCTCCCACACACACCTCACTAACTGGCGCCACCATGCACCCACTGAAGACCCCAGACCAGGCCGCCCAGACTTCTTCCTCTCGACAAAAACCTCCCCATTCCCTACACGGGAGGGTACCCTGCTGAGCACCAGGCCCCGTCGGGGCAGCACATAAACAGCTCTTGAACCAAACACACCGCAGCCTAAGTGCAGGGACTCATTAGCTCTACAGAGATGACAAGCTGGACCCTGTCAGCCTCCGCCAACCAGGCACATGCCACCTGGGTGTGCTTTGCACACTGCGATTCTGAGCAGCCACTCCGCTGCCTCAAATCCTCCACGGTGCCAATGCCTTCAGGATTTAAAAACACACATACAAAAGCCCAAGGCCTCTTTCCCTTCACTGTCAGGCTCCTCAGCGTCTGGCCCGCCTTGTCTTCCAGCCCCATCTCTAACCTTCCCAAGCCTGCTCCATGCATTCCTCTACACCATCTAGAAGGAACGTCCCATTCTCCCCAGCCCCTGTACTCCCAGCTCTCTCCAATTCATCCTTCAGTTCATCCTAGCCCAAGATTGCCCCCTAGAGCATGAGCCCCCAGGTGGAACTCCTGGGATCCAATGGCTGGACCTCAGAACGTGGGCCAGGAAGCACCGCAGGGCCCGGCACAGAGCCAACTGCCCACACTCCTCTCCCAGGCCCTGGTCCCTCTGCCCCAGCTCTGGTCCCAAAGCCCAGGTCCCTCCTTGCCCCGGACACCCAAGGCCAGCCCTCTTCTCCCAAGGCCACACCTGCTCACTGATGAAGCGGAAGCCTCGGTCAGGCCGCTCACACTCGTAGGTCTCCCCCAGGACGGGGTTGAAGGGCTTGCAGCCGGCTCGGTGGTATGTGGAGGAGTAGGCCGAGACAGCAAAGGCTGCGATGTACACCTGTGGGGGGCAAGGCAGGTGCAGGGTACTGAGGACGGGGCCACCACCCCAAGCAAGCAAAGTATGGGACCTTGGGGTGGAACTTCAGCAGTAAGGAACAGCCCAGCCAGGATTTTCTGGGAGAAAAGGTCCCAGGGAGAAGGAAGCAGCCTTGGGCTGGGCGTGAGGACAGGAAGCAGGTACCATGCGCTCGCAGGGGTCGGTGATGCGGCTGGCCTGGTCCAGGAGGCTGCTGTACTCCAGCTCCTCGCAGAGCCGCTGCAGAGTGTTGAGCGGCTCGTTGAGCTGCACAGGCATTGACACCTTGGACAGGTCTTTGCCGATGTTGTTGCGCAGAATGTTCCACAGGCTCACGTCAGCCCCGGGCCCGCTGGCCGCCGGCAGGCAGCGACGGCGGGGTGGCCCCATGGATCTCCCTGGAACACACCCCCCTGGGGCCGCCCTGCCATGTCACTCTCCATCTGGGCAACAGGCATCCCAGACATGGCAAGCCCACAGCCCAGTCCAGGGCCCAGCTGCCTCCCAAGCCCCTGGGACACTCGCCCCTGAGCCCTTGTCTCGACTCACAGCAGGGCAGGGTGACTGGGGCTGTAACTGCTGACGAGTTCCCAGGGACTGAGTTGGCTGGCAGGGGTGGGAGCCATGCAAAGGGGCAGACAGTTCCCACTGCCAGAAACCCTGCACCCCAGGAGCCCCTCCCGAGTCCTCACCCTTGCCTTTTGTTCCCTTTATAAACACAGAAACAGAGGTCAGAGTGCAGATTATCCAGCCCATTTTATGGATGAGGAAATAGGCTCTCAGAAGTAAAATGACAGGTCCAGAGCCACACTGCTAACAAGCAGCAAAGTAGGATCTCTTGCCTCCCTCCCAGGCCCTAGGCAAGCCTGCTGCAACAGAGGCAGCCCCAAGGCCGGAGCCTGGCCCACCCCGACAAAGCTGCTCCTGGAACATTTCCCAGTTCATGACCTGGCCTTCCCTAGCTCCTGCAGTCAGCATCCAAAGCCACTAGCCCATCAGTCACCACAAGGAATAGCCTTTGCATGGGCCTGAGCCATGGACAAACCCTGTTTTTCCACCCGCCTCCCACCCCTTCCTGCCTGCCCACCCAGCTGGCACCTTTCTGACAGCGCTCAGCTCCCCTGAGGTCCAGCATCTCCTCAGACAGGCTGGTGGTGACTTCACTGGTACATGACTCCTCCTCCTCTGAGGCCTGGGCCAGGACAGATGACAGGCCGGGCAGACTAGGCCTCCCCCGGGCAGCTGGGCAGTGCCCAGGGCCTGGCAAGAATCTGCCCAGCTAGCCCTTTGTTGGGAAGGGGAAGAGAATGTATTGGGGGGGCTCTGAGCCCTAAGACATTGCCCCGGGATGCCTGGCATCACAGAATGTGCCCAGCCACCTTGGGAAGGGGAGGGCCGGGCCCTGCGGCTGGTGGGAGAAAGCTCAGGGACTTGGTGGGACACAGAAGGAAGGGAAGTTGGGGATTACTGAGGTTCAGGGTCTGAGAAGAGGGGATCAAGGGTGTGCTGAAGCTGAGACAGGGTCATAGGAAGATGACTGGGGTTGCAGCTGTGGCAGTAGTTTCAGGAGAACCCAATGGCGATAAAAATGTCACACTCCTCTAGGAGAAGAGTCCCTAGCAGAGATTTCTGAGCAGGGCCACACAAACCCAGCTGATCTGGACATAGTCCCAGAGATAGCAGCTGAGGTGGTGAGAAGGGGCTGAGGAATCTATGGTCTCTGTGGATCCCACCCTTCTGTTCCCAAGGTCCCCCCCGCCTCACTGCCAGCTTCCCTCCTCCCTCACCTCATTCTCAGAAGAGCTGGCGGAGAGGAGAACCTCACAGGCATCGAAGAACTCCGTGTGGGAATCAGCAAGGGACAGGATGCTGGTCTGCGACAGCTGGGGGGTGAGCTCGCGCCCCTTCATGTACAGAGCTTCTTGCTGTGGGAGCAGCCAGATGGATGTCAGGCTCCGGGGCCAAGCCGAGGGGATCAAGCAGGGCACCCGCTTGCCTGACAGTTCCATTGAGAGGGAGGCATAACCGGGCACTTTTGCTGAGTCAGACACCTTCTGAGCAGAAGAGGCAGAGGGGAGTGAGAGGGGGACAAAGGCATAGTAAAATGAGCCCTGGCCTGGGAGTGAGGGGACACAGTCTCCGTTATAACTGTTTACACTTCCTGGCACTGACCCTGAGCCCCACTCGAAGCCCTCTGTGTGCACTAACCCACTCAATCCTGACACCTACCCTGTGAGGTAGGTGCAATTGTCACCCCCACTTTGCAGATTAGGATGCTGAGGCTCAGGATCACAAAGTCGGCAGGCAGGAGAGCCAGATTTGAACCCGTGGAACGCAGCCCCAGAGTCTGTGCTCAGAACCCGAGTCTCAGTTCAGCCCATCTGTAATTACAGGAGCCTGAGCCCACCCATTAGATCCTTTGAGCCTCAGTTTTGTTATGTTGAGGGTGAGAATCACTGCATCAGAGGACTCTGAATTAAAAGTAAAAGTACCCTGCATGTTGTTACATAACGATCGAGATGGGGCTGCTGCTGACCTTATGGGAAAGCCAATGGAGCCAGGATTTTGGGGGCTGTCTTTGGGACTAAAAACAAACTTCACCCACTGCCCTGGGCCTTGGCTCTCGCTGGGAGAGAAGGCACAGGAGAATCGCCCCCCACAACCCACCCTGGCTCCGCACCTCCTCAGGGTTGAGGGAGCTGAAAGAGTCCGCTGTGGTGTCGGAGGAGGTGGACAGTGAGTGGAGGCGCCTCTGGCCAGTGGAGGCCTCAGAGACCTGCAGGGAGAGGGTGAGGGACACAGTGTCACAGGAGGATGAGGTCCTCCCCCACTTGCCGCATCTCTGCAGAGACTTCCTCTGCCAACTCCCCACCCTGACCCAGATTTGCTATCGGACCCCAGGCTGGCAGTCCCCAGCTTGAAGCCCTCTCCCCCCACCAGCCACCCTGTCCCCCAGGCCTCACCCCCATCCTTGACAACTCTGAGCCCTGGTGCATGTCCCTCAGTCGGTCCCGTTCCATGGTGAGGGCGGCCAGGACGCTGCTGAGGGAGCTGTGCACTACAAGGGGTGGGGCAGACCATCAGAGTCCTCGCTCACTCCTGTCTGCTCCCCAGCAGCCCCCTCAGCATGCACTTACCCTTCTGGGCCAGGGCCCAGAAGCTTCGCTGCAGGTGGGCATAATCTGTGGGTGGCAGCCCACGGGTGCCCGAGGAGTCCCGAGACTCCAGGTAGCGAGACAGGTTGGGAACAGAGCCGTGGAGACGACCAACCTGTAGGTGAAGGGGAAGGGCTGAAGGGGCCGGCCGCCTTAGAGCATCCTGCCCCAGCTACGTGAGGTGCACGCCCCACCTCACCCGTCCAATAGTGTCATCCTTGGCAAAGCTCTGGGTGCACCACATGCGGCTGGTCCGTTTCCCCTTCTTGGGTCTTTCGGTTGTCACTGAGGCCTAGCAAGTCAAGGTGGGGGCAATTTTACTCACAGGGTGGGGAAAAGGGGCAGCAACCATCACAGCCTGGGAGAAGTAGACGGCCTCCTGCCCATGGAGGAGGGCGCAGATTACCCAGCACAGAGGATGCGGCCGCTCAGGCAAGGCGACAGAGACAACTGACATCCCAGTGGAAGATGACAGCCACCCTGGCAGAGGCGTGGGCATGGAGGAACAGAGACAACCTTGACACAGTTTGGACATGGGGCAGGGGTGGGGAGGAAACCAGGCGATGCGTGGCTCTCCAGGAAACTGCAGCGATGTGGGAGGAATAGGACTCATCCTGGGGAAGTGATGGGATCGGGGGCCTGAGCAGGACCCTGTGTGTCCCCCTGGATCTTACCTGGTGTGTGGGGATAACAGGGGCTGAGGGGATTCGGTGCAGGGACTCCAGGCTCTGGAGGAGCCTGTGTAGTTCCTGGAGCTTCCCCTGACACTCAGAGAGCTCTGTGGGGAGAAAGAACAAGGATATCACTCTCTCTCTCTCTCTTTTTTTTTTTTGAGACGGAGTTTTGCTCTTGTTGCCCAGGCTAGAGTGGAATGGTGTGATCTCGGCTCACTGCAACCTCTGCCTCCTGGGTTCAAGTGATTCTCCTGCCTCAGCCTCCCGAGTAGCTGGGATTACAGGCACGCACCACCACGCCTGGCTAATTTTTTGTATTTTTAGTAGAGATGGGGTTTCACTATGTTGGTCAGGCTGGCCTCGAACTCCTGACCTCAGGTGATCTGCCCACCTTGGTTTCCAAAAGTGCTGGGATTACAGGCATAAGCCACCAAACCCAGCCTCAAGGACATGACTCTCCCAACACTGACTTCATGGAGATCCCGATACTGCTCCCTGTTCCCTGCTCAAGAGCTCGGGTCCCTACCCCTGTTGGTGTGGTGCTCCCTGGTTTCCTGAGACTGCCTGAAGCCTAATTTCTGCTCTGTCTCTAGACCACGCCTCACCTCTGCTGCCTTTGAGCAGACTGGGGATGTGCTCACCCTCTCTCTGTCTCTCTCTACTTGGTTTACACTTCTCCCTCCAGGCCAACTTCACAGACCCTACTGCAGGAACCCTTTCCTAGAGCACACCCCTTCCCGGGCACTACTCCTCAGGCCCCTGCCCTGTGTGGGCATTCAGTATCTGCTTTGTCACTCCTGTCCTTGCATCCACGTCTGTCTATGTGCCCAGACAGACTCTTACTCCTCTGTAAGACTGGGACTCCCCTAGACAGGACCCAAGTAGACTGGATCTCCTTGGAGGCAGAGGCTGTCTCATTAAATTGGGGCTCCCTGAGGCGGGGATGGAGGTAACATTTTCCCCTCCTGCTAATGCTATCTAGACCTGCCAGCTTGGGCCCTACCCTTGGAGGTGCTGTGCCTAGGACCCCTCACCATGAGAGCAGCGGTCCAGCCCATCACTGTCCCTCAGCCAGGAAGACACTTTCTCCCGCGGTCCAAGCCCAGGTAGGGCTGAGGCAGTAGCTGCTGTTGGAAGCTGGGCACCAGGAACCTGTGGGGTGAGTCCAGGGTCAGGAAGGATGATGCCCACCTCCCTGGGTCTCACAGTTCCCCATAGCCCCCACCCCTGAATTGCCACATTACCTGCCCCCACCCCAGGGTCCACCTTACCTTCCGGTGAGCCGTACTGGGCAGTGAGCCACGGGGCATGTCCAAGCGGTGGGCTAGGCGGTGGGCACGCAGCTGTGCCACCCAGCTCTGGAATAGGTCCTGGGATTTGATCTGCAGAAGTGATGGAGAGGCGGAGGGCTATCTGAAGAGAGGGACCACTTTCCAAGAGCAAGAAGTCAGGGCTCTGGTCCCCATACAAGCAGGGTCTCTTCTTACAGAGCCTGGTTTGTGCAAGGTTCACTTGCAGGGAGACAGAGCGTAAGGTGCCCAGGTGTCTGAACCCTTAGCTCTGTGCCTGTCCGTACAACAACCAAGAAGTGCAGGTTTGCCCTTGGCTGTTTTTACAGGATGGAAACTTACTTCTTGTCAAACTCAGAGACAGACCCTGAGTTCCAAAGACCCTCAGCCCCTGCCCCTGTGTGTTCCAATGCCTCTGCCAGGCTGGGGGCCAACACAGGTCCTGCCTCCCAGGGATGTCACCTTGAGGTGGTAGATGTTGTCTTCAGTGTCAAGGTCAATGCGCTGGGCCTTTTTGTTGATGGACATGACCGACAGCCGGACATCGATGGAGCCATGGAGCTTCCCCTTGGTGATCTGGGGTTGAAGCGTTGGTAGGGGGACAGGGGACCTGTTTTAGGCTCTCAGAGCCATACAGCCACCATCTCCCTGATGCCATTGTAGGCTCCAGGGCCAGGTGGCAGGTTCACCCTCATGTCCAAGTCACACTATCAGTAGAGACTTGTCAATCATCCTCCCATGTGCAGAATGCTCCCCTATGTCAAGTCACATCTTGAGCTCTAAGAAGTCACAGATCAAGAAAAACTATTCCCACCCTCAAGGGGTCTGCAGGGTTGTGGAAGGCAACACCCTCCCAGAGAGATCCTGGGTACCTAGGCCTTCAGTTCCTTGTTCCCAGCCTGAGAATGGGACCAGGATGAGGGTGGTAAAGCCCCCATTTCTTGGGCACTTGTTTTGCCTTGTCCAGAGAGGCTTGTGTGTATGACCTTCCTTACCATGACAGCTCTGCACCTGGGGGATGGTGCTGTCCCGTTAGAGATGAGGAAGCTATGGCCCAGGGATGTAACTCGCCCGAGATCACACATTCAGCAAGTGGTGGACCTGGGATTCATACCCTGCTCTGGTCGATTCCAGATACCCCGTGCCTTCCCAGGGCATACTGGGGCCAGACTCCTCCCACAACCCCAAGTCACTGCCCGGACTCACGTCTTGTCGGGTTGTTGCATAATGAAGGATCCCGTCCTCGAGCACAAAGTATCTCTGTGATGTTGCCCAGGAGTGACAGGACCCAGGAGGCCAAGAGGAAGGGCATGAGGGAGAAGGCAACCACACAAATTAGCTTTTCTTTTCCTTCTCATCATGCAAACACTATTGGACTGCCCGGCAGCTGCCCCCCATTCCCACCCCGCCCCCATGTCTGGCCCCTCCCTTTGCCTGCCCACCCTACCTTGTGCCAGCCTTTCAGAGGCCACTTCCTCTTCTTGAGCAGGTGACCTTCCTGCCTCTCAGGCATGACACCCTCTGTCCCCAGCCTGCCCCGAGGCTCCTCCACCACCTCCCACAGCTCAGATGCCTGCAGTCCAGGACAGAGGGAGGGGAGCACTGGTGAGACGTCTGCCTTGCCCCTCCCGGTCCGGTTCAAGCTTGGCCCACCCACCACCGCTTTCCCACTCTCTGACCTGCTGAGCACTGCTGGGCTTTGAGGACTGAGCGCTCTCAGGCAGGAAGGGCGGGTCCCTCTCTTGGAAGTCCATGGAGAAGGGAGAGGCCACTCCCTGCTGGGGACATAGAGCAGGGAGCAGGGTGGAAGGGGAAGGATGTCACCTGCTCCTGACGGGGTCCTTGAAGCAAGAGAAAGACCTCCTTAATGCAAACTCTGCTATCACCTTCCCCACCTCCAGCCCCTCCCACACCCTCTGAGATAAGGGCTCTCCAACATACCCTCTGCTCACCTGCCATGCCTCTCCCAAGTCTGCCCCTCTGTCCCGACCCCACCCATTTTCACTTGATATGGACGCTGCCCTGAGAGTGAACTAGCACACAGCAGACGGGCAGGTGCCCAGGGAAAACCACAAGACATATGCCCAGCCCCGCCTTGGGCACATACTCTGGGGCCCCAGGAAACATTCAGTGCTTTCTTTAGAGGCTTCCCTGGGAGTGCTCAGAGGTGAAGCAAGGGAGTGACAGAAGAGGCTCCAGGAAGAGGCAGAGGGGTTCAGAGACTGGACAAGCGAGACCTCCTCAATCCAGCTGCCTCTGCCTTCGGGACCCCTCCACCCTGCCACCGTAGCTCAGAGACTTCTCTGCGATGATCCCCTTGCAGAAAACTCCCCAGCCTCCCACCAATTAGTCTCCATATTCTCTAGTGCTTGGAGAAACTGAGGCCTGAGATAGCCCCCATTTTCCCATGTCTCCTGCCACCAAACATGCCCCTAGGATGCCCTCTTTGGACCCTCAGTGCCCCCTAAAGCCTCACCATCCCCTGTCTACCCTCCCAGTCCTTGGGGCTCTGAGAAGTGCCACCCACCCAGAGAGGGCAAGACACTGGGCTAACGGAGATGCTTCATGAGAGAAGAGGGGGCCCAGGACATGCCCAGGTCTGCACAGGTCCTGCAGCAGTGCCCACAGGCACCCTTGGCACTGGCCCTGGCCATCCTGGCTCCACCGGGAGATCAATAATGCATGAGGCTCTGCGTGTGTGAGACGGGGGAGGGGACTGGAGGGGCGAGGCTGGTTTGAGGTGGGGGAAGCAGCCCAGATCTTCTAATGGAGCTAGCAAGCACCTGAGGAACTGAGGCCCAGAGGGGACAGGGATGTGGCAGGAACGGGTGCCCAGGAGGTTGGGGCAGAGGGACCGTTGCTGCAAGAGGCTGACCTGGGAGGAAACTCCTGCGTTCAGCCATTGAAAGTTCTCAAACTCTTCCGGTGTTCAGGTATCTCTGTGCCCTTCTCCCGGCCCTGTGGGGATCCTGGCCCCTCACTGCTTGTGGGTGGAGGGGGAGGCTCTATCGGTAGGAAGGTGAGGGGTCTAGGCGAGCCAGGTGGGTGCCCCCTCTCCACCTCCATTCAGGAGCAGACCCACCAGCTTCAGGTGGGAGGAAGCTCTTCTCAGGAATGTCAGCTGCTGCCACGCAGCCCCCTTACCCCAGGGTCCATGGACGCCAGTGCTCCTTGGCCCTCACGCCGCTCTGCCTCTGAGTCACCGTCTCCGAGTCACCGGCTCCCTCCTCACCACGCTGAGCAGTGGCAGCAGCTGCTGCAGGAACCAGGAAGGAAGGAGACGTCGGAGCCTCCCCTCTAGCCGGATCTCCCCACCTCCCTCTCCCCTGTCCCCTCCTCCCGCCAAGCTCCGGGCAGCCGCTCAGCTCTGCCCCCCTGCTCCCCGGAGGACTCAGGGCTGAGCAGACTGCCCTAGCATCGATGTGGCTTGGGAGTGGGGGCACAGTCCCCACTGGGCATGGTTCCAGATAGATGAGAGCACTGGGGAACTGCTGGCTGTACGCCAGTGGTGGTAAAGGATTTATTCAGACTAGCATGGCAGTGACCCTGTTAGTGCCCAAGGCCAATTCCTAATTAACCCCCGCCCTCCGCCTCTCATTTCACATCTGAAAATAGACTGCAAAATTTGGAGCCAGCAAAAGTATCAGGTTGATGGTGGAGGGACAGATGCCCCCTCTGGGACCATAAGAGAGTGCCAAGAGCACAGTCAGCAGGGGCAGTCAAGCCAGGAGAGGGACAGCCAGCAGTCCCCACACTGAGGCCCTTCTCTGGGGTGATGCCCCACTAGGTCAGACCCCATGGAGATCTGAAAGTGCCTGTGCGTACAATGACACCCCACAGCCTGCAGTCTCTGATCAGGAGCAGGCCTGGGGCAGTCACAGCTGCTGTTAAAAGGGCTGCAATGCTGGTCCCCTCCCTTCCCTTTACCCTTCTGCTGGAGTACTGTGCCCAGCTGCTCAACTCTAATGAAAAATCGGCTCTTAACAAAGATCTAAAATTCATTCAAATGAATGTGGCACAGACCTACAGTTTCAAGTGCAGCTAAGTTTTCTGGAAAGAAGTAGTCTTTTCTGGAAAGAATTAGGTGGGGCCTCAGGTGAAGGGTGTGATTCAACTTTCTTCTGACCCAAAAGTGGCATAGGCCACTTATCCCTTCTACTTCATCCCCATCGAACTTGATTTACGTTTCAGGGTCTCGCAGATATCTTGGGGACACCCACTGTCTTGCCTTTATTCAGAGCCTCAGCGCCGCTCCAGCCACCCCAGGAGGAGGGTGTTGTTAGCACCTGGCAGGGTTCTGGGAGGGACAGGAGCACTGGGCAGCACTGACCAGACAAGCTCTGGCATCCAGGAGCCTCAAGGGCCTTTTAAGCCACTTCCCAGTGATTGAACATCCCTGGGCATACAGCACAGGGCGAGGCACTGTGGGAAGCTGGTCCTCGGCCAGGCCACAAAAAAGCTGCTGCAGATCATCCCTGCAGGGGGACATCCACTGCAGACGGTGCCTGTCCAAGACTAAGGAAGCGGTGGCATTACTTCAAGTCCGAGAAGGAATGTTGAACAGCCACCTTCCCCGGGTCACCCCTGCATCCGCCCAGAATGTGCTCCAATCAAGGATGATGGTGGACTCTGAGTTAAGCATCCCATCTCCTTTATTAGGAATTTCTGGTTCACGAAGACTTGCATGAGGCCTCCTACCCTAGAGCTCTCAGAATTCCCCATTAATAGAGAATCCTAGTTTTCCCGCAGGCCTTTTGTCCAGAACCACCAGAGACACTTTAGCTAGTGGGTACAGCTGTCAGCTGCCTTTAACAGGGCAAGCATGTGCAGGATGCCATTTGTGGGAACAGGTATAGGAGAAGAGGATTTTCCTAGGAAGGGAAGCGAGTGAGGAAAGTCAGATGACAGAGAAGCCCCCGAGAGTAAGGGAGGATAACCGTGTAAACCACAAAATAAAGTAGAATGTATTTCATTTTATTACAAAGCAGTGTTCCCAAACTTTCCACAGCGTACACCTCGAGGGCGGAGAACTAACAACCAAGCACATCTGGATGGTGGATGGGACCCACTTCTGGGTAACCTGATGAGGAAGCTCTAGTGTAGAAATTCAGGACGCGGTCTTCAGAGCAGAGGGTTTGGTTCAAGTCCCTGTTCTGCCACTTACTAACTGCATGACCTTGAGCAAGCCACTTAATTTCTCTGCTCCTTCTCTGTGAAATGGGTACAATGTGCTCAGGAGTGAAGGAACTAATACATGTACAGCACTCAGCACAAAGCCTGGCACACAGCAGCCTCTCACCAGGTGCCATTCTCAGCACAACTGCTTGGTTGAGCTACTGTGGCAGTGGCAGGTTGTGCCCCAAGGGGGTGGGCTCAGGAGCCCCGTGCAGCAAGAGGCAGTGACCAAGGAGGCAGGGGATAATAGCCTTATCTTTTCAGGATCTCTGCCTTGGACCTGGAGAATGGAGAGAGACTTTGCTCCTATCAGGTCCCAAGCTGGGAAAACTAAGGACGAAGCCGGTGACTGACATCTGAAATGGAATCCTCTGCATCTCCGAGTGGCCCGATACCTGACAATATCATTAATAGTGAAAACCAAGTGACAAACACACTCCCCGACCGCAAGTTCTTCCACATCTCCCATGGAGGAGAGCACAGCCAATAGGGCAGTGTATTTATGCGCAGGGCTGGCTAAACAGGCTGGCTACGAGTCCGGAACAGGGTCAGGATCTGGCTTCCCATTGGCCGACATGACAGAATCCCTCTCGCGTTGCTCTCTGATGTACTGGTCCAACAGGGTGGTCAGCTGGAGGGGCTGGTGCTGGAGCAGGGAGTGGGTCTGGGCTGTGAGGCGGGTGAGGCCTCCTACAAGCTCCCCCTGCACCAGGGGCAGGCTGGGGAGCTTGGAGTAGTTGATAAAGCCCTGCCTGCTGAGGATGGTGTCATCAATGCAGCCACCTGGAAGAACACAGGACAGGGTCAGCTGGGCTCCTTGCAGATGCCTTTCTTCTCTGAAAACAATGTTTTGACCCTAGGAACTTGCTCTCCATTGCCCTTCTCAAAATCCTGCCTTCCCCAGGACCTGGGTTCCACTGTGCCCCACACCACACCCACTCTGCTTGGGATCGATCCCTACTTCTTCACTCTTCCCTCAGAAAACTCTTAATATATCCACCTGGCCCTGACCCCATTAAGTCAGTGTTTCCTAAACTTCCTTGTAAATAAGAATCAGGCGGCCAGGTGTGGTGGCTCTTGCCTGTAATCCCAGCACTTTGGGAGGCCGAGGCAGGCAGATCACCTGAGGTGAGGAGTTCGAGACCAGCCTGGCCAACATGGAGAAACCCCCGTCTCTACTAAAAATACAAAAATTAGCCAGGCGTGGTGGCGAGCGCCTGTAATCCCAGCCACTCGGGAGGCTGAGGCAGGAGAATCGTCTGAACCCGGGAGGCAGAGGTTACAGTAAGCTGAGATCGTGCCATTGCACTCCGGCCTGGGTGACAAGAGCGAAACTTCGTCTCAAAAAAAAAAAAAAAAGAATCAGGATGAGGTCGGGTACGGTGGCTCAAGCCTATAATCCCAGCACTTTGGGAGACCAACGTGGGTGGATCATCTGAGGTCAGGAGTTTGAGACCAGCCTGGCCAACATGGTGAAACCCCATCTCTACTAAAAATACAAAAATTAGCCAGGCATGGTGGCGAGCGCCTATAATCCCAGCTACTTGGGAGGCTGAGGTGAGAGAATCGCTTAAATCCGGGAGGCGGAGGTTGCAGTGAGCTGAGATCGCGCCATTGCACTCTAGCCTGGGCAACAAGAGCGAAACTCCATCTCAAAAAACCAAAGAATCAGGCTGAGTGCAGTGGCTAACGCCTGTAATCCCAACATTTCAGGAGGCCAAGGTGGGATAATTGCTTGAGCTTAGCAGTTCAAGACCAGCCTGGGCAACACGGTGAATACAAATACAAAAAATACAAAAATTAGCTGGACATGGTGGCACGCACCTATATTCCCAGCTACTTAAGAAGTTAAGGTGGGAGGATGGATTAAGCCACGGAGGTCCAGGCTGCTGTGAGCCATGACCGGACCACTGCACTCCAGCCTGGGCAATGGGAGTGAGGCCCTGAATCATGGAATGGAGGGAAGTAATGGGGAACTACTGTTTAATGGGTGTCGAGTTTCACTGTTAGAAGATAAAACGTTCTGGAGATGGATGGTGGTGATGTTGTATAGCATTATGAATGTACTTAACACTGAACTGTACATTTAAAATGGTTAAGATGGTAAATTTTATGTGTATTTTACAATTAAAAAATTGAATACATATCACGGAGTGTTGAGGGGGTATTAAAATCACAGATTCGCTGGGAGCAGTGGCTCATGCCTGTAACCCCAGCACTTTGGGAGGCAGAGGTGGCGGATCATCTGAGGTCAGGAGTTCGAGACCAGCCTGGCCAACATAGTGAAACCCCATCTCTAATAAAAATGCAAAAAAAAAAAAAGATTAGCTGGGCATGGTGGCAGGTGCCTGTAATCCCAGCTACTCGGGAGGCTGAGGCAGGAGAATTGCTTGAACCCAGGAGACAGAGGTTGCGGTGAGCTGAGACTGCGCCACTGCACTCCAGCCTGGGTGATAGACTGAGACCCCATCTCAAATCAAAAAAAAAAAAATCAGATTCCTGTCCCGTCCCCTCCCTACAGAGACCTATGAAATCTGGATTTCCAAGGGATATGTGCAGTATTCTCTGCTCCTTAAATGAGTCAGCATCAGGGGAGTCTGGGAAACACTGGTCACTGGCCCTCAGCACCCTTTACTTGGGCTACTTGTTTTAAATATCTTCATCTGTGAGGGTTTCAGCACCTACTACCCCACTGTTAGACTCAGGGTATCTGAATTTTCTCTCCCTGCTCCATGTCTGCCTTCCCTAGTCTTCCCTCCAGTGCAGAAGTGACCTGGGGTAATGAGACAACACAGGTGTGGGAGTGATAGTCGGCCCTCAATAAATGTGCTATTGACTCAGGCCCCATCTGTGAAAGGATGCTCTCTCCAAGAACATTCACGGTTTTACCAAGACAAGCCTAGCAGATGGCAGCAGGCCCCTCTTCACCCCACCCCTAACTGGCAGGGGTGCTTGCTCACCTAGCAGCGGCAGGAATGGCACAGTCCTTAAGATCCGTACCATCTCCTTGACCTTGGGCTCTTCACTGACCAGCAGCATGTTGTGCCCCACAAAAAGGGGCAGCAGATTTTGGTACTTGGAATCCTCCAGGAAGGGCTTCAGGACCTGGGACAGCAGGAAAAAATGGCTTATCGGGGACAAGTGGGAGGAAGAGCCACCTCATGGGTCATGGGCCACATTAGGCTGAGGGTGCAACCCAAGGGTCTTCTCAGCCCCTAATCATAGGTTAGACACCAGATTAGAGGGTGATTCATGGAGAGGAGGAGTAAGAAGTATTATCACTGGGGAGCAGATGGTGAGGTCTGAGTCTGGTGGGGGTGGGGGGAAGATGGGCAATCCATGCCAAGGGGCCTGCTCCCTACCTGGTTGGGGAAGACCTTCATCAGGATCTTGTGTTTCCGCAGCTGGTGTCGCATAAGAAGCTTGTCCTCTGCGCTTAGAGCCACGTTCTGGCAGACGGCTATCATTCGGTTGTCCTGGAAAATTGCTGCTATCTCCCGGCGGAGAAGCCTGATGAGGCCTGTCTCCTGAAGTTGGAAAGCAATGACCAAGGGTACATCAGCTGTCACTTCTCCTGGCAACCTTGCTCCCTCTGTGATAGGTTCTAGGGCTTCCAGTGATGTCCAAATGTGCAAAAGATCAGGGAACAAGTAGGATAATTGGGCCTCTGACTCTCAGAGACATGTAACATCTCCCACTCCTCTAACCTTTTCACTCTCACCTTAGATAATTGCAGTCTTTAGCAGTGTTTTTCAAACCTGAGAATGCTCAGTTCCACTCCCCCGAAAACAGGCCTGCAGTCTGCCCCAGTCAACAGTGCTTGACAATAATATTGCTAAAACTACTTCAATTATCAATCTGACACCATACTTACGCTGAATTATTTTGCCAATCATAAATATAACTCTTTTGCGGTGTTAGTTTAAAATTGAAAAATTTGGCTGGGTGCGGTGGCTCATGCCTGTAATCCCAGCACTTTGGGAGGCCAATGCGAACGGATTGCTTGAGGTCAGGAGTTCGAGACCAGCCTGGCCAACACAGAGAAACCCCGTCTCTACTAAAAATACAAAAAATTAGCTGAGCATGGTGGCATGCACCTATAATCCCAGTTATTCAAGACGCTGAGGCAGAGAATCGCTTGAACCCAGGAGGCAGAGGTTGCAATGAGCCAAGAATATCCCACTGCATTCCAGCCTGGGTGACAGAATAAGACTCTGTCTCACAAAAAAAAAAAAAAAAGAAAGAAAGAAAGTAAAAAAAAATGGCCGGGTGGGGTGGCTCATGCCTGTAATCCCAGCACATTGGGAGGCCGAGGCAGGCAGATCACAAGGTCAGGAGATCAAGACCATCCTGGCTAACATGGTGAAACCCCATCTCTACTAAAAATGCAAAAATTAGCCAGGTGTGGTGGCGCACGCCTGTAATCCCAGCTACTCAGGAGGCTGAGGCAGAAGAATCACTTAAACCTGGGAGGCGGAGGTTGCAGTGAGCCAAGATTGCGCCATTGCACTCCAGCTTGGGCAATAAGAGCGAACTCCATCTCAAAAAAAAAAAAAAAAGAGATTGGAGAGATACTCTCTCCAACCCCACCTGCTAGGGTAGCTCTCACACACACATTTTTGGAGACAAGAAGGAAATTCAGGAGGCCCGCCCAATCCAGAGCCCAAAAGCCAATATAGAACCAAGTGCGGATTTCATCTTAAAGTATCTGGATCAGGCAGTCAAACTGAAATAATGACATGAGTGACAATGGGTGAGTGTCCTACTTCACTATGGCCAGAGACAAGATTACTTTAATCCACCATCCCACCACCAAGTGACATGTATCCAAACTCCTCCTTACCTCCTGTGGGGGCCTGGGAGGAGATGGCAGGCATGATGGGTGGATGGCTGGTTTCGGGGGGATATATTCAGTCACAGCCATCAGTTTCTGCCGCTGAAAGTGCATCACACGACGGTGGCGGGTAACAGCCTTGGAGCCATAGCGGACAGTCTGGAGGGTAGGCAGCCGGCCTGGGAGGGGATATAGCAACATGGTTAGATGCAACCTCTTGGAGGCCCTAGTTTATCCCAGATGGAGAAAAAACACACCCTCTAGCAGAGAAAAGCACAGCTCACAGAGCTAGACTCAGCACAAGAGTGGGATAAGGAATTGTCTGCCAAAAGTCCTGAATTTCCAAAGCTTCTCTTCCCTTTCAATAAGTGACCTGAGGTCAATTACTTAATCTCTTGAGGCTCCCATTTCTCCAGCTTTTCTTAATGTGCAGAAATGCGAGAAAAATATGAGAACAAAGGAGAAAATATTTTGAACACATTAAGAAAAGGGGGGCCAGGTGCAGTGGCTGACACCTGTAATCCCAGCACTTTGGTAGGCCAAAGCAGGCGAGATCACTTGAGGTCAGGAGTTGAGACCAGCCTGGCCAACACAGTGAAACCTCATCTCTACTAAAAATACAAAAATTAGCCAGGCATGGTGGTGTATACCTGTAATCCCAGCTACTTGAGAGGCTGAGGCAGGAGAATCGCTTGAACCCGGGAGGTGGAGGTTGCAGTGAGCTGAGATCATGCCACTGCACTCCAGCCTGGGCATAGAGTGAGACTCCGTCGCAGGAAAAAAAAAAAAAAAGAAAGAAAGAAAAAGGGGATAAGGTTGAATACACTTTTTCTTAAAATGGTCAAATAGTAAATATTTTCAGTTTGGGGCCCATGTAATCCGTCTCTAACACTCAACTCTGAAAAAAGCAGCCACAGACAATATGTAAAGAGACAGCAGAAGCTATGTACCAATAGAATTTTATAAAACACAGTGACTGGCCCTGCCATAATATGCCAACCCCGGTCTAATCTAGTGGCTCTCAAGGTATGCCCCACCTCCACCCCAACCAGCAACATCAGCATCATTTGAGAGCTTGTTAGAAATAGAAATTTTGCTGGGTGTGGTGGCTAACGCCTGTAATCCCAACACTTTGGGAGGCCAAGGTGGGCAGCTCACTTGAGGTCAGGAATTCAAGACCAACCTGTCCAACATGGTGAAACCCCATCTCTTAACTAAACTACAAAAATTAGCCAGGTGTGGTGGCACACACCTATAGTCCCAGCTACTCCGGTGGCTGAGCCATGAGAATTGCTTGAACCCAAGAGGCAGAGGTTGCAGTGAGCAGAGAATGTGCCACTGCACTCCGGCACTCCGGCCTGGGTGACAGAGCAAGACTGTCTCAAAAAAAAAAAAGAAAGAAAAATAAATATAAATTCTCAGGCCCTGCCTAGACCCACTGAAGCAGCAACTCCGGGGTGGAGCCTAGCAAATAGTGTTTTTTGTTTGTTTTGTTTTGTAGAGACCAGGTTTCACTATGTTACCAAGGCTGGTAACAAATAGTGTTTTAACAAGCCCTCCTGGTGATGCTGACGCATGCTAAAGTTTGAAAACCACTGCTCTAACCGCTGCGCTGACACCCTCTCCTATGATTTGAAGAGGAGAAAAAATGTTACACCATTCTCACAGCTCTCAGACAAGTTTCTCTTTCCTCCTCTCTTCCTGTTTACAGGTAATGCTACAGAGCACCCCACAGAAAACAAGGGAGGCACTCAAAAGCCCTGAGACAAAGTGACCCCTTCATCCTCAACACAAGGGCCAAGACTAGAACTTCCCACTTTCAGTCATTCCCAAGACTGGGATGTGACCTCAGAAAAAGGTCCAGATAGAAGGCGGCTCTAACAGTCAGAGAGTATGGATATTTGCTGGGGTAAGAGGTCTTTTGCCAGCAGCCACAAAACCTAACTGTTAAGACTGCAGGCAGGCTTTGGGATCAAATTAAACTGGATTTTTTTTTTTTTTTTTTTTGAGATGGAGTCTCGCGCTGTCGCCCAAGCTGGAGTGCAGCAACGCAATTTCAGCTCACTGCAACCTCTGCCTCCAGGGTGTAAGCGATTCTCACGCCTCAGCCTCCTGAATAGCTGAGACTACAGGCATGCGCCACCATGCCCGGCTCATTTTTGTATTTTTAGTAGAGTTGGGGTTTCGCCATGTTGGCCAGGCTGGTCTCAAACTCTTGACCTCAGGTGATCCCTCCGCCTTAGCCTCCCAAAGTGCTTGGGATTACAAGCGTAAGCCACCGCGCCCAGCCGAAACTGGATTTTAATCTTTCTTTCACCAATTACTAGCTGTGACCTTGGCCACCCAACTGGTCTGAACTTCAGTTGCTGCGTCTGTAAAGAGGAGATGCGAATGTCTTTCTCACAGGGTGCTTTAGATTTAAATGATTTAAAAGATTTAAATGAGCTAACACATATAAAAATAGTTATCACAGTGCCTGGCCTATATTAAGTGCTCAAATCCATTCATTAAACAAATATTTACTGCACGCTTACTAACATCAAGCACCATGCCACTGCTGGCTATGCTGAATGAACATGGTTCTGCCCTTGCGGAGTTTAATAGAGGAAACAAGCAACTAAACAAATGCAAAATTACAGATAGCGACGGGGCTAAAGAGTCCAGGGAAGACCTGAGGTGACATTTAGGCTGAGACATTAAGATGGAGACATAATGCAAAGGTCTGGGCGAGGAGTGGTCCAGGCAAAAGAAACGCTGAAAACAGGCAACAGCTGGACGTTGTTGCTGTGATTACCAGTCTGGAGTCACAAGGAACCGGACGGGGTAAGGAGGCCAGCGATCTAGCTGGGGTCAGAGATTATGGGAAGAATCAGTAGTAGAGGAGGGCAGATGAGGACTAGAGAGCGGCGGCAAGCCACGCCGTGAGGACCTGAGCCACTCCTTACCCGCCTGGGGCAGGAAACCCCCTCGCATCATCCCCGCCACGGCCGCAGCCATCTTCACCGGAAGAATGGACGGAAGCCGAGTGGAAACGGAAAGAGCTAAGGATTGTGGGGTAGCGAACCCCGGGGCCGGAAGCAGTGGCCGTACCCGCCAGCTGTAGCTGTAACACGCATGCGCTAAGCCGGGCCAACGGAGCCCGCCTTTACCTCCCCACTCGGCGTCCAGTCTCTTAGCAACGACTCCGGCTTCCTAGGAACTGCTCCTTTCTCAACCATTCCTGCCCACAACGCCCCAGCTTGCTGCCAGCAAAGCCCCTCCACACCCCTCAAACTCCAGACCCTTCACATCAATTTACTGTTGCCTTCGACTTCACCCCAGCAATTTTCTCGGAATCGACCCCTTTTCCTCCTCTCCCAGGTCTCTGAGTTTCTCTCTCCTCCTGCCATCCTGAGTTCTGCCATCCTTAGGGGCCGCCCAGGCTGCTAGGCTCCTTTTCGTTCCTCTCCCGCCTCAGACCAGCAGCCTTTTATTTTAGATCATGTCTGGAGGTGAGTAGGGAGGTGGGACGGTGTGTAGAGCAGTTGGAAAACAGCGGGGTAAGGCCTCCAAGAGTGAGGAAATGTCACAGTTGGACTCATCTTTTCACAGCGAAGTCAGCCCAGGGTCCAGAGGAAGGGGGCGTCTGCATCACTGAAGCCCTTATCACTAAGCGGAACTTGACTTTCCCTGAAGATGAGGAACTGTCAGAGAAGATGTGAGTGCATGGGGGAGAAAAGGGGTGCTAGAAGGCTGAAACACTCAGGATGACCAGGTCCCTGAGGTGTACTGATTTGTCAACTGATCTTTGTCTCTCTCCTTACTTACTCCACACATCCAATCAGTGGTAATGCCCAGTTGATTTTCCCTTCTTAAAAATAATTCCATTTCTTTTTCACCATCCTCACTCAACTGTCTTAGATAAGGCCGTGTTCACCTCTCTCCTATACACCCAGCACTTTGGGAGGCTGAGGCAGGAGGGTCGCTTGAGCCCAGGAGTTTGAGACCAGCCTGGGCAATAGAGGCAGAATCCTATCTCTAAAAATAAAAATAAACCAACTGAGCATGGTGGTGCACACCTGTAGTCCTAGGTGCTTGAGAGGCTGAGGCAGGAGGATCGCTTGAACCCAGGTACCTGTAGCTGCAGTAAGCTATGATCATGCCATTGCATGCCAGCCTGGGCAACAGGGTGAGACCCTATTTCTAAAACAAACAAACAAAAAGTAAAGTATTTTTAATTACTTTTGTAGAGATGGGGTCTTGCTCTGTTGGCCAGACTGGTCTTGAACTCCTCAAACAATCTTCCTACTTCAGCCTCCTGAGTAGCCAAAGTGATCCTTTTAAATAACAAATCTAATCAGGCACTCACTGATAGAAACTTCCTCCCAAATAAAATCCCAATGCCTAAGCATGAGTTGACTTCTGCTTTTCAGCCTTATTTCTGGCCACTCTCCACAAGTGTACAATTTCCCACACTGTGTACTCACACCTTAGCACCTTACTACTCAGAGTATGTGTGAGCGGGAGGGGGTGCAGGGGTAGGGCAGCAACATTGGCATCACAGGGGGCTTGTTAGAAGCGGAGAATCTCAGCCCCTCTGCCCGATCTACTGAATTAGAATCCACATGGGCATATTGGAGTTTCTGAAGGGCTGAATTAGCACATAATATTCCTTCTGCTTGAAATGCCTTGTCCCCATATCCTCCTACTTTCATGGCTAATGCCTACTCATCTGTCACCTCCTCTAGGAAGCATTCCGATTCCTCCTACTCTGAACTTAGTGCACAGCCTATGTACACCCTTTGTCCCCTGTACTTGCTTCTGTTATCCACTTGTCATAGATGTTTGGCCTGCCTGCCTGCCTGCCTGCCTGCCTGCCTTCCTTCCTTCCTTCCTTCCTTCCTTCCTTCCTCTCTCTCTCTCTCTTTCTTTTTCTTTCTTCTTCTTCTTCTTTATTCTTTCTCTTTCTTCCCCTTCTTCATTCTTTCTCTTTCTTCCCCTTCTTCCTCTTCCTTCACCTCCTTCTTCTTCCTTTCCCCTGTACTTGGCTCTGTTATCCACTTGTCATAGATGTTTGGCCTTCTTCTGACCTCAGGCAACCCTGCCTTGACTCTCCAAATCTTGGATTACAGGCATGACCACCCCCCACCTCTTTTTTTTTTTTTTTTTTTTTAAGACCCAGGGTGAAGTGCAGTGGCATAATCATGGCACACTGCAGCCTCGACCTCCTGGGCTCAAGCAATCCGCCTGCCTCAGCCTCCCAAAGTGCTGGGAGTACAGGGTAAGCCACCATGGCCAGCCTGCCCTGCTTCTTTAATAGTGGTGGGCATAGACTGTCATTTGTCCCTAGTAGGCACTCAGCAATGTTGTGGAATGAATGAATGGGTGGATGGAACAAGTGCTTTTTCCTCCATGAACCACTCAAAAGGAAAGTGAGGAAGGATCTTTCTGCAGTCTTATCTCTGTCCCACCCCTGCCTCCATCATCCAAGCTGGCCAGAGGAAGGCTTCTCTTGCCTCTGAATCTCTCCAGGAACCATAAGCTGCCATCCCCCAATTTCCCAGAGGGCCCTTACTCCTCTCTCTCACCCTTCCCAGTGCTAACGATAGAGATACAAGTCTGCAAGTCAAGCCAGTTTCATGATCTAGACACCACCTCAAGATGTCAAGATGTTTCTTACATCTGATTAAAATCACTCAGCCAACTGCCCCTCCTTGAAACCCCTTCCCTCCTCCCTCTCTCCTATCCTCCCTGCTAAGAGACCACGAGTGGTGCTCTAACTCCACCCTTACTGACTCTTCTCCCAGGTTTCACACTCTTGATGAACTGCAGACTGTCCGCCTGGACCGGGAGGGGATTACTACTATCAGGAACTTAGAAGGCCTCCAGAATCTTCACAGTCTCTATCTGCAAGGGGTAACTTCTTTCTCCACCCTTCCCCTCCCCTTGACCCCTGTGGACCTAATCTGTCTCATCTAAAGGAGCCAACCAGGTCATCTTGCCCATTCCCTGGTGTTCAGGCAGGCAGACCTTCATTTAAACCATTCTCAGATGAATGACATAGGGTCCTGAATTGAAAGACTAATTCCCTCAAAATAGATCCTGAACATGACCTGTGCTCCCTCCACTGTTCTTTAGGCACTTCTCTTGATCCAGAAGTTCTTCTTGGCATCTACTCTAAATCTTTCATGTTAAATAGCTCCAGCCCATTTCCTGTTTTGAAGAAGAGGAAACTATGAAGATTCCTCTACATCACTCAGATCCTACTTGAAGGCTGTTTGGTGGTGGTGGTGGTGGTGGTTGGTTGATCTTCAGCCTTCCCCTGGTTGAATATTCCCAGCTCGCTTCAACTTTCCCCATAGAAACTTTACCCATCAAGTTCCTGTATGCTCATTGTTCTGTCTGTGTATGCAAGCCACCACCAAGGCCCTTTCCATTTTCCTGGTGGCTTCTTGGTTTCCTTTTCTGATTCCCAGGTCACTCTTTGGTTGCGGACTCATAAGAGTACACTTAGTCAGGTTTAGATACCCCAGGTTTACACCCTTAACCATGCACATGGAGAAAGAAAGTCATCTTTCTTAAGGTAGTGGCAACCTGTTCAAGGAGTGGGGTGATCATTCCCAAAGTGCCAGATCTCCAGCTGCAGGAGTAGACATGGTCTTGGGGCTTTGTCCCCGTAAAGGGCCCCCGGCGCATCTGATCTCAGCTTGGTTTCCCCGCTTCGGTTTCTTCTTGCAGAATAAGATCCAGCAAATTGAGAACCTGGCTTGCATCCCCTCCTTGCGGTATGTGGTGCCAGGGCTCAGGCAGGGGAAGAGGGGTCGGGGGAACCTAGCCATACCCCAAAGAACTGGTTCAGATTTCTCCAAGCCTGGGTCCTTGTCAGTCAAGGACCAGCAAGCCTAGATCTACTCCCTCACCCCAGAAGGCCATGTGTCCCTACTGGTCATCAGCTGCCTAGCCCAGGGGCCCCGGTGTCAGGTACCCTCCTCTTTTCCTCCAGCTGTTCCATGATTCAGCTCTGCCTCTGTACCCCTTCCTTCCCCTACAGCTTCCTGTCTCTGGCAGGAAACCAAATCAGGCAGGTGGAAAACCTCCTCGACCTCCCATGCCTCCAGTTTCTGGACCTTTCTGAGAACCTGATAGAAACGTTGAAGCTGGGTAGGAACCCACTTGCCCTCACTTACCAAACACATCCCCTGTGGGGCATGCCCTCCCCTCTGCACCCATCTGCCTATGCTTCTATTAGCCACGCCCCCACAGGTCCACATTTCATCCTCAGGGAGTTCAAGGGGTTGTGCCTAGAGGTACTGGCTTTGGACTAAAAAGTGGGTATGAGAACCCCATTCCCATCGCTTCATGGCCTTTTGGCTAAGATCAAGTGAGAACCCCATTTCCTCTCTCTTTGCTGTGTGCAGATGAGTTCCCCCAGAGCCTTCTCATCCTCAACCTGTCTGGAAACAGCTGCACCAACCAGGATGGCTACCGGTAAGGAGTGGAGGGTAGGAAGAAAGGTCGTGGCTGAGCTCTACCTGCTAACTCAGCCCAGGCCCCCCTCAGCCTGCAAACCTGGGGTCACTGTCCATGACACCTTCTCTCCTACCTCCTCCCTAGCTCATGAGCCACCACCCCTCCGGGCGTGGGTGCTGTGGTGCATGTCTTTGCATCTTCCATGCCAGGGTGCCCTCCTGGGTAACCTCTGCTCCTTCTGCTTTGCAGCGAGCTGGTGACAGAAGCCCTGCCACTTCTCCTGGATCTGGATGGGCAGCCTGTGATGGAGCGCTGGATTTCGGACGAGGAGGATGAAGCCTCAAGCGATGAGGAGTTCCCAGAGCTGAGTGGCCCATTCTGCTCAGAACGAGGTGACCCTGCTTTCCAAGACTTTCAGCCTCCCCAGAGCCCACCTCTGCCCTGTGGGACATGAGGGAAGCTAAGATGGCAGTGGCGTCTGGGGAGGGGAGCCCCAAGTGCAGATCAAGATCTGGGCCAGAGCCAGGTGTCAGTTCTGGGCCCCAGCCTCAGGCTCCTTCCCACGAGGGACAAGGGGCCAGCCAGAGACTTCCCTGAGCCCAAGGACCCTCCTGCTGAGCCCAAGGCTCCACCCACCCTGTACCCTCCACCCCCTGGCCCCTCACAGGCTTCCTCAAGGAGCTGGAGCAGGAGCTGAGCAGGCACAGGGAACACCGGCAACAGGCGGACCTGACAAAGCACCTGCTGAGGATGGAGATGCAGCCCACCCTCACCGACCTGCCGCTGCTACCTGGGGTGCCCATGGCTGGGGACAGCAGCCCTTCTGCCACTCCTGGGCAAGGGGAGGAGACAGTCCCTGAGGCCGTCTCCTCACCCCAGGCCTCCTCTCCCACCAAGAAACCATGCAGTCTGATTCCCAGGGGCCACCAAAGCTCTCTCTGGGGAAGGAAGGGGGCACGAGCAGCCACAGTCCCCAAGGCCTCTGTGGCTGAGGCCCCCAGCACAACCAAAACTACGGCCAAGAGAAGCAAGAAATGATTCTCTGTCAACCTTTCTCTATTAGTGGAGAGGAGTGGGGCCTGCCCCCCTTCTCAGACCTCTGACCTGTGACAGGAGGCCATCCCCAGTAAAGTGTCTCTAGGCCCTGAATATGCTTTTCATGTCACTTGGGGTATCTCAGGGGAAGCAACCAGTGAAAGCTCCAGGAAACAAAATACAGAGCCCAGTGAGCCACCTGATTCTAAAGAGCGAGTTTGGAATCTTTCGGGAGCTACCCACAGGGCAGGCATGCCTCAGGCCCCTCGCTGGCTTCCTGGCTCCCATGTGGGCAGGAAGCGGGCACTACCTCATGGAAGATGCCATCTCACTGCCACCCCTACATAGTGCCCTTCCCCGGTCCAAGCCAAGGACCAAGAAGCTGTGGTCCTAGTCATCCCCAACAGCAGCCAGCTCCTGTCCCCTCCCTGTCCTCCTATCTAGTCCCCATCACTCACCCACTCATAGGAATGAGTACACAACCACAGGCCCTGCAGCCAGCCCACAGCTGCCTTTGGGCCTCACTTGGCTCTCCCACCCCCACTGGTCCTGGGATAAAGTTCACTGAAGAGAAAATAAAGCACATTTATTAAGGCAAAGGCCAAGCTGGCCGCTCAGAACATGGCCAAGGAGTGTGAAGGGATTGCTCCAACTTCACCACCACTCAGGGCAGTTGGCCCCAGGGGTCCTGGGCCCACCCCAGGCCAGCAGAAGCTATGAAGCTTACGCGTAAACCTGACTCTCCCTCTTCACGAAGGCCTGGAAGAGGCTGCCCAGCTCCCGGAAAGGTGGGGTCCACTCGCCGGCCAGCAGCCCCTGTGTGGCCTTGAGGCCTTCCTGCTCCAGATCCCGCTGTTTCTGCTGGAGCTGCTGCCCCCGATCCTGCCCCAAGGGAAAGCTGAGATGAGTCTGTCCAGGACAGGCTTCCCACCAGGTGAAGGGGGGACTGTGTGCCACCTCACACAAGCAGGAGAAAGGAGAGACCCCCCCCCCGACATTCCCCAAAGGCAGTTGCTGGCTTTTAAGGGAGGAACTCCTCTCCCCAGCTCTGAAATCTCTTCCACTCCCAGGTTCCCTCATATTTCCAGAGTCCCACTGGGAGTGGGGGAGGTCTGTCATCCCCTCAGAGTAGCCCCTACTCCCTGGGGGATACCTGATCACTCTCCATCAGCCCCAGGGCTGCCTGGTGTCCACGGTAGAGGGTATGCCGACGATCTACCTGCGTCTGGAATCGGGGCAGGGTCCGAACAGGGTCCTGTGCTCCAAAAGTGGGGGACAGCACCTGGGGGGCCTGAGTCACCCCCACCCCGAAGATGAAAGGTTTGAACACAGACCTAGAAGGGGCACAGATGGAAGGGCGGAGATATATCAGATCCTCTCTTCTCCCCAGCCTTCCCCACCCTCATTCTTCCCACCTGGATGGGTCTGGCGTGGCGGTAAGAAAGTGCACGCAGGGCTGCGTGGGATCCTGGGGCAGGACAGACACCATGCTGGCCGTGGTGCAAAAGCCTCCTGAGTCCATACAGATACCACTCTCCTTGTCCCTGAGGATGCCCATCATCACCTCTGCCGTGATGCCCCCTGCCAAGGAGTAGGGGGGAAGCTGTGGGAGGGGAGAGTGGCCGGCACTGCTGTGGCCCTCCTGGCCCCCAGCCCCCTCCACCACTCACTAACCTTGCCGTTGCCGCAGCAGCTCCCCCCCTGCCCGGAAGCGAGCCTTGGCAGCCTCCATGCGCACAGGCTGCTGGGTCAGGGAGAAGACCTGAGCAAAGTCAAAGGCGCCCTGCCCATCCCACCAGCCCTTGGCCTGGGCATGCGTCTGCAGCTCCGGGTGTTGGGCCGAGATGTCCTTGCCAATGCTCAGCTGGTTGGAGATGTTGCGGGCCCCCTCTGTGGAGGAGATGGGGGAGCGGTTCATTTACCATTGAGCATCTATTCTATGCCAGGCACTGGGCGAGGTGCTGAGAACATGGTGGAGAAGAGAACGACCTACCCTCATGGAGCCTACGGTGTGGTGGGGGAGGCAGACAAAATAATCACAGAGATAAATGTAAGCATGCAACTGTGTTGAATGCGATGAAAAAGAAGTACCTGCTTGCATATAAGCAGGAAACCTGACCACCCAGGGAAGTCCAGGAAGGCTTCCCAGAGGAAGCAACAGGCTATAGCACAAGCAAGACTTAACCAAGTGAAGGGGAGGAGAATTCCCAAGTGGGCTCATCTCCCATCTCCCTGGATGTCCCAACAGGCTTGCACCTGGATCGGGCCCCTCCCCGCCCCTACCATCTCTCCCACTTCCCAAAGCTGGCAGAAAGGGAACACCTCACCCTGGATCCTCTGTGCAGCCCAGAGCCTCCCAGCTGTCTCCAGCACCCATGCCTCAGTGCGGTCAGCCAGCAGGAAGGTGCTATGGTAGGAGAATGGCACAGGGTCCTCCAGGCAGCTGCCCCCTTGCCCATAGCGCTCCAGTAACCCTGTGATCACATGCAAGGCCTCCTGGGCAGAGCTGCTCAGTTCCAAAGCCAGCCTGGCAAGAGAGAGGGCCAAGGGACAGAAGGGTGACAGAGGGATCAATGGCTGGTGGCAGAAGCTCCAGGGGACAGAAGAGGGCCGGAGAGGTTTGGTGACAGGCCCAAGTCATACAGCAAATCTGCTGGCACTGATAGTATCAAACGCAATTATGCCAGTGGCTTTCAATGCTCTGGTTCCATGTGCTATGCTTTGAGGGTTCCATGAAAAGGCCTGAAACACAGTTTCAGGGAGAGAAGTGTCTTGAGCCCCCAACCTCTCTCCACCCAGAGCTGCTCCATTCACTATTACTGGTTTTATAAATCGGGACTCTACGTGAGATTTCAACTGAAAGTAAATAACCACTGCTCTATTTCTGGGCCAGGAGAGGCTCAAAGGTGGCTGCTGCTGCAGCCTTCCTCACGAAGGCACAAGGGCAAAGTCTGCAGAGAGGAGGAGGCCCCTGTGAACCAGGCTGGGGGAGGGATGGATGGGCCCAGGTCAAAATTCAGCCCCCAGATTTCTGGCGTGTCAGGCAGATGAGGAAGGGCAGGGTCTGCACCTGAGTAGGTCCATGCCCAGCAGGGCTTCCCCCTCCCCAACTGGCTCCTTCGTCCACACAGCCTCGTTGCCAATGCAGACACCATGCTCGTTGGCGCCCATCTCAGCCCCCCATAGCCAAGAAGGACGGCTCAGAATCACAGCCTGCGTCTTCGACACCTGTTCCACTTCAATGTAGGTGCACTAGAGGTGAGGGAGGAGAAAGGAAGCGTCCACTCATAGAGGGGCGGCCCCTCGAGTGCTGGCACTCTGCCAGTCACCTTATAGATCCCTTTGAGGAAGGTCTCATTCCCATTTTACAGAAGAGGAAACTGAGGTAGACTGAGGCTACATAATGGGCTCAGGTCCAGGTTGGTAGACCTAAAGCTTATGCTCTTCCACCACTTCTGGTAGCCTCCCAGGTGTGGGGAGCAGGGAAGAAGGTCTTAAAAGAATGCAGAAATCTGCCACACCTCCCAGCACCCCGTAAAGTCTAACCCACCTGGAGCCGGCTCCCAGGAGTGTGAGTGCCTGCGGGGACAAACACCACCTCCTGCACCTCGTCGCGGGGTCGGTCCGAGTTCTTGGCAAAGATCACAGCAGGGATGGCTGAGGCCGGGGGCACGGAAACAAAGCAGTCGCAGGAACATGGGGAGTCAGGGCTCGACGATGCCATCTGGGGAGAGGCGGGCCTCTCCATAACCCTGGCCACGGCTCAGCCCCGAGGAGCCGCCTACCCCGACACGTTAAAAGACGCGCAGGGAAGACACCGCCGTGGCTCCTGGACGCTCGGCGCACACACCATGCACGGGTGTGCGGGAACGGAGGTGCCCACCCTCTCCCCAGGCTCCAGGCTTGGGAGTCCGCAGGCGGGCACTCCGAGGGTCCCGCCCCCACTGGGAGTCCCGGCCCTTCGGAGCAGTCGTGGGACCGTCCCCTTCGCTACCCCAAGAGTCCAGCGGCCCTGCGCATGTCCAGATACCCGACTCTCTTCTGTCCAACGCTTCTCTCACCCCCAGTACTGTATTCCTCTCACCCTCTCTCCCTCCCAGACCCCAGCTCGGTCCTGGGTGCCACCTCCTCCCCTTCTGGCCAGGGCCGCCCCATTGGGCGGAGACTCCCAGGTGACCTGGAAGGCCTTCGGCCTCGGGGTCGGAGCCGGAACGGAGCCTGCAGCTCCGCGATTTTCCACCAGGGCGCGCGCCTGCACTACTTCCCGGAGCGGAGCGGCCTTGCGAGTCCCACCTGGCTCCCTGTCCTACCCAGGCGCCCATTTCAGGCCTGACAAAGGCTGCTAACCCCGCGGAGTCACTGCGGGGAGCTGGAGCTGGGGGTGGAAAGGATCCCGCGTGGAAAGGGAGACTTTGTCAGAGAAAGGGGACTGCTGGGACATCTGGAGATTAAGGAAGAACCTCAGATACTTGAGTCCTGGTTTGAATCCCAGAGGCGCAATCCCAGGCTGGAGGCGCCCGGGGGAACAAGATACAGAATACGAGAGTGGTGGAGGCTGGGTGCGGGGGCGGGGGGGCTCGCCCCTGTAATCCCAGCACTCTGGGAGGCGGTGGTGGGAGGATCACTTGAACCCAGGAGTTCAAGACCAGCCTGGGTAACATAGCAAGACCTCACCTCTACAGAAAATATTTTAAAATTAGCTGGGCGTGGTGGTGCGTGCCTCTAGTCCCAACTGCTCGGAAGGCTGAGGTGGGAGGATCACTTGAGCTAGAGAGGTTGAGGCTGCAGTAAGCCAAGATCACACCACTGCACTCCAGCTGCGGTGACAGAGCAAGACCCTGTCTCTTAAAATTAATAAATACGGGAACGTGTGCACAAAACCCGTCTCATCCCAGAGGGCCTATCTGTCCGACAGTGCTCAAACCCATAGGAAGATCGCTTTAAAAGGAAATTTGGAACTTTCTAGTTCAAAGATTTGGTGCCTTTACCTGTGGCGAAACTGAAACCACAAAGAAGTCTTGGCCAAAGGTGACACAGAGTCATGTGGAGGTACACTCTGATCCCAAATGTTTTGATTTTCAGTTCATTTTTCTCCACAAACCATCTCTCCATAGCCATCATTAAGACAAATGCATCTTACACCCTTTTGCTCTGTGGAGCCCTCCAGAATGGAGGGAGGGGAGATGCTGCAGGTTATCTGCTTCCAGGGGTTGCACTGAATCTATAGATGGCTTTGAGTAGTATGCACATTTTAGCAATAGTAATTCTTCCAATCCATAAGCATGAAATATCTTTCCATGTCTTTGTGTCTTCTTCAGTTTCTTTCATCAATGTCTTATTTTCAGAGTACAGATCTTTCACCTCTTTGGTTAAATTTATTCCTAAATATTTTATTATTTTGGTAGCTATTGTAAATAGGACTATTTTCTTTATTTCTTTTTTGTATAGTTTGTTATTAGTGTATAGGAACACTATTGACTTTTGTACATTGACCTTGTATCCTCTGACTTTACTGTATTTGCTTAACAATTCTAACAGTGGGCCGGGCGTGGTGGCTCACGTCTGTAATCCTAGCACTTTGGGAGGCCGAGGTGGGCAGATCCCCTGAGGTCGGGAGTTCAAGACCAGCCTGGCTCACATGGAGAAACCCCATCTCTACTAAAAATACAAAATTAGCTGGGCGTGGTGGCACATGCCTGCAATCCCAGCTTCTTGGGAAGGCTGAGGCAGGAGAATCGATTGAACCTGGGAGGCAGAGGTTGCGGTGAGCTGAGATCGCGCCATTGCACTCCAGCCTGGGCAACAAGAGCAAAACTCCGTCTCAAAAAAAAAAAAAAGAAAGAAAGAAAAGAAAACAATTCTAACAGTGTTTTAGTGGAGTTTGGCTTTCTTTCAAGCCTACTCTGCTAGGGTGCTGGTGGTCAGTCACGCTAGGATTAATGGGAAGGTGAAGGCTTTCTGATACAATGTCGGGGAGGGGTTGTGAGGTTGCCAATTAATGTCATTCCAGAAGCAAACATCAAGGCTGTGTGCTGAGAAATCTGGGCACCTGAAGCAGCTTGCAGGAAAGCGGGTTCATCTCCTGCAGTTCCCTGGCTTCCCACTGTGGGGCGGAAACAGGCAGGAGGAGAGGCAGAGAGAGGCCACAGCGCATCCCCAGGTTGCAGTTCCCAGGCTGTCTTCTTCTCTGTCACTTTCTCATTTCTTATTTCATTCATCCACCCTAGAGGGTAGGAGTAGATTCTACTTCCACTTCCCAGGAGAGGAACCCAGAGAGCCAGCCCAGATGTTCTGATTTCCCTAACCCCTTCCTGTGCCCTCCACGATCTTCCTGCCAGACACCCCATCTGAGGGGGGTCAGAGGTGGCCTTGGATTCCGTCGTGGGGGGGTGGGGGGCAGGCCAGCCAGGCAGCATTTCCAGCAAGCAAGCAAGCGTCAGAGCCCCACCAAAGGCCCCTGCTAAGAATGCAGGTCAGCGGGAGGAGCTGCATAGGGAGGAGGGGTGGCCCCAGCCCTGCCCAGACAGGCCTAGCCGGCCGCACAGCTGCCCTCCTGTCCCTGGGGGCAGCAATGGGGGTAAAGGAGGACGGGACTCACCAAGTTCCTGGGGTCTAACTCCCCTAGAACCAGGAAGACAAAAGAGGCACCTGGAGGAGTGGGGCTGGCATAAGGTCTCGGGAAAACACACCTGTCCTTCCTCCTCCCAGCCTTCTAAATCCAGCAGCAGATGGAAACAAAACAATTGGCCCCAAACCAGTCTGGTTTCCTCTACAACCCCTAAATCATTCATTCTGATGACCCTATCCTAAGGTAGCCATAAACATTGTGACCCCAGGATCCCAAATTAAGTTATGGGATGGGCCAGCCTGAGTACCAGATTTGGCTTCGAGAAATTGGGTTAGGGTTAGAGTGGTGGATCTAGAAATCCCACTAGGGGAAAATAATACTTTTGGCGAAAGGTAGAATGAGAAGGTGAAAGAACACAGTAACTCCTGCCCCCCAGCCCCCTTGGAGCCCAAAACCTATCTTCTGTCAACCTTCCTGGCTTTGGAGCTCTGGAATCATGAGGCTTTCTACTCATTTGCTGTGAATTAGGCACCAACTTTGTATCAAGCACTGGGAGGCCTGGGAAGATGTGTACAGATGGATATTTCTGCATATCTCTGGGGACGGGTGCACATGGGTCCAGTGCGGGTATGTTTGTGTGCCTTGTGGTTGTGTAACCATGGTGGGTCTCTAGCTGTGAGCTACAGTAGGAGCCTTTCCCTCATACTTTCCAGCTGGGCGGGAGCCCATCAGATAGCTCGGCTGCCTTTCATCGCCTTGTCCCTGATAAGGATCATCCTGGGTGAAGAAATCATTGCCAGTCACCCCCAGCTCAGTCACAGGCAGGGGATGGACGGACATGCACCCTCCATGGGGATGGAGTGAGGGAGCCAATGACTGGGAAAGAGGGAACCAGTGTTCTTAGCAGGGGAAGGGAAAGAAGAGGTTTGTATGTGGCGGAGGAAAGAGATATCTAGAAACTTCTCATAACCACAGGTATGAGACCAGGGAGGGACAGCCCGGGTATCAACCCAGAGGAAGCACCTCCCTCCTTCTGTACCAGCCACCTCTGGGGCAGGATCAGACCCCAGCTCCAACCCAACTCAATAGACATGAGGCTTTCCAAGGGGCTGCAGGATCATTGGGAAGCATCCACCCCACTCTGTGGCCCAGACCTGGTCCTCACTGCTGAGGGACACTGAGTCAAAAAGGAAACAGAGCTGGAACACAAAGGAAGCATGATGTAGTTGATGACTTTATTGCATAAAAAACACAGGCTGTTTCTCCCTCCTACCCCTTCAAAGTGAGTTCACAGCAGTTAAAGAAAAAATAAATTCCTACATTTTTCCTCTAGGGGGGCTGCCTAGAAAGACAGGCAGCCAAGCAGCCTAGATCTATACAAGAGGGGAGCAGAAGAAAACCTATCCAAAGCCTCTACCCGCATACCTCAGAGCTTGGGGCTTCCATTGGGGGGAGCATCTGTGTCTACCACCAACACCCATTTGGGAGTTCCCCTTAGGATGGCCACTGGAAAAGGCTGTCTTGGTGGCACAGGGAGGGGATGGCTGGTTTCGATGGGTGGAGGAGAAAGGCATCCTACACCCACGGTGCCCTTCCTCTCTCCCCCTCTCCACCTGGCCAGGCAACTTGCAGGCACTGCCAACTCTCTTCCTGCCCCCAACCTTCTCAGCAAGGAAGGGGATCTCTGGTTGGGTTAGCAGGAGGTAGGGAAAAGAGAAAGAAAGAAAGAAAGAAAGAACATTACTTCTTAAACTACCCCAGGCCAATGAGTCGCTCCGGAAGGTCATCCTGTCCCTTTTAAGGAGGGCCCCTTTGTATACAAACACATATTCCCACCCAGATCCCAGCCCCCACTTCCCATATAGCTCCCAGACCTTGGCTGGGCTCTAGCATCTACAAGGGAAGAAGAGATGCTGGGCCCAGATCCCAGGATCTTGGAAGTGGTGAATAAGATGGGGTCTCCCTGGCTAGAGACCCCAGGCTCAGTAGAGAAACACACATACATGCACACAGGTACACACAACATGCACACACATAACCTAATATTAAATAAAATACCCTTTGCTTATAACTTAAAAATCAATACACAGCTAATCTCCGCAGAGGGCTCCGGGTGAAGAAAGGGAGCAAGGGGAAGGGGGAGGGGTATCAGAGGGACTGTAAGGCCTCTCGAGAGTGGGAAAGCCCTCCAGCTGCAGGGGCTGTGGCCTGCCAGACCCTTCCTCATATCAGCTTCTTTCCCCTCTGCCTGGCTCAGCCTCTGCTGGGCTTCTCACCTCCCTCCCTTCCTTTCTCCCCCACCCCATGATCAGAATCAAAACGTGTTTCTAGCATCTAAAGGAGAAGGGAATGCGGACAGCTTCCTGGATGTCACCTCAGAAGGCAGAACCCCTTCCAGTGGGAGAACAACTCTTCTCCCTTCCCCTGTGAGATGAGGGGGAGGAAGGAATCCCCTAATGAACATGCTACAGCAAGAGCAAGGGAAAAACAAGGGCCAAACTAGAGAGACAGTGGGGTTTATTTTCTTGGTGATGGCTAAAGAGATGGTCAGGCAGGCTGCAGGCCTCCACTCTAAGTGGGAACCAGTGGACGTTCCTCTGCTGAGACACCCCCAATCTGTCCTCAACCAGCCCAAGAAACCCTCTTCCTTCCATCCCTGAGGGGAAGGCAACTGGTGGGAACTACATGGATTCTACTGCTGGCTGCCTTGAAAACACACCTAGGATAATAGATGGGAAATGTGACTACTGAACTTTATTTATCGTAAGGACCAAGAATTAAGGGCTGAATCAGAGGTGGAGAGGGAAGGGGCTAGTTCCTTCCATACCCCACCAAATCCCTATCTCTCATTTTAGAAGGGGACTTCCCTACTAGCCCCCTACATCTAACTCTGTCCTTTATCGCCAGCCCTGGCTGGGAGGCTGTCAGGAATGCCAGCCCTCTTTCCCTCTTCCTTCATGGCTCCATCAGACTGGGTCTGAAAGGGTTAATAAGGAAGCTCATCAAAGGAGTTATTTTTACAGCAACAACCTTCCAAACCAGAGAGAGAGACCCCTGCCAAGGGGGACCCCCAGGCTCCCCCATCCCATCTCGGCTCTCCCTCCGGAAACCCTAGGGGCAGAAGCACTTTAAGTGGGATGAAAGGGACCCCGCCGCAGGGCGGCTCCGGAGGCGCTTTTATGTCCTGGTTCCCAGGCGCTAAGGACGTGTCCAGACAGCCACCACCAGCGCCCCGGGCCGGCCCCACTTCTCTCTGCTCCGGGGACTGGGACTTGCTGTCTCCTCTAGCCTGGCCCCGCCAGCCAGCCGCGGTACGGGTGTCCCACCCCAACCCCCCAGCCCAGGGGCAAGGGAAACTGTGAGGCAGGGGAGAACAGAGGGGCATTGCACAGCTCCTACCGGTCCAGTCAAATGCAGCCTGCCTAGTAGCCCCAGAGACTAAGAACCCCTAGCGCCCCATCTCCCTGTCCCTGCACCACTTTTCCTCCTCCCTGAATAAATACGCACCTTCCCCTCTTCCTCAAGCCACCCCCAAGGACGTCAGACCTGGGGGCTCGCATCCAGTGCCCCCCGGGAGACCCGCAGGGAGGCGGCACGGAGGAGCTCAGTTGGAGGGAGCCGCGCTGCCCTCGGCCTCGCGTTTGCCTTTGCCCCCGGGGGGCTCTACTGCGCCGCCGGCCTTGCCCTCTCCGGAGGCCGCCCCGGCCGCCTCCTCCTTGACGCCCTCGTGGGTTTTCATGTGCTTGGCCAGGTGGTCGCTGCGCATGAAGACGCGGCTGCAGACTGCACAGGGGAACTTCTTGGTGCCGGTGTGGGTCTGGAGGTGGCGCTGCAGCTCGTCCGAGCGCGTGAAGCGCTTGCCGCAGAAGAGCCAGTTGCACACGAAGGGACGGTCGCCGCTGTGCCAGCGCAGGTGCGCCTTCAGGTGCGACGTCTTGGCGTAGGCTTTCCCGCAGCCCGGGATGTGGCAGTTGTGCAAATGCTTCTTCTTGCCCCCATCGGGCCCACACGGAGACCCCAGTCGCTCCGCCTCCAGGCAGTTGGGGCAGCGACAGACGGTCTGGCCTGAGCTGCGGGGCACCGACCGCCGGGAGCCTTTGGGACGCGCCGCCCCGTCCAGGCTGGAATCCAGCCCTTGAGACTCCGGGGCGGCTACTTCCAAGGCCTTAGCCCCGTCGGGCGGCCCTAGGAGATGCTGCCCTCCGGCAGCTGTAAGGAGGTGGTGCGGATGCGGGTGGGGTGGCGGGGCACAAAGCTGGTGGTCTCCGACGTAGCCCCCCAAGCCCGCCTGAAGCGCCCCCGGGTGGCCAGGTGAGGTCAGCGTGCCCTGAGTGTGGGGGAGGTCCATCCAGCTGGTGCCCGGATGAAGGTCCCACCACGAGCCATCCTCCGCGCCTGGGTGAGTCGGCCTGAACCACGATTCATAATGGTGTGACATGTCCGGCTGCAGGAGCTTGGAAAAGGGGCCCGGGGCCAAGGGACTGTCGCTTTCCAGGTCCTCGCAGGTTACCCGCGAGGAGGCCCCTGGCAGCTCATAGCCCTGCGAGAAGTCCACCTCCGGGCCCAGCGGGAGGCTCTGCAGCTCTCCAGGCTGCAGCGGGGAGGGGTAGTCCCCGGCCTCAGGGCTCGTGTGGCCCTGGTAAGTTTGGAGAGGCTGCAGGTCGAGGCGCGGCGGGGAGGCGTGCGGCGCTTCCGTGTGCTGGCTGCCCAGAGAGCCGCAGACAGCGGTTAGCATTGCCGGGATCCGGGGTGGGGTGAGGGCAGGGACGGTCAGGGGCACCTCAGACGGGACCTAAAGGAGGCGAAGAAGCAGAAAAGTAAGGGAAATGACCAGCTCACTTTCCCTCCTAACCCAGGTCCTCCTCTCTGGCCCCAAGTGTAAAAGAAGGATGCACCTCTGAAGGAGGACTAGAGATCAGTTTAGAGAATTCGGGAGTGCGAGGAAGGGTCCAAGATGTGAGGTTCTCATCCAAGCACAGAGGATGATGGAGGTCTACCTTCCTCTGGGTGATCCCTGCCGTATGACCCAGCTCATCCCTAGAGTTGGGCCACTCCCAGGATGGTAGGTCAGATACACCTACAGCACAGTGCTAGAACCATCCCCACCCCAGCTGCCCAGGCCAGCGCAAGGGGCAGTGGCATTTTCCCCCTGCAGACTTGCGTCAGCCCAAATGGAGGATCTAGACCCATCTCAGCTTCCCCAGTTTAACTCAGGATACAGATGGGAGAGGGGATGGTCTATTTCTGAAACCCAAAGCTTCAGGTGACCTGCCCCTCATAAAGCCCCAAACGGGTCCTGAGTCTTTAGAGAAAGAGTTCTCATGCCATTCCCAAAGCATGTTCAGTAATGAAAAGCATTTCACCGTCTACGCTGCTCCCCGCCTGGCCTGGTCACATCGGGCCCACTAAACCAACTCACATACCCCCACCCCCTTCCCTCAAGCAGGGACTTCACCTCCCTGGGGAGCAGCTCTCTGGCCACCAGATACTCTCTGGAATCTGGGAGATACCCCCACCAGAGAAAACCAAATTTCCATCCCTCTCCTGACTCATACCAGTGCAAGGCAACTCTCTGACTGCTACCCATCTTCCTCTCCATGCTAGAGGAGGCCCAGATATAAAGTTGGGAGGGAATGGCTTCCCCAGAGAAGAGCTTGACAGCAAGCTCTGGAGGGTACAGTTGCACCCCTTTAAGTGATATAGGGTCAGAGTGCAGGAAGAGGAAGGCAACAAGAGAAGTCATAACCACAGAACTTAAGAGCAAGAATTGCCTAAAAAGATGACATAAGCAAGTGCATCCCAGGCATGGATCATTTTTTAGAAGCCCCCCCAAGATGATTCCTATATGCAGCAAATGTTGAGAACCACTGCTCCAGGCCAATCTTCTTATTTTGAAGAGGAGGAAGCAGGCTGAATGACTTGGCACAGTGACTTGGAGAAGGATGTTCATTTATTCATTCAATAAACCAGGTCTCCTAACTCCTGGACTCTCAGTCTGTTACTTTCTGTAAACCAGTCTTTCTGTAGACCCTTAGAACGCTAAAGACCCCCAACCCTTTCTCAACCACATATCTGTGGCTTGAAGTTCACTGTCTTCTCACCACCTCTCCCTAAGGCCTGGAAGCCCTGCTGCCTCAGCTGGGCAGGTTTGTATGCCTGGGTCTTCTCTACTGGTGGGGGAGGAGACCAGTGACTTAGGGCAGGATTGTTTCCTTCCCACAGCAGGGCTTAGCTGACCCTACCATCTTCTGCCTCTGGGACCAGGGAGGTGGCACTGATAGCCTGGGAGAGGGAGGGAGAGGAGGACGGGGGCACCTACTCAGGCTCTGGCTGCCTCACCACAAGACAAAAACAGGGTGAAGCTGCAGGAACAGAGCCCCAAGCTGGGGTGGGGCAGCACAGAAGGGGCTGGGCAGGAGCTGTGAAGCCGGGGACCCTAACAGCTTTTGGTGCCTGGGAACTGCCCCAGGGGCTGGAGGGTGGGAAGGCTAGGATAATCTGGGCTCCAGAGTGGCTTCTCCTGGCAGAGAGCTGGAGAGCCCAGGCCTGGGATGCAATGGCCTGCTACCAAGATTTTGGAAACCCAAAGCGGGGTGATTCTCAGGTTCTAAGACCTGTCCCACTGGGTGGAAAACTGCCCTGGAGCTGGCTCAGTCTAGCAGAAGATGCAAGACTAAGACCCAGGAGAATAGAGGAGGGGGCAGGTCTTGGGGGTGATGTGGAGCCACCCTTAGGTGGCAACCCTTTGGTTGCCTTTATGGTCCTTGACCCACCTGCCCCAGACGGGCAACACTGCCCTGCCCCAGAACTGAGAGGAAAGAAGGGAACAGGATTGAGTACCAAGTATATGTCCAGTTCACTTCCAGGCCTAGAAAGATTTCAGGAAAGGAGAGAGCACAGCGCACATCGCAGGCTTCTCTCTCCCCGAAGTGAGAAGGCAAGTCGGTGCACCCTTATGCCCCATTCGGCTCTGCCTCTCTGGATCACCGGCTAGTACTCCCAGTTCTCAATGTCCCGGTCCTCTGGTTGTCCCAGTCGCTCCAGTTGCCCCGGTTTCCAGCCTCCTCGGTCTCTCCAGTCTCTCCCGTCCGCCCAGTTTTCCCTCCATGGGGGTTCTAACCCCTCAGATCCTTTAGGACTACCCCGCTCCCAAGGCCGTAGCGCTCACCCCTGGCCACCCCGACCCGCGCTCCTACCTCGAGGCTGCGGCGGCCTCCGGGCACAGCTGGCTGGTGCGCTACAGACGGTCGCTCATGGGCCCTGTGCGCCGGCGAGCTCTCCAGCGGTGAGGGGCAGGAGCCCAGGGCGAGCCAGACTCGGTGGCTGGCGGCAGGCGGCAGGCGGCGGAGGAGGTGAGCGCCGGCGAGAGGGCGGAGGACAGAGGGCGGGCAGGAGCCAGCGAGCGAACAAGGCCAGCTCCGCCCGTGACTCACCCGCGCTCTCTGCCTTCATCCTCTCCCCAGCGTTCCTTTTTCCCCCGAACTCGCGGCCCCGCCCACCTCACCTGCGGCCGCCTTTAACCCTTGCGGGCTCGGCTGGACCGGAGGCCCAGCCGGGGCCGCGAGGAGGGGGCGGGCGGGAGTGGGGGAGGAAAGCTAACTAGGGCGTGCGCCGCCCGCTCCCTCGCTCCTCCCTGGTCCCCTCCACTCCCAGGGCGAGGGGCCCGGGTGGGGTGATTCCCAGATTCTAAGACCCGCCCCGCCGGGTGGAAAACTGCCCTGGAGCTGGCTCGGTGTAGCAGAGGACGCAGGACTAAGACCCGGGGGGGAATGGATAAGGGGGCAGGTCCTGGGGGTGAGACGGAGCCACCCTTAGGCAGCAACCCTTAGGTTGCCTCGATGGCCCTTGACCCTCTCTGGACGGGCAGCCCTGCCCAGGAACTGGGAGGAAAGAAGGAAACAGGATTGAGCGCCAAGTATGTTTCCAGTTCGCCTCTAGGCCTAGGCCGTGTGAAATTTGTCTTGGCTGCCCTCCTTCCCCATTCCCCAGACCCCCGACCCCCGTCCCCTGCCCCGCCTCACCCCCCCGCACCCCGCGCTGCTTCTCTCCACCACCACCCTTCCCCGTCCTTTTTTCCCTCTCCGTTTCGGGGTCTCCCTCTCTGACCTTTCTGGATGACCACCTCCTCTCCTCCCCTCTCCCAGCTTCTGCCCACCACCGGTCTCTGCTGCCCCCCTACTCCGGTCCCAGGTCCCAGCAGCTCTCACTTTGCCCCTCCCCTTAGGTAGCAACCCCAGTGCCTCCGAAATCCACCTCTCAAATTCGCCTCTCCTCGCCCTCCTGTCCTTTGGGAAATGCTCAGCCTACGCACACCCTCGCCCCCGAGCACCCGGTTCTGAAGAATGGGCAGGCGCCTGAATGGCCCTGGGAAGGGACACTTCTGGAAGGAATTGAGCTATCCTTTGCCACCATTCCTTCCTAATTCTCACCAGAATAACTAAACCCAAGGTTCTCAACTTTGGGGAGGGGGTCTTGGATTCCTTTGAGAAAAATGCACACGCCCAGTGCAATATTCTGGTAAAATTTCAGCGCGCTCTCGGAGCTCACAAAAACTTCTCTCAAGATCTGGATGGGTCGACATTTCCGAGACCCGCCAAGCACCGGTGGGTAGGGAAGTTCCATCCCCCACCCACGCATTCTTCTGCCTGGCCGCCGAGGTGGCCCCATGCTTCACTCCCATGCCGCAGTGTTGATCTCTCCATGTGACCCCTTTTTTCACAGGGGAACGCCGATTAATTTCCCTATTTCTTTCATTTGGCAAGTTGGTCTCCTCTGTGCGCTTTGCCGTCGGCTTTTTAAAATTTCGTTTTCCTCTTTACAGTCGATTTCATACTTGAATTTAGGCTGATTTAATCTCGCCTCTACAGCCCCTATTCTACCCCCATTGGTTTACCTGTCCTGCATGCCCGTTCGGGACACACTCAAACTGTAACTGAAAAATAGCTAAACCGAGTGCATAAGCGGAGTGAAAAATCAATCCATGCGTGTATGCGTATGTGTGTGGTACCCCTCAGACACGCACACGTTCTTATCCAGAATCGATGTCGGATTCATCTGTGCATCTCCCTCTTTTCTAAGGCTCATTTCCTTCATCCGGACCACCTGGGTACACATTGGTAGGGTCTCTTGGGGGCTTAAAGGAATTGATGTGCCTAAAAATGCTTAGCCCACGGGGCCCCTGGTAAGTGCCGGGTAAATGGAAGATATCCTTGTTATAATTATTAAATAAGTCAGTTCCCAGTAAATATTGGTTGGATTAAGGTGTATGCACAAAGCCCTGTGGACTAGAAGTTGACGGATTTAAATTCTAGCCCCAGCTCTACACCTGCTAAACTGACCCTGGCAGGTAGGTGCCTCTAAGCCTCAGTTTCTTCCTTGGTGAAATGCTGTAAGAGCAGCCACCAAGCTAGAGAAATGACAGGTATTCGGAAGCCAGAGGTGCCGCCTGACATCGGGGGATTGAGATTTCTGATCAGTCGGGGTTTGCTTTTTGCCTTCTTGTTACTTGGGGCTCTGGATGTGGATTCACAGAAACTGCTCTGGATCTTTGTGGCCATGGCTAAATTGACAATCCTCTTCATCAATGCAGCTTTCTCTCCATCCATTCAGCCTACAAATCCTGGCCAGTTGGGTTTGTATCCTAGTTCACAGCTACCTCTGGAATGGAGTAGAAGCTCATCAGGTCCAAAACAGAGCCCCCAGTAGGGGACTCTGGTTCCTGATTTGACCTCTGGGCATTCCTGCCTCCTCCTCCAAGCTGCCTGCTGGTGCTGCATCTACTGTTCCTAAGGTGCTAAAGCCTGTGCAGGGGTCTGACTCTGGGTAGGGGGACCAAGTTCCCCCTCTCATTTATAGGCATCAGATTGCCTTCTCTTCCTGGCCCCTTCTGCCTTTTCCCTGGAAAGCAACAGGGATTCAGCCCAAGGATGGTAGACACTCCCCGCTACTTTCACTCTAGGCCCCCTTTAGCCCTACCCCAATCCAACCAGACCTGTAGCCATCTGGAATCCCACGAGCAAAGACCCTCTACCTGCCTGCAGCTCATCAGCAGGAAATTCAACAACAATGCAGTTGTCTCTGGAAACTCCCAGCCATTCTGATTTCCTGCTCTGCCTAGGTTTCTGCTGCTCACTGAGGGTACTGGCACTATCTTTCCTCCAGTCCCCCTCTACTTGCAGTCCTCTGCTTCCAGCCCTTTTGGTTGCCCACTTGCTAAATGTTTTCCCACCGAATGACGGCCCATGGTCTGATGTTGACATAATGAGCAAGGTCACCACAGCCCATTGCCCATATACTTATTGCTACTCAAAATTGAACAACACAGCCCATCGCATCTCCTGTATAAACTGAGATCTGTCTTGGACTTGGGCCATTTCTGCTGCTCTTCCTCATTTTCTCAAATAAATAGTCAGATTTCCCCTGCAAGTGTCCAGCCCCCAATCCTGCCACCCCTCTTCTTCTCAAGCTTCATCTATAGTCGGTGATCCACTTTGTACCTGGAGAAACCTCATTAGTCTGCGTGTTTATCACAACCAGCGTTTATTTACTGAGCACCTACTATGTTCCAGGTGCTTTACACAAATATCTCTAATTCTCATGAGCATGCAGCAAAGTAATTATTATTATTCCCATTGTACAGATGAGGAAGCCAAAGATCAAAGAAGTTAAATGATCTACCCAAGATTACAGAGTTGTTAAAAGACAGAAGAAGAAACTGAGTTCAGATCTCTCAGGTTCCAAAGCCTGTATTCTGCCTACTAGTCCATCTGGCCTCAATATGGCAAATTGATGACCCTGGAAGTCTGGCTCCCCTAGAGCCTGAAGGCGGAGGAAACAGCATTCTTAAATGAATCCCTAGATGAAAGCCATCTCCTATCTTGAGTCTAATGGACAAACTGATCCCATCTTGAATTACTGAGACAAGTCAGACTCTACACTTGTGATCCCTTCCAAACCTCAACTGTCCTGTAGAGATTGCACTATGAGAATATCAAAGCTGGTCTAGCCCCAAATTGTCTAGTCCAAGCCCTCGTTTTACTGGTAGGGAAACTGAACCCCAAAACAGGGAAGTTAGTAGCAAGTTAGAAGCAGAGCTGGGACCAGACCAGAGTCTGGTCCTGTTTTCCTCTTCTCACTCACTCCTCTCCTCTATTTCCCACTCCCACCTCCAGGCTGCACTTCCAAGCCTGCAAGCTGATGACCCTGGATGCCAACATATTCCTTATTTCCCCTCCTCTCCCCACCACAATCTCCTGATTCTTAGAAAACCAGGTAGAGCCCAAAGCTGGAGTCAAATAGTTTTCTTTCATTCATCCTTTATTTCATTCAACAAACACTTATTGAGGGTCTTCTTAAGGCCCAGCACAATGCTGGACACTAATTTTATTATTAATTTCAAAATCCCTAGCTACCACCATCCCTTTTCAGTCTAGAAGATGAACCCGCCTGAGGATAGTGCATCCGTTTGTTGGTGTGTGTATATCTACAAATGTGTGTACATATTATGCCTGTGTGTACCTGTGGGCTTGAGTGTAGAGTGTCTTCTCTCCTCCATCATAAATGCAGTTCCCCATAGGATGTGGATGGTGGTTTCTCCCTTACTATCCTTGCAGGTGTTCTGTCATTCAGGATCTTCCAGGCAGTGAGTGTGTGTGCCCTGTATTTCTATTAACATTTATTTGCCCTTCCTTTCTCTTGGAATAAAGTTCCCAGCTATGAATCCCTACCCCACTTCTCCACTGGGCTGACTACCCCAGCCCAGTCAAAAGACCTCCAAGGGATCCCTTTGGTTCTCCATGCAAACCCCACCAAGATCTCCCTCTTATCTCCCCCTTCCCAATTCAGAGAGAACCAGACCCTTCTCTATGACCCCTACTTTAGAGTGGAGACCTGATCCTCTTTGTGGAGGTCCCCTGTACAGGACAGGGAACAGCCTCTCTTACCAGTCCATGGAGCCCAGAGCTGGCGGCGGCAGTGAGGGCCAAGTGGCGGTGATAAAAGAGCCAGGCTTTATAAAGGAGGTGACAGGCAGTGCCAAAGGGGGAGGTGAAGGAGGGAGTAGGGATGCTGCCAATTCCTCACGGCCTCGGAAGCTTTTAGGATAATCCAGGAAACAGTGGCCCCCAGCTCTCCTAGGGGAGTGGTAGGGGGTGAGATCTGAGTCCGTGAGGTCTGCCAGGAAAGGAGGATTTCAGCTGGGAGTGGGGGCTGGGGGCATTTCCTTCCTTTCGCAGAGTTGGCTGGGCAGTGGGAGAGGGACAAAGTGGTTCTTGCAGGATGGAGGAAATGACAGCATTGCTAGAGGGGAGAGCTGGGATGGCTGGAACTCTCCAAATTCCATCCCCTCTTCCTGAGGTTTCCTCCATGGACTTGGTAAGAAAGAAAGAAGTTCCATTTTTGAGACTTGAAAGACGCATGCCCCCCACCCAACACACACACACCACACGGCTTCAAGTCAGTTCCTCCTTGCAGAGCTTCATGTCAGTGTTGTTGGCCTCTCTGAGGCACAATTTCTCTCTCTCCCTTTTCATCCTCTTTTTACATACTCACTTCCCAACTTGGATCCCCAGGAGGACCCAGTGTAATCTATCTTTTGGACCTGGGATCTCTCATTGTCAAATGGGAAGGGAGGACCTTTTCCCTGACTTTGGATGGGGTGGGGCAGCTTAGGATGGACAAGAGGTCACCTAAGACCAGAAAGACCAGAGGCAGAGTCCAGCCAAGAACTGTTACAGACAGTTCAGGACTCCTGGAACTCCAGGAGGGTGAAGAGGGTGGGAAGGTGGCCTGGAAAAGGGAGAAGGGGCCTGAAGGTGAATTTAGGGGGAGCCCCCAGATCTCTATTTATATAAGCCTAATTTTAGGGTGGTTGTAAGTTTAGGTATACTGGCTAACACAAACATGTCCCAGGGCAGAGATGGACAAAAGACCAGGAAGGAGAACGGAGATGAAACAGAGTAAGACTTGTTTCCCAAAGCTCACTGAAGCTGCGAACTCTGACCCACATAGGAGAGTGGCCTGGGGACTTTTCACAGGATGACATCCTGTTTATGACCACAGCCCAATGCCCTTGGCAGAGGACAGGAGCAGTTGTACCCCCTCTACACACCAGAACCCAGTACCCCAAGACTTGCACGCTACCTCCCTCCCACAGGATGAGCCAGGGAGTCTTCACCCAAAACTCTTCTCCTGCTCCTCCCCTATACCCTCAGCAACCTCTAGACTGGGGATTCCCAGTCTCTTCATTAACTTTTCAGCAATTATCCCATAAAGGCTCCGACAGGTCCTTCCTCTCCCCATTTCAGAGATGAGAACACTGAGGCCCTGAAAAGGTAAAAGTTCAGCAGAAAGCCACCCATCAAGCAAGAGAGAATAGAGTATTAGAGGGCTTAGGAGGCAGAGCTGGACCTCCTTCTTCAATCTTAGGCAAAATTGGGAGGACAGGGCCAGCACAACCCCCTGGGGGAACCCAGGCGTCAGGACTGAGGCAGGCTCCAGGGAGGGGCTTCCCTGTCCCTCCCCACCTTCCAGCACAGAAAATCAGAGTGGGGAGGGGAAACAAGCTGAGGAGACCACACAGGTGGAGTAAATAATGTTAATACGGGAGCATTATCGCTAGGGCATTTCCTCATGGATAAATGTCTCAAATACCAAAGGATGCCTCCAAATTATAGTTAATTACAGAGTTGATTTGCATAAATTATAAGGTGAGCATACAAATTCTTTCAATCGGTTCCATATGCTTAGGTAGCAGGTCCAGTCCAAAAGATGGGAGAATCTTGGGGTGGGGGGGAGTTTGGGAGAGGAAAAAGACCCAGCCCTCAACCTGGACCTTCAGGCCCACACACCTTCCCCTGGACTTTGGATCAGTCAGGGGTGTGTGTAGACCCTGCCTGGACAGCAATGAACATAGCCAGCACCCTACTTGGCAGGCGACCCCCTTTCCTCCTCTATTTGCACCTCCAGACAATATGTTTTCCCAACACCAGTGATGGGTGGGAGAGAGGAGCTGGGAAAGCCAGGGGTGGGTGCCATGCGGCCTATAGCTTGGAGTGGGGGGCGGGACTGCAGAGTCCTGGCTTCTGGCCTTTGGAGCCAGAAGAGGGGAGGGGGCTGAGGAAGCTGAAGACCCAGTGGGGCTAAGGGTAGATTCAATTCAAGCCCCTGTATCTTGATCGCAGCTCCCCTACCCGCCCCCTGGCCCCCCACACGAGCCACCTCCCCCAACTCCAGCTCACTCCCAGCGCCAGCCCTTGGATCTCAGGTTTGATGTTGCCGCTGCCTGCACCTTCCAGGTGGCTCCTCAGCGGCTCAGACTCCCAGACTTTCGTCTCCAGTGCCTGGGCCTATTTCCTCTGCCCTCGCCTCTCGGTCTCCCACCTCCTCCTCCCGCCCCTAGCTGCTAAGACTCTACTTCCTTCTTCAGCTCTCTAATTTGTTCCTCCCTCCGGCCCCCATCCTCAGCCCCAGAGGCCCATCTCCTACTGTTCTTCCTTCCATCTTTCTCCTCCTTGCCCAGCCTCCCTCCCCTAAAGATCCCAGGGCTCCCCTACACTCAGCTGTCAACTTCCCTTTTCCCACCCCCCAACTGCTTTCTGCTTTCCAAGCTACTCTTCCTCCCACCCCTAAGCTTGCTTACCTCACTGTCCCCCAAATCCTTACTGCATGTAGTCCTCTGATTTTTCTCAATATACCTGCTCCAAAGGCAGACACTACTGGATTTGCTTAGGCTGCAAGGGGGAGGCTGGGCTAAGTAAGATCTCCCAAGTGTGTGCAGGTGAGAGTTTACCTTCATCTTTTTATCTTAGGGCAGGGGAAGATGATGAAGAAAGAGCCTAAAATGGTGTCTGGTACTTAGCAAGTATTTTACAAATATTTGTTGAATTGACGAATGAGGTGGAAATGGGCACTGGTCTGTGGAAATTCTATGGCAGCGTCAACTTGCTGACAAAAATTACTACTTGTCTCAATTAATTTTCAGGTCTCCTATGCCACTTCTGTACCCACCAACCTAAGCTTTCCTGCACCTAATCAATGACAGATTAAGCATCTTTGTTTTTGAGACAGTCTCCCTCTATCACCCAGACTGGAGTGCAGTGGCGCCATCTTGGCTCACTGCAACCTCCGCCTCCTGGGTTCAAGTGATTCTCATGCCTCAACCTCCCAAGTAACTGGGATTACAGGCACCCACCATCATGCCTGGCTAATTTTTGTATTTTTGTTAGAGACGGAGTTTTGCCATATTGACCAGGCTCCTCTGGAACTCCTGGCCTCAGGTGATCCGCCTGCCTCAGCCTCCCAAAGTGCTGGGATTACAGGCGTGAGACATGATGCCTGGCCTAAGCATCCTAAAGTGCCACTCCATCTTGGCACTTCCCATCTCCAACACATCCAGTGGCTCCACAGTGCTAACTGTGCCATCCAGGACCCTCCCACTTCATCTATGCAGTCTTCTGTCTCGCTGGTCCTCGTACAAACCCTACAGCCCAGCTCAGCCCAGTGGATTTAATGTTCACCAAACATGTCCAGCCTTCCTACCTTTGTTGAAATCATTTCCACCCCTGCCAGCCATTCTTGCCTCTGGAAAGCACATTATCCTTCAAGCTCCTGGCTGGCACATAGGCGGCTTTCTCTGCAAAGGCTTCCCTTATCAGCACATCACTGGCGTGCTCCTCTGAACTTCCTCAGCACTTATTGCCTCATGCTCTGCTTCCATGGGCTTGTTTTCTTATCTTCTCTACTGGTTGGATCCTTGAGGGCAAGAACTCTATCCTTTCATGCCACAGGGTCCTCAGCCCAGAGCCTTTCTTTGAGAAAGGGGTGGATAAGCCACAGCTGAGTGAATTAGAGAAAGGGCTCCCCAGAATCCAAGCTTCCAGAAGCTTGTCAGCTGGGGGAGGGCATCAGTGAAGGCAGAAGCCTGGGTCAGGAGGACTTAAAACCCAAAGATCCATGAAGTAAGCACACACAGCTTCCTACTGTCCCCCTGGCTGGCCCTGGTTGTGTGAGGGAGGTGGAAGGACCCAGAGAGTATCTGGGACATGTAGGGTTGGAGTGGGGGCTGAGGGAGAGTGAAGCCCCCCACCCTGTCACCCTGCTTGGAACAAGGAATTGGAGGTTTGGGATGCTTGGAACAAGGAATTGGAGGTTTGGGGCAAAGAAGCAAGGGCAGTAAGTGGAGCCGAGAGAAAAGGCTGGCTGGGTGTCAGTCATGGAGACAGGCAGAGGCAGAAAAAGCAGAATCCCCTTAGTCCCTCAGTAGGAATTTAAACTTCTTACAAGGGTGGAAAGATCCCAGTCATGTCGTGCCTCAGCTCAAAAACATTCAATAGCTCCCCATTACCTACAGGAGAAAATCTGCACTCTTAGGCCTAGAATTGAAGCCCCATTCCCCATCTGGCCTCAGCCTCCCTTTCCAGCCACATCCCTTCCCCCTCCCCAGGAGGCTTCTACTCCATCCTTACCGCCCACACACCTTCACACCCCACACTGTTCCATGTGTGAAATGCTCTTCCCCATTTCTCTGCCTGATGAGCTCCTATGGATCTTTTAAATCCCAACTCCTATGTCCTCATGCTCTCTAAAGCCTTCTCCAGTTTTTCAAGTTATACTTTTCTGTGCTCCCATAGTTCTAAAATATAGAGTGTTTAATATTCTCTGATGGGTAATACAATTAGCTGTGTGCATGTGTCAGACTGTGAGTTCCTTGAGGGACTGGAAATTTCTGTTCATCTTTGTATCTCCCCCAGCATCTTATACAACAACTAGTACTGAGTGTGCAATAAATATATGTCGCACTGGATTGAATTTACACCTTTTGCAGAGGACAAGCGGCTGCCAGGTCAGAGGTTGGTGAGTTCTCTATAAATCCCTTTGTCAGCTGGGTACAATGGCTCATGCCTGTAACCCCAGCACTTTGGGAGGCGGAGGCAGGAGGATTACTTGAGGCCAGGAGTTGCAGACCAGCCTGGGCAACATAGTGAGACTCCGACTCTACAAAAAAAAAAAAAAAAGTTTAAATAAATCAATCCCTTTTGTCACGTCACTGAGAGCTGGCCTCATGGCCTTCAAGACACTGCATCAAAAACACACCCTGACCCTTCCTCTTTCACCCTGACACTGTGCCCAGTGCCCTGTCAGGAATCCAAGGTCAGGGCTGACAGACGAGGCTCCATAAGAGGCGCAGCATCCTGTGTCCTGGTCAGCTGGGCACGGCCACCAACCCACAGCCAGGGTCATCCAGAGAACCTCCAGCAGGATCCCACGAGAGGGGAATTAGAGAGGAGGCTGGGTATCAGGACCTGGCAGGCGGAATCAGGCGGGTAGGGGGAGGGAGGGCAGTGCTCTGGAAAGGGGGCCGGTCTCATTGTTGTGGTCTGTCTGGGAGATTCCTCCCCTTTTTAATTTGCTTCCTGATTGAGGGGTTGGCTCTGACTGCCCAGCTCCCCCGTCATTATCTGCTGCCGGTGGCTCAGGTGCTGGCGAGCCTGGCGTGGCCCCTAGGTTATTACCTGGAGCTCTGGGGGTGGCAGAGGCTGCCCCTCTGGCCGGGGTGGGGGCCTGTCTGGAATCTGCCCTGATCCTACCACCCACAGGGCAGCCATCTTGATGCCCAGCATAGTGGACACATTCACTTGGTTCCAAGAGTCAGCTGATCCCAGGCGGACTTCAATGTCTAGAGGAAGCTTCACCTTTGGAGTGCCTAGAGTATGGATTCAAGAACCTGAAGGGCCAGGCGCAGTGGCTTATGCCTGTAATCCCAGCACTTTGGGAAGCCGAGGCGGGTGGATCACTTGAGGTCAAGAGTTCGAGACCAGCCTGGCCAACGTGGTGAAAACCCATCTCTACCAAAAATACAAAAATTAGCCAGGCATGGCAGTGCGCGCCTGTAGTCCCAGCTACTTAGGAGGCTGAGGCACAAGAATCGCTTGAACCCAGGAGGCAGAGGTTACAGAGAGCTGAGATCATGCCACTGCACTCCAGCCTGGGTCTCACTCAGACAGAGTGAGACTCCGTCTGAAAAAAAAAAAAAAAAAAAAAAAAAAAACCTGAGGCAGCCAGCCACGGTGGCTCACACCTATAATCCCGGCACTTTAGGACGCCAAAGTGAGCAGACCGCTTAAGCCCAGGGATTCAAGACTGGCTTGGGCAACATAGCCAGACCCCATTTCTACAAAAAGCACAAAAATTAGTTGGGCATGGTAGGGGTGCCTGTAGTCCCAGCTACTTGGGAGGCTGAGGTAGGAGGATCACCTGAGCCCAGGAGGTCAAGGCTGCAGTGAGCTATGATCACACCACTGCATTCCAGCCTGGGAGACAGAATGAGACCCTGTCTCAAAAAAAAAAAAAAAAAAAAAAAAAACTGGAAAAAAGCCTGGCATGGTGGTGGCTCATGCCTGTAATCCCAGCACTTTGAGAGGCCAAGATGAGTGGATCACCTGAGGTCAGGAGTTCGAGACCAGCCTGGCCAACGTGGTGAAACTCCATCTCTATGAAATACAAAAATTAGCCAGGTCTGGTGGCGGGCGCCTATAATCCCAGCTACTTGGGAGGCTGAGGCAGAAGAATTGCTTGAATCTGGGAGGCGGAGGGTGCAATGAGCTGAGATCGTCCCACTGCCCCCAGGCTGGGTGACAGAGCAAGACTAAGTCTCAAAAAACAAAACAAAACAAAAAACTGGGCGTGGTGGCACACACCTGTAGTCCAAGCTACTTGGGAGGCTGAGGCACGAGAATCGTTTGAACCTGGGAAGCGAAGGCTGCAGTGAGCTGAGATAGCACCACTGCACTCCAGCCTGGGCCACAGAGCGAGACTTCGTCTCAAAAAAAAAAAAAGGTAAAGCACCCAAAGTTCAGTCCATTTCTCAAAGGCTGTGAAAAGAGTTGAAGTCATTCATTAAGAAGAGATTCCAAGCCATGTGGGGATGAGAAAGAGACAGCAGTGAAGCTAGGGGATTCCCCTGCTGAATCCTTCCTATTCTGTGGTGTTCAGAAAACCAAGATTCATAGAGGGGAAAAAGTGACATTGATCTATGAACCTGGGACAACTAGAACCCAGCATGTGGGATTTCTGTTGTGTAGGTGCAGAGGAGACTCAGCCTCCTCTAGTGCCTGGAGCATTGGACTTCAGACCTCTGCCCAGTGCCTGTGGGCACAGCCTAGAACCCTGGCAGAGAGGGCACCCTTGCCTCTTCCATCTCTGAGTCCCCAAAGTTCTGGCCCTTTGCCACATCCTTGATTGGGCCTGTGGGCTTCAAGGACAGGAGATAATATCAAGATAAACAGGAAGCGCCAAATTAGAGACACGAAGTTTGTTGTTTTAGAGGGCGCCCAGCGCCAAGCAGCGGTGCCAGGTTGGCAGCCCTGGAGCCTGGTGTCCGCCTGCTCTCTGCACAGCCAGCTGCCCCTTGGACCACAGCAGGAAGGCCCTCTGGACAGGAAGGGAGGATGGGATGGAGCATGGCAGGGAATGGGTTAAGCAAGCCATTCTATTTTACCCACCAGCTGAACATTTGCAGTGTCACCTCTGATTCATTCTGGGCATTTAGTTTAGTCACTCATTCCACAGATATTTTTAAGCGCCTTCCCTGTTCCAGGCATGTGCTCGGTACAGCCTCTTCCCCCTGAAGGTAACATCCTCACTAGAATGTAAGCTTCATGGAGGCAGGGGGTTTCATTCATTGCACTACTCCCAGTGCTTGGATTGGTGCCTGGGACTCTGTAAGTGCTTTGAAAGTTTGTTGAATAAGTTAATGGAAGGACGAATAGATGGAGGAAGGAAGGAAGGAATGGAAGAAAGAAGGAAGGGAGGGAGGAAGGGGGCTCTTAAGCGGGCATAGGAGGGTCCCACTATTTTTCAGTCCACTGGACTTCTTTTTTTTTTTTTTTTTTTTTTTTTTTTGAGACAGAGTTTCTCTCTTGCTGCCCAGGCTGGAGTGCAATGGTGCGATCTCCGCTCACTGCAACCTCTGCCTCCCAGGTCCAAGCAATTCTCCTGCCTCAGCCTCAGCCTCCCAAGTAGCTGGGATTACAGGAATGTGCCACCACGACCAACTAATTTTGTATTCTTCTTTTTTTTTGAGATGGAGTCTTGCTCTGTCGCCCAGGCTGGAGTGCAGTGGCGTGATCTCAGCTCACTGCAAGCTCCGCCTCCCGGATTCACGCCATTCTCCTGCTTCAGCCTCCCAAGTAGCTGGGACTACAGGGGCCCGCCACCAAGCCCGGATAATTTTTTGTATTTTTAGTAGAGATGGGGTTTCACCGTGTAGCCCGCCTCGGCCTCCCAAAGTGCTGGGATTACAGGCATGAGCCACCACGCCTTGCTTTTTTTTTTTTTTTTTTTTTAGTAGAGATGGGGTTTCACCATGTTGGTCAGGCTGGTCTCGAACTCCTGACCTCAGGTGATCCACCCACCTTGGCCTCCCAAAGTGCTGAGATTACAGGCGTGAGCCACCACACCTGGCCTACACTGGACTTCTTAATGACAGCATTGATTGTCCGCAAGTGCTGTCCTCTCCATTCCATTCTGTCCACCTCTGAATGAGTCTTTGAGTCTTTTTTCCTTTTTTTTGTTTTTTGTTGTTTAAGAGACAAGATTTTACTCTATTTCCCAGGCTGGGGTGCAGTGGCGCCATCATAGCTTACAGAAGCCTCTAACTCCTGGGCTCAAGCAATCCTCCTGACTCAGCCTTCCAAGTAGTTGGGACTACAGGTGCACCACCACATCCAGCTAATTTTTAATTTTTTTTTTTTTGTAGAGATGGGTGTCTCGCTGTGTTATCCAGGCTAATCTCAAACTCCTGGCTTCAAGTGATTCTCCCATCTTGGCCTCCCAAAGTGCTGGGATTACAGGTGTGAGCCATGGCACCCTGCCGAATCTTTGAGTCTTGACACCAGTAGGTGGTTATGGTCCAGTTCCTTGCCCAGATGCCCACAGGGACTTCAGCTTCCAGGCTGCAATCACAGAGAATGAAGAAGGAAGGCTGATCTAGAAATATGGGCAGCTCTTACAGGAAAGCCCCCCAGCCTCTAACAGGCCCTCTCTGGGCATTGAATGTGCCAGTGGTCTTCCAAGGTCCGGGACGTGATTGCTCTCCTGGGCCCTGTCTTGCTGCCCTTTGCCCCCCTCCCTCCTCCTCTCTACCTGATGGTGCCAGGTAAGGCTTCAGGCATGGCAGAGGCTGAACTGAGAGCCACCCCACCTTGTTCCTGTGGCTCCATCCCCCTATCCACACCCAAGAGGTGAGATCCTGGGGCAGTTGGCATCTGACAGCCTGGCATCGACTCATGCCAACAGCTTGGAAGCTGCAGTAATTAGAAGGGGAGAGGGAGAGAGGGGGAGAGAAGGAGAGCGAAAGCAAGCTCTAGAGAGAAACCTTCTTCTCCTGCCTGCCGCAGGGCAAACTACTTGGGCAAACTACTTCAAACGAATTCGTTTCGCTCTTGTGAAACTGAAGACAATTTCCTTTTCTGTCATAAAACAAATTATTGCTCATCAGGAGTGCTGGGCTAGTCTCTCTCCTGAGGGTGTGCTCCTGCTCTTGTGCAGGAGGAGGGGAAACATTAGGGGAGGGGACCCAGGGTGCAAAAGGGATTCCTGGTAACCATCCTGAGAGGGAGTAGGAAGAGAAGCTTTGAAGAGATTCATGCTCCTCTCAGGAGTGAAACAGCACTGTGTCCCCCTTGTCAACCTCCCCAACAGACCAGGGAAAGGGTCCAAGAAGGTACCGCTTGGCTCCAACCACAAGGACCAAAAGAGCCTCTGAGAGGGTCCATCCCGCCTCCATCCTCCTGCCTCCAAGCCACCCTAGGGAAGGCTCCACCTCCCCCCTCAGGCACCTGTTCCTGCTGTGGAGGGGTGACGACAGGAAAGGGAGGCCCAGAGAAGTTAAGAGACTTGCCAGAGATCACTCAGCAAATTAATTAATGGCAGATCCAGGATAAGAACCAGTGAGTTGTCTTCCAGGCCAAGATCGGAGGGTGCCTGGGGACTTTTGTTAGCACCTTTATGACATTGGGTTGCTCGGTGAGCAAACGGCATCCAAATGCTGCTGCTATCCCTGGGGCAAAGTCTAGAAAGAGGAGCTGGTGCAGCGGGCTCCCTCCATCCCCAGTCATCAGGCCCCCATACTGCCCCAAACATACCCTTTCACCTCTCCTGGTCTTTGCTTTGAAAAACTTCCAGGGGACCTCCCTTCAGACCCACAAGAGGAATGATGGGTAATTTTTCTCTTCCCATCCCATCCACCCCACTAAACGTTCATAGCTCTTTTCTACACTGATCACCGGGCCAGGGCTCAGGGGAGACTTGCTTAATCTTTATGCTTCAGCTCTTACCAATTTTTCATCACCTCTCCTAATAATTGCCCTCTTCCCCTCCCTCATTTCTCCAAGCTCTGGTCTCATGGCTTTTCTGGGAATTGGGGGAAATATAAAGGTTCCTGTCCCTGAGGAGCACCTAACTGGGATGGGAGGGGATACAGACCTGACACTCACAAGCACCCAGAAGAGAAGAGAAACGGGAGGACTCTGGCTGGAAAGAATGTGGGTATCAGGATGAGGAGAGGGAGGGCAGGGAAGAAAGGCAGAGGCAAGGCCAGGGAGGGGTCTCTGGGAGGGTTTCTTGGAGAATGAGGGCAAGGAAGATGTGAGGAGGGGTATGGAGTAGAAAATCCAAGCCACAGACTGCCTGGAGACAAGGAGGAAGATGGGCCCAGGTTGGGGGTCATGGTAATGCCTGGGAAGGGGCTGGGAGCCAGGAGGTAGGGTTCAAATCCCTGCCAGAGATGACGCAGGGAAGTGGGAGGGCCAAATACAAACAACCATTCCAGTGATGTGGAAACCTAGTTTTAAGCCAGGGTGAATGAAGAAATGTTTGGGGACTGGCTGCCGGACCGGAGCAGCCAGATAGCCACCGTGAACAAAGGCTCTGGGATCGCATCCGCGGCCTGACGGGAGATGGAGAAATTGCCTTGCCCACCCCTCTTTCCCCAGGCATGCGTGTTTCTTTCCCACCCAACCCGCTGATCGGCACTCGGGAAAGGGGGGCCCACCACCTGCCAAGTTCCCTGCTTGGCAACATCCCCAAACGTTCTCTCTTGTGTCCAACCACAATTCCTCTGGTGGCCATTGGAGGCTTGGCAAGGAGAGGGCAGTGGGGAGATGGAAAGCGACTGCCCCTCTAAAAGTGGCTGGGAGGGAGACAGGGAGGGGGAGGTGAGCAGAGGGCAGGGCCAGGAGAGGATCGTGTCCGGGCGAAGACTCCTGCTCATCGGACACGCCACGCTGGGAATCTGAGAATCTGTGGTGGGAATGGGCCGGGCTGGCAGGAACAAAGGATGAAAGCGAGGTCGTGCGGCCGGCTGGGACGTACACACCCATCGCTGACGTACTTCGGCGGCCGATGACCTCAGCCAGGCCGTCAGACCCCGTCTTATCGCGCTGCCCCAGTGAGGGTCCCCCTGCACCAGTCCCCAAACAGGGCCTGAGAGCATGAGATAAGTCGGTTAGATGCCAGAAGGACCTGCTGTGAGGAGGAGCTCAGGGAATGACATTTCCCAGACACAGGCGGGGTCAGAAGAGGGGATATGGGAGGGTGAAGAGAAGCGATGAGGCTTAGAGGGAAAGTGGAGAAACCGTCATGTCAGTGACCCTGACCTGAGGATCCAGGGTCCTGGTCGTCAATTCTTCGTGTCTATCTAAGAATTCTGACAGTGGGAGGGCAGGGCCCTGGCTAGGCCTGGAATACCTCTAGAGGACTTGGGTTAGACACCATAACTTATTTGCTTTTTGGTGGCAGGAACATTAAGAGACTGAGTGAAGAACCCACAATGATCTCAGAAAGTGTGGAATCATGCCTCTTGTGCAAGGGTAGCCCACCACTTGGCCACACAGCCAATGGAGGCTCCGATCCTCCCACCCCCACCCCCATGGACCCACTCAGCTTCCTGGGCCTCCGTAGAAACCTATTGCTGGCATTTCATCTGTTCCTTTGGACCAGGAGCGGAGTAAGGCACAGTGGTTATGGTATAGCTCCCTCTCGCTTACCCCATTCTGGGGAAGAAAATGGGCTCTTACTGTTTTTTCTCTCTCAGTTTTGAGGTGAGGAGCCTGGGAAGGAAGAATCTGCTTGAAGAATTCATCTGCCCTTCTAAAGATCTCACCCCACTGGAAGCCTTTGGCAGATCCTCAAGCACAGCCACACTGCCTGTGTGCCCCCCAACCACCCCTCACAGGTAGATATAGTTCCTCCCAAACAGAGCATGACATGCAGCCACACACATAGAGCCTCCACCAGCATGCACACGCGCACACACATGCACACACGCCCTCGCTCAGTCACACGCCCTCTTAGGTCATCACTTACCCAGAGGTTCATCCAGACCCCAGTGCAGGCATACACTGTGGCCACAGCAGCCCACAGTGACCACTGGAGCAGGCACACCCCACTTACTGCAGCACAGAGCCTCGCCATGCCAACAGGCCCCCACACACTCCCGGGATCCCCTTCACCCAAGTGGTCCCTCACACACTCTCCACTCCCATTCGGGCAAGTGTGTGCAGTGAGCAAATACTATGATAATGAAGTGCAAAGATGGACCAACATGGTGCCTCCTGGATACATGTGTTTACAAGGTGGCGGGAGACTCAGTCACATGAGCAGAGTGTTGCAAAGCAGCACTCGAAGTGCTGGAAGAGGAAAAAGCATCAAGTACCTTGGGGACAACCCAAGTCTTGGAAGCCACTTGCCTACACAGCCAGTGGGGGGCACTGAGCCTTCCCACTTTCATACGTGGCAGCCAACCTACAGCTGCCTGCATCAGAGCCGAAGTGCTCCCGACCTCCACCAACCTGCCTCCATCAGGGACAGAGCTTTCACACTGACGAGGCCCTCACCTACTCCCTAGAAGCCTCCTAATGCCAGCCAGACCCTCCTAACCCCGACCGTCATGCATACGCATAGACCCATCTTCAAGCCCTCTGCTCTCACACACCCTCCCTCCAAGGAGCCAGGGCCACTTGTCACTAGAGGAGCCATAATTGGCAGGTGCTGAGGATGCCACGGAGCTTTGGAACAGGCAGAGGGGAGGGAGGAGAAGGGTTCCTGAGGTAGGGGGCTTGGGAGCCGGATGGGGGAAGAAGGAGGGGGCTGGCTCCAGTGCCCTCTTCTCCGCTCTGCAGGTGTAATTAGCCCTGGCAGATGAAAGGGCGTCTTTGAAAGCAGGCGAGATCCTTGTCTGTCAGCAGGGCGCTCTGGGTGGCATCGGCAGCTTATCCTGAAACCACACACGGCACCAGAGCCGGGCTGTCTGGGTGCTGCCCAGGAGGCGGGGAGGCAGACCCCGGGGGCGTGAGCCCTTGACTCCCCACTGCCCCATATCTCGGCCCTGGGCTCCCTGCTTCTATGAGCAGGAGCTTCTCAGAACAGAGTCTTCCAGAGCCTGGCAGTGCCACTCCCAATAAACTGATGCCCCATCCTTGGGGCCTGAAGGGACAGGGTACTACCTCCCCTCCCCTACCAAGCTGGACAGGAGGCCAAGGACAATGGCCCTAGGCAGTCCTTTCATCCTGAGATCTCAAAGCGCCATCTAATTAACCCCGCCCAGGTTGGGGACTTCCTCTGGAGTCCCTTTGGAGGGGTGTGGTCTGGGACCAGCAGTTCCCAGATCTTAGCTTGGATAGGAGCACCAAGAGGGCAGGATCTCCCAGTCCTCATCCTGTTTGGGATCTGGGGAGTCGAGGTACAGCAAATTGAGGGTGCTAACACCAAACTCTGAAAAGGGGGCTGACAGGGATCTCAGGAGAGCCTGAGTTTGACACCCAAAGGGGGATCATCCCTGATGCATCCTGTCCCTCCTATTGCAGTTGGGTTCAAACTCAAGCAAAGGACAAATCTCATGAACACTCAGAGTGAAAGAGGCTGGCTCTAAAGGCGTAAACACAGTGCACGATCCCACCTACTTGAAAGTCAAAAACAGTCAGAAAAACTAATCTATACTCTTTGAAGTCAGAATAGAGATTCCTTATTTTTGGGGGGTTTAATAACCTGAAGGTGGTATAATGGGTGCTTTGGGGTGTTGGTAACCTTCTGTTCCTTGAGCTGAGTGTTGTTTACCCAGTTATGTTCATTTTGTGAAAATTCATCCAGTTTTGTGCTTATGATTTATGTATGTTCTATATTTATAACACTTTTCTATATGCATTTCATAGTTCAATAAACATTTACATTAAACATTTCTACATATCAAGCCAATACTTTGTCTTATGATTCCTTTAAGGGGCTCTCACATTTGTCTCTTTCCTCAGCTGGAAGATCAAAGAGTTTGCTCCAGAATGAAGACCTGGTGAGGCCAGATTCTCAGAGAAGTTCTGGACTGTGTATGTGTGGGGGGGAAGAAAGACAGGAGGCTGTGCAGAGCCAACACATTGATACACCCTATTCCCTACCCCCCTGCAATCCCCAGACACACTAACCTATTTCACTTTGCTAAAAACCAGTGAATGCTTTGATGCCAAGGGAACCAATGAGATCACCGGGATCCCTGCTCTCCTCTGCCCTGCCCCCACTATCTGCTCCTGAAATCTGTTCCCAGTGAGGGTCCTACCCTCTCCACCTCTCGTGGTCAGCTCTGTCCCTTTCATCTCCCTCCTCTGCTTCAGGGTCTAAAAGAGATAGCTTTGGAGGGGTGGAAGGTGTTTGTGAAGAAGCTGCTGGTCCCCACCTCATCAAATGACATCCCTGCTTCTTTCCCTCCACCCAGGAAAAAGGCAGGAGGCACTGATTTCCCCTCCTGCCACTGAGGGAGAGGGCTTTGAGCTGGACTTCCTGATAACTGGGGTGGTAAGAAGTCCTCGGAGGGGGTGAACAAAAGCCGGGATTATTTAAAGACTGACCTGTCTGGAGACAGGGAGAGATGAGATCAGTTTACGAGGTCCTAAACTTGCTGGGTTTTCACTGCAAACAACTTCACCACCCAAGCATGAATACATGGAGGTACTTGCTCCTGACATAGAGTATCCAGCTGGGAAGGGATCCTAAACATCTGGGTTTCCTAATTGGCACCCCAGAACCCCCAGCCATGCCAGAGACTGAAACTGCCGGTTTTGTGTGACTTCAGGAGCATCCACCTCCTCCTGCGCTGAACTCAGTGACGTCCCACTGGCAACTTCATCTCCACTGGTTTGATGGGCTCTATAACCTAGAGTCTGGGGTTCACCTTCCCTAGTTTTCTGGAAAATTCGTACCCCCTGCCCCCAAACTCATCCTCCCTAACTAGCTCCCCTAAAATGTGCTAAGAAGAGGGATTGTTCTCTTCTAACCCTCATTCTAGCAGGTGGAGTCCATAACCCTCAAGTATTCCAGGGATTTTTGTTTTGTTCACTAAGTGTATCATAAGCACCCAGAACAGTGTCTGGCACACAGTAGGCATTCCATAAATGTTTACTGGATGAATGAATGGTGCTCACGCTTGGAAAGTTCCTCCTGAAGCCCATCCTATATCCCTATTACTATCATTTAAGCTTTCAGCTCTGGCCCTAGAAGAGAGGAGTCAGCTATCTGCCTGCATCAGTCATCATTTATTGAGCACCTACTGTGTGCAAACCATTGTGATATGTGACTGTCTGTTCATAACTTAAGAGTCTTGGCTCATCCCAATACCTCTTACTATCTGTCCCCACTTCTCTCTCCAAGTCCAGTCTTCATTCAACCTCACTGGCCCATTTTCTTAAGAATTACTCAAGATTTAATAAGAATGAGAAGCTTGCTTTCTGTGATTATAATTGTTTGTTCTAGTTCTTCTTTTGTCTCCATTTAAGAGAAGTGAAAACCTCTCCATTTCTTTTTGTCTCTGTGCCTCCAACTCTCTGCATAGCATGTGTCCCTGCCTCTGTATACCCATCTGGTCTCTGTTTCTGTTTCTCTTTTTTTTTTTTTTTTTTGAGACAGAGTTTTGCTCTGTCACCCAGGCTGGAGTGCAGTGGCATGATCTTGGCTCACTGCAACCTCTGCCTCCCAGATTCCAGCGATTCTCCTGCCTTGGTCTCCCGAGTTGCTGAGACTACAGGTGCCTGCTACCACCCCCGGCTAATTTTTTTGTATTTTTAGTAGAGACGGGGTTTCACCATGTTGCCCAGGCTGGTTTTGAACCCCTGAGCTCAGGCAATCCGCCTGCCTCGGTCTCCCAAAGTGCTGGGATTACAGGCGTCAGCCACCGCACCCGGCCTCTGGTCTGTTTCTTTGCTGGAGGAGTCGCTCTTTCTTGGGATCCCCTCTCTAGGTTTGATTCCTTGGGGTGTGGGTTTGTCTCAGCCCCGATCTATTTCTCTGTCTCCCTCTCTTTCATTTCCTTTACAGCAAATAGGTAAAGACGTGGTTGAAAAATAGGAAAAGGGGAAGAAAAAAAGAGAAGCTATCATGGGGTGTTTTCTCTCAGGTATCAGGGTCGCAGGTAGTTCCAACCTCAACTGGGAACAAGTCCCAACAGGTGCAACCCCTGTCCAGATGTTGCACAATGCAGGCGCGTGCCCAGAGCCCAATCCCAGATCGGTTCCCGGGCAGAGGTCCGGATTGGGGATGTATCCAAACCAGAAATATCCTTTCAGGTCTCTCTCTCCGATACAAACCCCGGCAGGGTCTGCTCCTCCCGGAGCCGGCTTGCAGGCGTGTAGGGGGAAGCCAGCGAAGTTGTTTGCCGGGAAAGGACAGTTTGGGACCCGGGAGGGGAGTTCCCTGCGTCTGGGCCGTGCGGGGAGCTACAGGCCGGGCGGGGGTGAGTAAGGCCCAGCGGACGCAGGAGGCTCAGTGGCGGCGGCGGCGGCGGCGATGGGGAGGAGGGTAATTAGCAGGGAGGCTCTCGCCACAGCACGTCCCCACAAATGAGAGGCCCCAGGCCCCAGACACCACACAACAAAGCAGGAGGCAATTATTTGGCTCCAGTGGGAGGGGACAGCCCTTTGCCAGCCCACTGCAGCTGAGCACCCAGCCTCCGTTGAGGACGCGGAGGGTGGGGTGCAGAGACCCCTCTCACCAGCCCCCCGGTGGCAGAGGCAGGGCCCCGAGGGACTCCCGCTGGGTTACCCTTAGAGGAGGTCCCTGTTTGGGAAGGCAGAGCCGTAGGAGGCCCCAGCCTGATTAGAGCCGGCCCTCAGCCAGCCCGGAGCCTCCCACAAGGCCTCCAGGAGACCTCCTGGGGACTCCACAGGGAAGCGAGAATGTCCTGGGACCGGGGCTGGAGAGGGCGGAAGGGGCTTTTTGGGTCCTGGAGAAGCCAGTGGCCAACATCTGAACCCCCCTTCTCCAGCTGTGGCCGCACAACTGGCAACCGGGAGGCTCTCAGGCAGGTGGGGAAACCACAGAGAAGGGAGCAGGAGCCAGGGAGATTCCAGAGCTCCGGCCTAGGCCTGGAATTCACACGATTGCTATGCAAACGAAATGCAAATACATCTTCTTTTATCTCCCCTTCAAAAATCATCAAATCAAGCATATTTGGAAGAAGGCCAGGCCTGATCAGCTGGAGGACCCCCAGCCTCTGCTTGCCTCCTTCTCCCTTTCCACCTACCCATCCCTACAGGAAAACTAAGTCCTGCAATACCTTAGATTCACCTGGGACCCACCTGCAAAGGACTTTCCCCTCTTTAGATGAAAGAGCCCAAAGTATAGATGGGGAAAAAGAGGCCTTAAGAGATTAAGGTACTTTCCCCTGCTCTAACAGCCCACCTGGAGGATGACAGGCCTCCTGGAACCTTCTGACAACAGCCCTAGGTTAACAGCATGCCAGCGGGGGGAGGGGAAAGAGCACAGAACTGGGAGTCCTAAAATCTGATCTCTGGTCTCGGCTTTGCCTCTGACTTGCTGGGTAATCTTGAGAGAGTTACTTATCTTCTCCAAGCCTCAGTTTCTCTGAATACCAAGTGGCTATCTCTGGGAAACAAGGCTCTTCCCGAGTTGAGCCCCTCCCTGTGTCAGGGCCATCCCGCATTGCTGCCAAGCGTCCTTGAGCCAAGTGCTCTGCTTGTCACCCTCCCCAGCTCTCACCACTCTCTGCTTCAGGCCAACAGAGGATGAATCCCAGCCATTGGCCTCCCCTTTTCTTTTTTCTTTTCTTCTCTTCTCTCTCTCCCTCTCTCCCTCCCTCCCCGCTTCCTTCCTTCTCGCTTTCCTCCTCCTCTTCTTCTTCCTCCTCTCCCTCCTCCTCTTCCTTCTCCTTCTTCTTCTTCCTTCTCTTCTCCCTTCTCCCCCCTTCTTCCCTCCTCCTTTCCTCCTTCTTCCTCTTCCTCTTCTTCTCGTTCCTCCCTCCTTCTTCCCTCCTCCTTCTTCTTCTTTTTTGTTTTTTTGAGACAGTCTCACTCTGTCACCCAGGCTGGAGTGCAGTGGAGCAATCACAACTCACTGCAGCCTCAACCTCCCTGGCTCAAGTAATCCTCCCACCTCACCCTCCTGAGTAGCTAGGAGTACAGGCGTGCACCACCACACCCGGCTAATTTTTAAAATTTTTTTCTGTAGAGGCTGGGTTTCATTATATTGCCCAGGCTGGTCTCGAACTCCTGGGCTCAAGTGATCCTCCTGCCTTGGCCTCTCAAAGTTCTGGGATTACAGATGTGAGCCACCACACCCAGCCTCATTTTCAATCTTCCTCAAAATTCACTTTAGGAGCCAGGCAGGGGGTACATGCCTATAATTCCAGCTACTTGGGAGGCTGAGGTAGAAGGACTGCTTGAGTCCAGGAGTTCGAGTCTAGCCTGGACAACACAGCAAGACCTCCTTTCTAAAAGAGGAAAAAGCAATTCCCTTCAGGAGGCCTCACTGGGTTAGCCCTGCTGACCTCTGGTTGCTGCTGATGTTGGGGTTCTCTCCAACTAGGAAGGGCTCACTGGTCCTGTACGTTTGCCCTTGCTGATATGGGCTGGGAGAGCTCCTAAGTAATTTGGAGAGTGTATGTGGGATCCTCATTGTGCCCCCAACTGCACCCAGGATGGAGACAGAAACTATCTCTTATGTTAGACTGGGGGCTTCGCAAGAACACAGGCTGCGTCTTTTCCAGTATATTGTAGCTCTCTGAGGCCAGAGAGCCCCCATTAGGGTGGGACTGTGTCTCTACCATTAATACTTTTCCCTAAAGTTGAGGACTCTGCCCCCTCCACCTGCCCAAACCTGTGGTCAGCAGGAGCCATTCCACAGAGGAGAGGGGCCTAGACAGCTGCCTCTCCCAGGTCTTCACTGACTGCTTTCTCAGCTCCCCCCTCAGCCCTCTTTTCTGGGCCCCTGCCACCACCAGGGGAGCAGCTTTGTCATTTCCCCTCTCCCACCCAGCTTCTTCTCTTCTCAGAAACTCTGGCCTGGCATCTGCCTCCTCCTCCTCTTCTCCCAGCTTCCCACCACCCTCATCCCTCTCCAGGGCCTCAGGGCAAGTATTTGCCATCTGCCATGTCCATGCATTCCTGGGGCTGGCTCCCAGGCTCCCTGCTTCCCCGGGGGGCCTGAGAACCCTGATCATCTGCCCTATACCATCAGAGCTGCCCTTGCCACCCTCAGAACGCCTGAGTCCTTTGTTCCCCAGTCCCCCCCAAGGCCTCCTGCGGCTTGCAGTGCCAGGGCTGTTAACATCCTAGGCTGCCCTCACCCCTCTGGAGCCAGAGAGGCTAACAGAGCAAGCCCAGGGGGTCCCCTCTAGCGCCAGCAACTCCCAGTGCCTCCCTCCTTCAGGTCTCCATCTTCACCTCAGGGAGACTCCCTGCCCTGAGACCCCACCACTTCATATCCATTTGCATATACTTGTTGGTCCAGCCTAAGCAAATTAATGCAAATGCAATCCAAACCAGAGGCAATGAAGCAGCAACAACGCTGGATGGCCCTGATGCCAGGAGAGGAATCAACATCTGGAAGAACCTCTTTTTCCAGAGATGGACATTCAGGGAAACCGAGGCTGGAAAGAAGTGCATTCCTTGCTTGTGCATTCCTGGCTGGGATGCCTGATTCTCTGAAAACTTTCCAGGGCCACTGACCTGAGTTGTGTAACAGTGCTCTCCTTTTGCCCTTAGACCTCCTTTAACTGTGGCTCTTCTTTCACACACTTTCGATCTTTTTCCTTCCCTCTGATCTTCCCCTTCCCTGAGTCCTGACATTCCTTGCCCTCAGCACAGGAGCCCTGCACCCCACCATCATTCCCTGAGGGTTAGTGAAGTAGGTGGTTCCTGTGGACTCTGAGAAGAGCTGAGGAGCCTCCCCTGTCCCAGTGAGCTCCCCACTAACCTGCCCTGTTGCCAAAAAATCCCTACCATTAGAGTGTTTCTGTGAGTACCATGTTCTGTTTAAAGACATGTGTCACTGTGGGTCTGGCTGACATATTCTGGAATTATCACCTTAGCAGAAAGCAGGGACTTGGGATCCTCTGGTAGATTTGAGGTGGTTGAAGAAGAGAAGAAGACCTGGAGTGAAAAAAGGAATAGACACTGTCTAGAAATGCATTCAATCAACGGATGTTTATTGAACACTTACTATGTCCTGGGCCCCGAGCTGGGCAGTGGGGATGGGGTGAACAAGAGTGGCTGGCTTCATGTAGGAAAATAGGTGTTTCTCAAGCTTGAATTACACCAGCATTACCATGGATGACCATTAAAACCCAAGTTCCCAGCCGTGTGCGGTGGCTCACGCCTGTAATCCCAGCACTTTGGGTGGCCGAGGTGGGCGGATCACCTGAGGTCAGGCATTTGAGACCAGCCTCGTCAACATGGTGAAACCCTGTCTCTAATAAAAATACAAAAATTAGCCAGGTGTGGTGGTACATGCCTGTAATCCTAACTACTTGGGAGGCTGAGGCAGGAGAATTGCCTGAACCCGGGAAGTGGAGGTTGCAGTGAGCCGAGATCGCACCATTGCACTCCAGCCTGGGCAACAAGAGTGAAACTCTGTCTCAAAAAAACAAAACAAAACAAAACAAAACGAAAACAAAAACCCAAGTCCCCAAGCCTCTGTTGATCCAGTGAGTCTACGGGGGCCCAGGAATCTGCATTGAAACAAGCATTTCCCCGGCCGGGCGCGGTGGCTCATGCCTGTAATCCCAGCACTTTGGGAGGCCGAAGGCAGGCAGATCATGAGGTCAGGAGATCGAGACCATCCTGGCTAACACGGTGAAACCCTGTCTCTACTAAAAATACAAAAAAAAATTAGCCAGGTGCGGTGGCAGGCACCTGTAGTACCAGCTACTCGGGAGGCTGAGGCAGGAGAATGGCGTGAACCCAGGAAGTGGAGGTTGCAGTGAGCCGAGATCGCGCCACTGCACCCCAGCCTGGGTTACAGAGCAAGACTTCGTCTCAAAAAAAAAAAAGAAAAAAAGAAACAAGCATTTCCCCTTCCCCTTCCCAGTCATGTAGCTGTAGGTGGTCTGGTGACCACACTTTGAAAAGCGCTGGTGGCAGGTCCTGGGTTCTAAGAACAGCCTGGAGTTTCAGGGATCCATGGAGGTAGAAAGAGGGAGGGAGGGAGGAGGGTGTTGTCAAGAAGAGTTAGCCAGGGTAGGAGGTGACAGGCAGGGTCTTCTCCTCATGGCCTGCCATGCCCTGAGAGGGGCTGGGGATCCACCAGGCTCTCTCTGCCTGCAGGTCCCCCCTGGCCCTTCACCATCACTTGGGGGCTTCCCTGGACCCTTCCCTGGGATCAGAGGGTCTTCCACACTGAGGCCTCCCAGCACCCTGTTGATTCCCACCTTTCATTTCTCTCCGGGCCCCAGGGCACTTTCTCCTGAGTCTACAAAGGGTGGGCACTAATGGGAAAAGGTGGCAGAGACCCCAGACCACACTCCCCACTCTGTAGCCCCGACCCCCTGGTCTCAGAGGGCTTCCTGGAGTCAGTGTCTAGGCTGAAGAGGGAGGGCCTGAGAGGATGAGATTTGAGGAAGCAGGAATAGAGGTTGAGAGGGAAGGAGAAGGGAGGGAGGCTGCCCCTCCTCCCCTCCAGCGCTTGGTGTTTGATGCTGGGGGTGCCGAGACATCTCCTCTCCCGGAAACTCAAGGCCAGACAGATAAACACAGATGGAGGGAGAGACTCGGCTGCTTTATTTATGGGCCCGGTGACAGGCCCTCTCCTGTCTCAGAGTCACTAATCTACCGGGCGGAAGAGACATCCCACTCCCTCGCCACCCTCTTCCCTCCCTCCTAAGACTGGGGCTCAGCCAGGCTCCAAGCCTCCCCTAGGTGGTCAGGCAGTGCCAGCTCCCATGGGCTAGAGGGGTGTCCAGAGGCTCAATAGACACCTTCTCTCTCTCTCCCCCAACAAAACAGGGTGTCCTTCCCCTTGAGAAGGTGGACACTTCAAAGGCCTTGACTTAAGAAGTCCCTGAAGAGACATCCTAGGCTGCCCCGACTTGGGTCTATCCAGAGCAGCGGTTGATGGGGGACCCCAAGATGTCCCTAAGGGGTCAGACCCAGAGCTGAAGGGTGCTGCCTCCTGATGCTTCCTTCAAATTTACTTCCTCTAACAGCAATTAGCACTCAAATAAAGGGGTCTTTGGGGACCCATCTTAATTGCTCCATTTTCTCCACCTCCACCTTCTCCTTACCCATCCACATTTTCACAAACCACCTCCTGCCACCCTCCAATGAAGGGTTAAATTTCACTGTGGCTGCTGAAGGGGCCACCAGGAATAGCCCCGCCTCCCATCAGCTGGGAAACATGGGGCTCTCTGACTTCCCTGATTCCTTCAGTTCCCTCTCCCTGCCCTGTGTCTGTCTGCCAGCACCCCTTCATTCTGCCATCTTTACCTGGGTCTACCCCAAATCTCTGCATTGGGGCAGAAGTGAACTCAGCCTTACAGACAGAATGGGTTCCTTGGGCCCCAGGGTCAGAGGTCAGAGAGCACCAAAAGGGCAGGAAGCAGAGGGGGTCAGGGAGGGGGCAGATCCATACCTGTCGGTGGCTTTGAGGCCGGACACTCAGAGCCTTTAAAGCCCCAGAGATTCGGGGATTTGGCTCATGGGATCAGACTGCCCGGCTCCCTGACTCACAGTGGCCAGACCCAGACTGAGACCTGCTCAACTCGCCCCTCTCTTTTTCATTTAAGCGACTTTGGGTCATCCATGGGCCAGGGAGCCCAAGTTTCCCCCTCCCATGGCCCCGCCCCATTGTTGGCACCTTATCTGAGCACACACACTCGAGCCTGGGGAAAAGGGGGTGATTTGCAATCCTGGCTCAGATTTACAGTGAAGTCCTAGGCGGTTTCTTCCTCCGGTGAATGGGCATAGTTTGGGGGTAAATGGCATTTACTAGCCTCTCCCCCAATCTCCTGCCAAATCAATTTCAGATTCTCCTCTAGAAAGCTTTCCCCAATAACTCCACTCAGCCCCTTCCCTGTATCTTCTTCCCATTCTCCCAGCACTACCTCAATAATTCCATTCGGTTGCTGTCTGCCCTTGTTCCTGGTCTCTGCTGATGAATCAGGGATGTATTCTGTCTTCCCACTCAGGCTGAGACATCTCTGTGGTCAAGAACTACGCCTCCCCTATCTGACCACTGCTCCTTCACGGGGTTTCCTCTAGATCTCCTCCCTGCACTGAGCACAGGAAGCTGACTGCTGGCAGGGGAGGAGGCGGCAGAGGGGAGGCCCATCCACCTTTCCACTCAGGAAAGATTTTCACAAGTAGACAGATCACCCAAAGGAAGTCAGGGCAACATAGAAGCATAAGGGAAAGAATTCCCAGTGGAGGTGACATTTTTTTATTTCAATTTTTTTTTTTTTTTTTTTGAGACAGGGTCTCTCTCTGTCACCCAGGCTGGAGTGCAATGGTGTGATCCCAGCTCACTGCAGCCTCAACCTCCAGGGCTCAAACAATCCTCCCATCTCAGCCATCCAAGTAGGTGGTACTATAAGCGCACACCACCACACCCAGCTAATTAAAAAAAAAAAAAAAATGTAAAGATGGGGTCATCCTGTGTTGCCCAGGCTGGTCTTGAACTCCTGAGTTCAAGTGATCCTCCCACCTCAGCCTCCTAAAGTGCCAGGATTAGAGGCGTGAGCCACTGCACCCAGCTTATTTTTTGTTTAATTGGCCAATTACAATTGTAAATATTTAGCAGTGAACATGATTTTATTTTATTTATTTATTTATTGAGTTGGGATCTCACTCTGTCACTCAAGCTGGAGTGCAGTGGTGTGACCATAGCTCACTGCATCCTCAAACTCCTGGGCTCAAGCGATCCGCCAGCCTCAGTCTTCTGAGTAGCTAGGACTACAGGCATGTGCCACCACACCAGCTAATTTTTATTTTTATTTTTTTTTGTAGAGACAGGGTCTTGCTATGTTGCCCAGTCTGGGACACGACTTATTAAGTCCATGCTGAGAAAAAGAAGAGTGAGTTATTCTCCCCCACACTCAGGATTTTCCAGAGAGCTTCAGAATCCCTCCTCCTGCCCCACCTCCCCATTCCCACTTGCTCCTTCCTTGGAGGCCCAAGGCAGAAGGCTGCAGGGGTCTGCCTCATCTCTCATAAAGTCGTGTTGCACTTCCCCTCCACCCACTTGCCTACCCTGCTCGCCTGAGGGACTGGCTCCATGCCAGCTGTCACCTGCTCAGCCTCATCTAGGGTGCTTACTCAGGACAGAACCAACTGGGGAGACAATGTCTCCTCTTCCTCACGGCAGCTGCCAACCTCTAGGTCCCCTTCTGTGCCCCGAACCCATCCATGCATGAACACACTCTGAACCCAGGGGTGTTTGTCTGCCCATGACAGGGAAGGTGTAGCCGGGCACATTGGCTCACATCTGTAATCCCAGCACTTTGGGAGGCCGAGGCGGATGGATCACATGAGGTCAGGAGTTCAAGACCAGCTTGGTCAACATGGTGAAACCCCGTCTCTAGTAAAAATGCAAAAAATTAGCCAGCTTAGTGGCATGCGCCTGTAATCTCAGCTGCTCGGGAGGCTGAGGCAAGAAAATTGCTTGAACCCAGGAGGTGGAGATTGCAGTGAGCTGAGATCATGCCACTGCACTCCAGCCTGGGCGACTGAGTGAAACTCAGCCTCAGAAAAAGAAAAAAAAAAGACAGGGAAGGTGGATGTTTGCTCAGCCTGGGTGTGTTTTTCACCTGTCTCTGTCCCCTCCCCTTCTTTCAGGTGATTATGGAATCCGTGGTCTTGGAGAGGTCACTCATCCCTCCTGCAGCCTCTGCCCCAACCCCCCAGCATGCTGATGAACATCTCTTTTAGGTTTAAGACCACCACCACCCTGGAAAAGGAACCACCATACCCCTCCCAGGTCTTCTGAAGCAACAAAATGTACTCTCCCTTGTCTGCTCTGCCCTGCCTTGGCAGTTGGGTCCTAACTTGAAATCCATCTTCGTTGCCACCCTGTCTGCTGAAGATCTCTGAGGTTGCCCACACTGACCACTGATCTCCTTGCTACCTCCTGGAGATAATGGACTTCACTTGTCCACCAGGGTCTCGGCCTGAGACCTGCATAGGGCTGCTAGGCTGGCTGGCTTCTGTGATTCTCATTTTGAAGGCTACCTTTCTAAGCTTAGGCTGCTGGATCTTCCGATCCTGATTTCTGATAAGCAGAAAGCTGGGAGGGGCTCCAGCTGTCCTGAAGGCAATAAAAGTTCTCATTTACTGAGCCCTTACCAGAAGCCAGGCACATGCTTTTTAAAAATTTAATCTTCATGGCTGGGTGCGGTGGCTCACACCTGTAATCCCAGCACTTTGGGAGGCTGAGGCAGGTGAATCACGAGGTCAGGAGATGGAGACCATCCTGGCTAACACGGTGAAACCCCATCTCTACTAAAAAATACAAAAAATTAGCCGGGTGTGGTGGCGGGCGCCTGTAGTCCCAGCTACTCAGAGGCTGAGGCGAGAGAATGGCGTGAACCCGGGAGGCGGAGCTTGCAGTGAGCCGAGATCGCGCCACTGCACTCCAGCCTGGGCAACATAGTGAGACTCCGTCTCAAAAAACAAAAAAATTTAATCTTCATTACAACTCCATTCTACACAAGAGGAAATGGAGGCACCGACAGAACACGGTAGCACTTCCCAATCAGAATGCAGCCCCCTCTGAGTCACCGACAGAGTGAAGGTTCTACACACAGCAGGAGTGGCCCTCTTTGGACAAAGCTCTGCCCTGGGCAACTGAGAGAAGGGGCAGGGGACAAGAGAGGGAAGTGAGGGAAGGCAGTTTCTCCAGGAGCTTTCAGTCTGAGGGAGGAGACAAGACCTCTGTCCTCTGGGAGTTGCTAGTCTGAGAGAGGAGTCAGATTGCACTTGAAAAATCAGTAGTTCCCTGATCCCTAATGCCACCATCCAGGTGGTACCAGAGGTCTTCATGACTGCATGAGCCTAGCTCCCCACCCACCGTGTCCTGGGAAAAAACACAAATAAGATTCCTCTTCCCTGAGTCGCCGGAGCAAAGAACAGCAGAAAACTCCTCTATGAGGTTGAAGGATTCTTATTAGATGCAATAGATGAAAAGGCCTATTGACTTCCAGGGCTAAGGGCCTCACTTGGGGAAAGTTCTTGTGGATGGTATTTGAACTTTCCCATCTAGAAGCAGGGGAATGGCTGGGATGAACTCTAAAGGCATCTTGGAATTCCATCCTATCCTATTTCCTCTCCTTCATCCTAGCCAAGCTCTGAGGATTATGACAGCGTGGGCAATAAAAAGTGCCTAATTGGTTGTTGTCCAGCCGAGGCTGCTCCCCATTTCCCTTGGCGGGGGTGGGAAACCGGCTGAGTCAGTTTCACTTTTGCTATTGCCCAGTTTCCCCAGGGTTGCTGGGCACTAGCGGAAGCAGGGCACCCCGTGGGAATCAGGAGCTTGTCCCTGATGCTGCCTCTGAGGTGAGCATCCCCCAAAAGGCAGAGGACCCCTAGAAAGCACCAGAACATTAGGCTACAACTGCCCCTTCCCTGTGGAAAGAGGATAACTGGCAGGCTTCTCTCCAAATGCCCAGGGCCAACCCCACTGGCCTCTGAAGGAGTTGGGAGGAGGCACAGGGGACACCCTTTCCCCGGGCCTTGGTGGTGAAGCCTCTTCTGCAGCAGAGGGCAGAGGTGGAGACATGGGCTCTACAGCCAGGTGCCTGGCTGGAATCCTGACTGTGTGAAGCCAGTGGTGTGATCTTGAGCAAGTTACTTAAGCTCACTATGCCTCAGTTTTCTCAACTGCAAAGTGGGGCTGATTATAGGACCTATCTCATAGGGAAAATGGGCTTGAATGAGTCAATGCACGTAAAGAGCTTGGAGCAGTGTCTGGCATGCAGTAGGTACTCAATAAATGGTAGCCATGAGCACTAGCTCAGCCTGGCAGTGGGCATGGGGAGATGGGATGCAAGTCAGAATCTGGACATGGCAGGGATGGGGGTGGGTGAGTAAGATGACTTCTGAACAGAGATCCTGGGCTTCCCAATGTCTGCTCATCTGGCAGTGAGATCCCAGCAAGCCAGGAGGGTCAGTGAGAGTTTGGCCTGGGTTCTCTCCTGAGCAGCTGCATCCCACTCAAGCCCTTCCACCACAGAGCTCTCCCTCCCACCGCCCACCTTGCCTCTCCCCACCTTCAGCATGAAGGCTGCTCTCTCCTTCCCATGTCTTTCCAGGAAGGGTGGAGCCAGGCTCCTCACCTTCCTGGCAAACCTGCTGGCGTCCCCCCACCCAGGTCACATCCTCTCTCCTAGGAACCTGTGAACAAACTGTTCTTTCTGCTGGGGACACCCTGCTCCCTTTGCAGCTCTCACTCTTCCTCCTTCCCAAGCCAGTCTGGTGCTCCTCTCCTCTAATGGGACGTTCCCAGGCACAGTATCATCCCTGCCCTAAGTCCTACCCAGTGCCGGCAATCTGGCCCCCTTCTCAATGCCCAGGTCCTGGACGAGTGCGCAGTCTCCCCCATCAGACTAAGAAGTTAAGCACTGTGTTTTACCCCAGAATCCACTGGACCGTGCAGTCCATCCATGAGCCTCCAGCCCTCAGCCACCGTTACCCCTTTCCCTTTCCTTGGGTTTCCCATTCTGATCCAGGAAAGCAGCATAGTCACTGGGCTGCCTGCCACTTCCAAGGCACCTGGGGGCTTGGCAGACAGACAGCCACCTGTCTCAGGAGGCTCAGGTGGATACTAATAGGCAGTGGAGGCCAAGGGCCTCCCCACCAGAAACCCCCAGAAGCCCCTCCAGCATTGAAGCTGGAAACCATTCAGTTACAGAGTCCAATCCCACCCAAGCAGACTGATGCCGGAGGAGGTCCCAGGAAGACCCTCATTTAGCTGCTGCCCTTCTTGCAAACCTTCTGCCTCCACCTTGCCACTTCACTGCGGTCTCTTGAGGGGAGAGATGCTTATGGGTGGGAGTTGGAGTGGGAAGAACTCTGCTTGGCTCCTGGGGGGCAGCAGAGATTTATGGGACTGGATTTTTACAGGGTAGGGAGAGGCCCCAGGCAGGAGCTATGGAGCCCAACAGAGGAGCAAAGGCATAAAACCTCCAGACATGAAAGTCCCAGCGGCAGGCCCCCCCAGGCCTGTGGGTGGTGAGAGATTTACTGCTCTTGCACAAGGCCTGCAGGGGCCTGGGGAGCTGCAAGGACACTTCAGAGCCAGAATAACTCCCCGCCAAGGCCTTCACCTTTCTCCTCTAGGAAAAAAAAAATACCAATAGAACAGGTTGGAGCTGCCAAGAAGATGGTTATCACTGCTGGGACCCCGCCCCGCCTGGAGACGAGGTGGCTCCCAACTTCCTCCCCCTCCCTGAACTCTCCTCTCTGCCCCCAGGTCAGGGAGAGGTGCCTGGGGCAAGACGAGGGGAGAGTGGAGGTGGGGCAACTTCCAGAAGGGGCCTCCCTCTGGAGAAAGTGGGGCTCCGGCTTTCACTGTTCCTTTGCCCAGACAAGGAATGCACAGCAGTGGCCAGAACCCCTGACAAGCCCAGGGGCCTGGAAGGGGGCAGTGAGTGGGTTCTGCCAGCCCCAATATTTAGGGAATGCTTTCACAATGCGCATGTGGGTAGGAGTCTTACCTGACGGGGACAAGGATGGGAAAATAAAGACAGAAACACAGAACGTCCCTTGTGCTTAGCGGCCATCTCTCATTTCAGCCAATGAGCCAAAAAGCTGAGACGGGAATTTCTCAAATGGAAAGTGCCCGGCCCCAGCCCCATGCCCTCTGCCCTTGCTCCACCAAACCCAGCTGCCAGTTTTCTCTTGGGCCAGACCCTGGCTCCTTCCCTACCCACTGAAAGGAAGGGCAGTAGCCCTGTGCCTACTGGGGACAGCTCATCTGGTTGAAGGGTGTTTCTGCCTCTTCTGGACTCTGTGCCCCATCACCCTGGTCCCCCACCTGCATGGAGAAGCCCAGACCCCCAGCAGGGTGGGGGTGGGGTGCATTGCTAACCACTTAAAAGGGCCAGGCAAGCACCCTGAGAACAGGTGAGGAGCCAGAGCCTTTGAACTGGGAGGGGCAGGAGCTGCTGCTGAAAGATGGAAATCCTGGGCCATGGCTTGCAGCGCCATGGGAGAGGGGTGGGCAGGAAGGCCCATAAAAAGCTGGACCTTCCCCTTCCCACCCCTCAGTCCAGTCCCTCAAGGCGCTGAGACAGCCAACTGAGTAATGTCTCAAGTGCTCAGCCAGGGGGCACAGACTTGTCCCTTACCAGGCCCCACCCTGATTGCTCCGTCCCCACCCCCCAGGGACAGGCCAGGGGAACGGTGGGGAGAGAGGACTGAGGCACTGCTGCCCAAGAGGCAAGAGGTTGAGTGGGGAGAGCCTCAGGTGGGGTGTGGGGGAAGCAGCTGTATCATCCTTTTTCCTGCTGACTGGCAGGCTGGGAAGGGAAGGAAGAGACAGGTCAGTGCCCCAGAAAGGAAGGGGAGGAAGTTAATGAGGAAAGGTGGCTTTGCACCCCTGGCCCCCGCCCCCTCTGCCACCAGCTTCTGACTCCAGGCTCCAGGAGTGGGCCGGGCTGGTCAGGACCTGCCTCCAGCCTGCCTTCCTCCCGAGCAGGTCGGGAAAATTACTCTCCTGGTACTGCTTTTTATTTTTTGAAGCCAGATCAAAGGTGGGACCCAGCTGGGAGCCATAGTAAAATCTCAGCAATGTGGAGCCTTGGAGTTTCAGAGGTGAAACCAGGAGCTGGGGGAGGGACCATCTCAGGCCCAGGCTGCACGGGTCAGAGGCCAGAGTGGGAGTGGAGAAGAAGAGTCAGGAGTGGAGCTGGTGGGTGGGGCCCTGCGAGAAGAACCAGCTACTTGAAAAATGCAGGCAAGTCTATGGTCACCTTGGTGTGCACCACAGCTCTCTCAATGCAGGGACCCACCCACGCGGAACCCCCCCACACCCCAGCATGCAAGCCATTCAGAAACTTCTCTCCAGGCCTGTGTTCATATTGCCCCCATTGCCTCACTGCCCCCATTGGTCACCTGCTCCAGTGCATCATTTTATTTTATTTATTTTTGAGACCGAGTCTCTCTCTGTCGCCCAGGTTGGAGTGCAATGGCGCGATCTCAGCTCACTGTAACCTCCGCCTCCCGGGTTCAAGCGATTCTCTTGCTTCAGCCTCCGGAGTAGCTGGGACTACAGGTGCGTACCATGACGCCCAGCTAATTTTTCATATTTTTAGTAGAGATGGGGTTTCACTGTGTTAGGATGGTCTTGATCTCCTGACCCCATGATCCGCCCGCCTCGGCCTCCCAAAGTGCTGGGATTATAGGCATAAGACACCACGCCCAGCCTTTTTATTTTATCGTAATTTAATTTAATTTAATTTTTATTTTTATTTTCAGACGGAGTTTCACTCTTGTCACCCAGGCTGGAGTGCAGTGGCACGGTCTTGGCTCACTGCAACCTCCACCTCTCAGGTTCAAGCGATTCTCCTGCCTCAGCCTCCCAAGTAGCTGGGATTACAGGCACTCACCACTATGCCCAGTTAATTTTTGTAATTTTAGTACAGATGGGGTTTCACCATGTTAGCCAGGCTGGTATTGAATTCCTGACCTCAGGTGAGCTGCCATTCTCAGCCTCCCAAAGTGCTGGGATTACAAGCGTGAGCCACCACTCCTGGCCTGTTTTTAAATTTTATTATTATTTTTGAGACAGGGTCTCACTCTGTTACCCAGGCTGGACTGCGGTGAAGCCATCAGTGCTTGTTGTGACCTCGGCCTCCTGAGCTCAAGTGATCCTCCCACCTCAGCCTCCCAAGTAGCTGGAACGACAGACTCGTGCCACCACACCCAGCTAATTTTTTTTTTTTTTCAGGAGTCTCACTGCTCTGTCACCCAGGCTAGAGTGCAGTGGTGCAATCTCGGCTCACTGCAACCTTCGCCTCCCGGGTTCAAGCAATTATCCTGCCTCAGCCTCCTGAGTAGCTGGGATTACAGGCGCATGACACCACGCCTGGCAAATTTTTGTATTTTTAGTAGAGACAGGGTTTCATCATGTTGGTCGGGCTGGTCTCGAACTCCTGACTTCGTAATCTGCCTGCCTTGGCCTCCCAAAGCGCTGGGATTGCAGTTGTGAGCCATCGCGCCCGACCCACCCAGCCAATTTTTACTTTTGTGTGTGTGTGTGTAGAAATGGGGCATCTGGCTACGTTGCCTAGGCTGCATAACCTTATATAACAAGGAAGTTCTTAGATTAGGTAACTTTACTCCCTCCTGCTTCAAACAGAGCATATTCCCACTTTACATGCCCGAGTTCAGATTAGCAAAAAGCACCTTCGGCGGGGCGAGGTGGCTCACGCCTGTAATCCCAGCACTTTGGGAGGCCGAGGTAGGTGGATCACCTGAAGTCAGGAGTTCAAGACCAGCCTGACCAACATGGTGAAACCCCATCTCTACTAAAAATACAAAAATTAGCTGGGCGTGGTGGCGGGCGCTTGTAATCCCACCTACTCAGGAGGCTGGGACAGAAGAATCCCTTGAACCCGGGAAGCAGAGGTTGCAGTGAGCCGAGATCGTGCCACTGCACTCCAGCCTAGGTGACAAAAGCAAAACTCCATCTCAAAAGAAAAAAATGAAAAATGCGCCTTCTTGGGGCTGGGCGCAGGGGCTCACGCCTGTAATCTCAGCACTTTGGGAGGCCAAGGCGGGCAGATCGCCTGAGGTCGGGAGTTTGAGACCAGCCTGACCAATATGGAGAAACTCCGTCTCTACTAAAAATACCAAAAATTAGTCTGGCGTGGTGGCGCATGCCTGTAATCCCAGCTACTCGGGAGGCTGAGGTTGCAGTGAGCCAAGATATTGCCACTGCACTCCAGCCTGGGTGACAGAGCAAGACTCTATCTCAAAAAAAAAAAAAAAAAAAGAAAAAGAAAACAATTTTCTTTATTAATAGTAGAGATTTAGTAGTATTTTTAGTAGAGGTGGGGTTTTATCATGTTGTCCAGGCTAGTCTCCTACTCCTGACCTCAGGTGATCCGCCCACCTTGGCCTCCCGAAGTGCTGGGATTAAGGTATGAGACACCCACCGGGCCCAGCCATTTGTTTTCTTTGAGACAGGATCTCGCTCTGTCTCTCAGGCTGGAGTGCAGTGGTTCGATATCAGCTCACTGCAACTTCCACCCCCCAGGCTCAAGCGATCCTCCCACCTCAGCCTCCTGAGTAACTGGGAACACAGGCATGCACCACCATGCCCAGCTAATTTTTTTTTTTGAATTTTTAGTAGAGACAGTGTCTCACTATATTGTCCAGGCTGGTCTCAAACTCCTGAGCTCGAGCAATCCACCCGCCTCAGCCTCCCAAAGTGCTGATGGGACTGCAGGCATGAGCCACTGGCCCAGCATAAGTGCATGTGGATGTAGACGAAAGGAAGGACAGAGGGCTGCTCCACAAATTCTGCTGTCACTAATGGACTGGACGACCTCAGCCAACTCCATCACATTCTCAGAGCCTAGGCTTCCCCTGGCCATAAAATATGGGGTTAATTGTCCCTTCTAGGGAATCTAGGAGGGTTAATTGGGCAATGGCTCTGAAGTGTCTAGGAGGAGAAGGAGATCTATAAATATAAGGGATCATTAGCGGGCACTTCACAGCTGTTTTGTGGGCCCCAGTGTTATTATTAATATGATTATCGTTATTGTTATCGCCCCCATGGCCCACTTCCCGAGTCTCTCCCAGCCGGGTCAGTGCTTTCAGGTGACAAGTGCTGCTTCTGAGCCCAGCCTCCAGCCCCTGTTCCCAGCCCTGGTCCTTCTGAACCCACACCCTCCACACTCAGGGTCTCTGGGGAACCCTCAGCAGGCTAGCAATGGGACGGAGATGTGGTTTTGACAGAAGTGAGGGCCTAGGAGGGAGAAGGGCAGAGGGAAAGAGGGCAGTGCCTACATTCTCAGCCTCCCTTTGTCCCTGGGGACACTTCTAGTCTGCGGTGGGCAGCTGGGACTCAGAGAAGCAGACTGGGCACCACATGGAGCTGTGGTCAATGGGGTCGGGAAAGGTGGGGAGCAGGGGAGTACAGGGGAGGGGCTGAGGCAGAGAGAAGATGCTGCTACCCGGGGAGGTAAGACGAGCTGGTTGGTAGGAAACCAATTCCTTGAAGAGGCTTGGTGTTGGTTTCTTTGTTTTTGTTTTCAGACAGGGAGACAAGGTTTTGCTTTGTCACCCAGGGCAGAGTGCAGTCCGCAAACACAGCTCACTACAGCCTCAAATCCTAGGCTCAAGGGATCCTCCCGCCTCAGCCTCTCAAGTAGCTGGGACTACAGTTGAGAGCCACCAAACCTGGCTAATTTTTAAATTTTTTTGTGGAGATTGGGGTCTCACTAAGTTGTCTAGGCTAGTCTCTAACTCCTGGGCTCAAGAAGTAATCCTCCTGCCCTAGGCCTCCCCAAGTACTGGGATTACAGGCATGAGCCACCATGCCCAGCCCAAATGGCTCTTTTTTTGTTGTTTTGTCTTTTTTATTTTATTTTATTTTTTTGAGATAGAGTCCCACTCTGTCGCCCAGGCTAGAGTGCAGTGGCAAGATCTCGGCTCACTGCAACCTCCGCCTCCCAGATTCAAGCGATTCTCCTGCCTCAGCCTCCCAAGTAGCTGGGACTACAGGCACGCGCCACCACAACCGGCTAATTTTTGTATTTTCAGCAGAGATGGGGTATTGCCATGTTGGCCAGGCCAGTCTTGACTTCCTGACCTCAGGTGATCCACCCACCTTGGCCTCCCAAAATGCTGGGATTACAGGAGTAAGCCACCGCATCCGGCCCAAAATGGCTCTTTTTAAGGAGTCTCTTTGTAGAGGCTGGAACCCACTCTCAGTCTCCGAATGAAGCAGGCCCTATTCCTGGGGAATAGCAGGCACTCAATAGCTGCTTGTTAAACTGGATCTCCCTGCCCGCCCTGTGTTACTGTAAGGTGAACGCTGGGCAGCTGCTTTCAAATGCCTTGCGCGCCCCCTGGTGGTGACACACAAAGGCTGAGGAGGCACCCGTGCCTTCCACCTTAAAGGGCTCTTTTTACCTGGGGCCCTGCCCTTTCTTCCTGAGGCTCCACAGATCCCACCCCAGGGAGACTGGGGGTAGAAAGAAGCAGCAAAGAAGGAAGAACCCTGTGGGGAAGGATGAGTGGAATGTCCTTGCTGGAAGATTCCATGGCAGTTGGTGGGGAGCCATCGGCCTGGACACGGGAACCAGGGGCAGAGGAAGTTGACGTGCGTTAGGGCAGGGGTCAGGAGTGGCATCCCCGGCAGTGAAGACAGAGGTGTGTCTGTATGTGTGCACCAGGGGTGTGGTGTAACAGGGAGATACATCTTACAGCCTCTGTCAATGTTTCATGTTCACAGAAGACTGAGGAAGCCTAAATCCCTGAAATCATTGATGGACCCTAAGAGGAAAAAAAATAACCCAAATTCATCCAAGCTAGGTGTTTGTCCCATCAAATATTTTTGTGGGTCTGCATATGAGACAGTCCGGGTTAGAAAAGTCTGCAACTCTGGGACAGGAGAAGTCGCTCACGCCTCTAATCCCAGCACTTTGGGAGGCCGAGGCGGGTGGATCACCTGAGGTCAGGAGTTCGAGACAAGCCTGGCCAAAATGGTGAAACCCCACCTCTACTAAAAATACAAAAATTAGCTGGGCATGGTGATGCGCACCTGTAATCCCAGCTACTCAGGAGGCTGAGGAAAGAGAATTAGTTGAACTCAGGAGGCTGAGGAAAGAGAATTAGTTGAACCCAGGAGGCAGAGGTTGCAGTGAGCCGAGATCGCATCATTGTACTCCAGCCTGGGCGACAGAGCAAGACACTATCTCAAAAAAAAAAAAGTCTACAATTTTGATTTCCCCATAGGTAGAAAGGGAAGAGATGAGAAAATAGAAAACCATAGGAGGGAAAAGGGAGAAGCAGAGGTTACTAGGAAATCCTTAAGGCAAAACAAGCAGTCTTTAGAAGGCTGGGTCGGCTGTAACTCTTCAAAAGATAAACACCAACAATACAGCTTGGGTTGTAGCTACGAGTGAGGACCAACAGAGAGTCAAGGGGGCTGGCCTGATATTCTTCTAGTTTCTGGACCAACAGCACCAGCTATGCCATGTGGTTTCATAGGAGGCTCCAGGAGGGATCTGAAACTTTTTTTTTTTTTTAATTATACTTTAAGTTTCATAGGAGGCTACAGGAGGGATCTGAAGCTTTTTTTTTTTTTTTTAATTATACTTTAAGTTCTAGGGTACATGTGCACAACGTGCAGGTTTGTTACATAGGTATACATGTGCCATGTTGGTTTGCTGCACCCATCAACTTGTCATTTACATTAGATATTTCTCCTAATGCTATCCGTCCCCCAGCCCTCCACCCCCCGACAGCCCTGGTGTGTGATGTTCCCTGCCCAGGTCTGAGCTTCTTGAGAGCAGAGGCTGTAGTTCCACATCTCAACATCCTGGGGGAGAGATGTTCACTGTCTGGTACTGACGGATTAGATGAGGACAATCCTGTGCAAAAAAGGTCAAAGAGAACGTCAGGAAGCAGGAAAAGCACAGGAAAGTGAAGAAAGAAGGGGATTCAGAGGTAGACATGGAAGGAGAAGTAAAGTGGAAGTGGAAGAAGCTGGGCCTGAAAGAGAAGGGCTAAGTCCCTGAGAAGTCTTAAAAGGATATAGTCATTCGGTCAGTCAGCACACATTTACTGTGCTCCTACTATAATCAAGCAATGTGCTGGGAACGGAAGGTGCCATGGCAGACAAGACAAGCATGGAGTTTCTAGTGGTGGAGAATGTGTAGCTTTGCAAGTTAGAAATGGAGAGAAAGTGACAACGTAGGGTAGAAAGAAACTGAAAGCAGTTGGAGACAAAAGGGAAATATCACTGAGAGAACCTGCCTCCAGACACACCAGGGAGGAGATGTCACCCCTGGTTAAGGTTGACAGACACAGCCAGAACCACCCACTGGCCCTGGCTCTGTGAAGATGGCAGCAGGTAGGGTAGAAAGAGGAGAAATTCAGAAAGGGGAGGGACAGGAGTGGGTGGGGGTGGAGGGCACAGACTTTTCCTTGTTTTTTACTTGGGCACTCCCAGTGGGAAGGTATCTTTGGGCTAAGGAGTCCTTCTCCACATTTGGCTGCCCATTGGAATCACCTGAGGAACTGCTTAATGCTGATGCCCCCAGAGATTTTTATTTCCTGGGATGGGACCCAGACTTCAGAATCTATTAAAAGCTCTTTTAGTGAGTCTCAAGTGTGGCCATGGCTGGGTGCAGTGGCTCACGCCTGTAAGCCTAGCACTTTGGGACGCTGAGGCAGGAGGATCGCTAGAGCTCAGTAGTTTGAGACCAGCCTGGGCAACATAGGGAGACCCCAGCTCTACAAAAAATTTAAAAATTAGCTGGGCATGGTGGTGCGCACTTGTAGTCCCAGCTACTTGAGAGGCTGAGGCGGAAGGATCACTTGGACCCAGGAGGTTGAGGCTGCAGAGACCCCATCTCAAAAATAATAATAAAAATAAAGGCCAGGCACAGTGGCTCACTCCTGTAATCCCAGCACTTCGGGAGGCCGAGGCGGGCGGATCGTGAGGTCAGGAGTTTGAGACCAGCCTGACCAACACAGTGAAACCCCGTCTCTACTAAAAATACAAAAAATAGCCGGGTGTAGTGGCGCGCGTCTGTAATCCCAGCTACTCAGGAAACTGAGGCAGGAAAATCGCTTGAACCCGGGAGGCAGAGGTTGCAGTGAGCTGAGACAGTGCCCCTGCACTCCAGCCTGGGCGACGGAGCAAGACTCCGTCTCTAAATAAATAAATAAATAAATAAAGTGTGGCCAGGGAGAGCACGAGCATTTCCAAGTCGCTGCCTGACCTTCTCCCTCTCTGTTGAAGACAGGGGCCATCTTGAAAGAAGAAATCTCTGAGGAGTTGTGTGGTCACTGGGGGAGAGGGGGTGTTTGTGAACGAGGCTCTAAGACTCCAATGGGCCTGACAAAAGTATAACAGGGTCTTCTTCTTAGAAAGTGTCCCCTTCCACCGGGCACAGTGGCTCACGCCTGCAATCCCAGCACTTTAGGAGACTGAGGTGGGCGGATCACTTGAGGTCAGGAGTTTGAGACCAGCCTGGCCAACATGGTGAAACGCCATCTCTACTAAAAATACAAAAATTAGCTGGGAGTGGTGGCGCATGTCTGTAATCCCAGCTACTCAGGAGGCTGAGGCAGGAGAATCGCTTGAACCTGGGAGGCAGAGGTTGCAGTGAGCCGAGATCGCGCCACAGCACTGCAGCCTGGGTGACAGAGCAAGACTCCATCTCGAGAAAAAAAAAAAAAAGAAAGAAACAAAAACAAACAAACAAACAAAAAAAAAGGGTCCGCTTCTTTGCCTGTGTCTCTAGTAAGAAAAGTCAGACAGCCTAGAAACAAACAAAACAAAACAAAACAAAGATAAGGTGACCTTTAAAAGGGCAAAACCAATCAAATAATTCAAAACTACTACAGAATTCTTCCAAGTTTTCGCACCCTGTCCTCCACCATGTGTGCGCACACTTTTTTTTTTCACCTCTGCAGTCTTCATGATGGGGCCTCTAGGATAGGAGAAGCATAGCTACCCCGTTTTTCTCCCAGAAGAGGTTTGACAGTGGCCCAGCAGGATATTCAACCCCACCTACCTCACCCCCAAGCCCCTGCACCCTAATACAGGTGAGTCATGGAACCCGGGTGGAGTCCTTGGTTTGACAGTGAAGCAATCTAAACTTGAAAAATGGCCTGGGAACAGAATGTATGGACTATACAAACAAGTCCTGCAGATGTCATTGTATGCAAATATTCATTCTTTAACTCAGCTTACATTTCCTGCTGATCCTCTGTGCTGGCCTCAATCCTTCTACCACAGCTCAGTCTAGCAGGAGAGTAAGAAGTGAGAATAAAAGTGTGGAAATAGTGTGTGAGAGAGAAGCTCTTTTGCATGTGCCAGGGCAGCGTAGAGGAGGAAGAAGCTATGGCTGGGCAGGAGTGAGGTATGCAGACTTTGAGCAGGGTCTTGAAGGATGCATAGGAGTTTATTTATTTTTCTGAGAGACAGGGTCTCGCTCTGTCACCCAGGCTGGAGTGCAGTGGTGTGATCATAGCTCATTTTATGTTCAAACTCCCAGGTTCAAGTGATCCACCCACCTCAGCTTCCCAGGTAGCTAGAACTAAAAGTGCGCACCACCACATGCAGCTGATTTTTTTGTAGAGACGGGGTTTCGCCATGTTGCCCAGGCTGGGTCTCGAAATCCTGGCTCAGGTGATCCGCCTGCCTCTGGCTTCCCAAAGCACTAGGAATACAGGTGTGAGCCACCACATCCGGCCATGGATGCATAGGGGTTTACCAGAAGGGAAGGGTCAGACAGGAAGTCAATTAGTGGAAAAAAGCATAAGTGTTTAGGAACCTGGAATCTTTCCTGGAGGGAAAAGGGTAGGATTTGTAGGAAGGGAACCGGGGGTAGAGGGAGGAGATAAAGCATGAAAGATACACCAGTAAGAGTGTGTCCTCTGGTGGATGCTGAGGTTAAGAAGAAAAAAGAGTGGGAGGACTTTGCCTAGAAAGGAGTTTGGGCTTTATCTAGGAGATATGGATCCCATGAAGGATCTTTACTAGAGGAGTGCTATCGTCTAAAGTCTTGTTTTTCCAAGGCTAACACTGCGAGGAGTAGGCTGGAAGAGGCTATTAACATTTATTCAGCAATTACTGTGTAGCCGGTATTCTGCTCTGCATTTTGTATTATCACACCAACCTTTTCTAGCAGTGTTTTTCAAACTGCCAGTCATGATCAACAAGAAGGAGAATAAGATAGGATAGGATACGCATAGAAACTATCAGTGCGTCACAAGTAGTAAGCATTGTTTTCGGAAACTTTATGACACTCTCATACAAAGAGCAGTGTACTGGTCAGTATGCAAAATGTATTTCTCTTGATGGGCTATGTTTAAAAAAAAAAAAAAAAAAAGCCATGGCGCTAAGGTGTAGGTGTGATTAACCTCGTTTTACTGATGAGGACACGAGGCTCAGGGAGTTTCAGTACCCTGCCTAAGTTAGTGGGATGTGTAGGTTTCAAACCCAGACTGGTCTGAAGCCAGAATGGATTCCCTCACTAAGCTAGGCAGCCTTCCCAAGTTCTCGGAAGAGACTTGGGAGCAAAAATAAACCTACCCAGATAGTGCCTACCGAGTGCTTTACCTCATCTCAAGAAGGTAAGGGTAAGTGGGGCAGAGGCCAAGCAGTACTTCTCAAACTCAAGCGTGCAATTCTGTCCACGCGAGGCCCTTGCTAAAATGCAGATTCTAGGCACGCCCCGTGAAGTATCCAGTCGGATTAGGAGAGGCGGCCCGGGGAGCCTGCCTTTAGAAAGAGCTTCGGATGATTCAGATGCACACGTTTGGGACTGTGGGCTATGGGGGTCACTGCAATAACCATGTGAGGATTAACGGGGGCTTAACCAATTGTGAAAATCCCCTTAGAAGTAGTGTCGCGTAAACAACCCCAACTCCCACTATGGTGCCGGACCCCAGTGCCTCACTGTACAAAGTCGCCCCTCCCGAGGCGACGACGAGCGAGGGACTAAATAAAAGGTTGATGGCTTTCCACTCACCAGGCATGGGGTTGAGTGGCAGCCAGCTACTGCCGAAGAGCAGGTAAAAGCTCCTGCCACACCTGGGCGAGACTGGACTTAAGGCGCAATGTATATGCTATTTCTGGGGCATTTGTGGGCCTCACCCTAAGGACTTCTGATTGGCTTCAGGGCAGATCTATCACTCATCCTCTGGGTTAGAGGTGGGTGGAAGGTCAACCACGACCAATACAAAAGCACCCTTCGGCTAAGCCCCTCCCCTTCCAGCTTCCTGTTGCTGTCCATCAACCACCCAGTGGGCGGGACTTTGCCTCCCTCCAATTGGCTAATGAACATGTCATTCATTATTGAATTGGTTTTCGGTTGGTGCACTCTACCGTCCATCAGTGACATTGCACAGACCTATTGGTCAAATCAACGTCGCTCTAGACGCCTCTGGTTGATTGGCTAATAGTGCTGTCGGTCCCCAATGTTCCAAGCGCTTATTGGTGAAGGCTGCCGTCGCTCGGGCGGTGGCGGGCTCCGGGATTGGCGGGTGCTTGGCGGGCGGTGTCAGGCTCTCGGTGGCGGCGGAGGCGGCGGAGGCCAGGGAGGAAGATGTCGTAATGAGCGGTGGGTCCCGGCCGCTGCCGGCGGGGTCTTCCCGGTCCCCAAGGGTCGGGAAGACGGGCAGAGGCCGCGGGGAGAGGGAGCCGAGGCCGGGGGTTCCCCCCTGGGGCCGGGCCTGGCGCCGGGGCCCGGCTTCAGGAGGGGCGGGGGAGGGAGGATTCCCGCCCGGAGGAGGAGCGGGGCTGGCCAGCCGGGCGGAGGCACCCGGAAGGGGGCGTTCGACTCCCCGCCCCCTCGGAGCCCGCCGGGCGGGAGGGCGGCGCTTCCGGGGGCCGGTGAGAGGAGCGGGCACCGGGGTGGCCTGGCACCCCTCAGACGAGTGCCGACCCACCTCAGCGCCGCTCTCCCGCCTGGGCGGACTATGCCTGGGTCGACTCCGAAGAGGCAGCCAACAGCCCTCGTGTTCGCCCCGTGTCTGAGAGGCCTTCCTGCACTCTTTAACAGTAGATGCCCACCAGCGATTCAGGGCTCCCCGGAGTACAGAGAGGGGCGAGGGAACGCTTGAGATCCGGACGCTGCCAACCAGATGGGCACTGCTCGGCATCGACGACAGCCCGGTTACTGATGTATCCCAGTCGGGCGATGGTGTCAGGACACGAGGGCACTCCCTGGGCAGATGACCTCTCACTGGGGAGTAGGCAAAAACCTTCCTTTAATATTTTCACTTGGGTCCTTGATCTTCCAGCCAGATATCTGCAAGCTCTTAGCAGAATTGTGAGAAGTTTGAGAACTTCTTGCCAGAGCTCCCAGCCTGTTACCTGACGCCCCGTGGGGGAGACTACTGCAGTCCCAAAGCTCAGGCGCAAACAATCTTAAGGAATTACAGAAGAAATAAAACAAAATAGATACTTGCTCTCCTCCTCCACCCACCTCCATCCCCATTGCTGACTTACGGTTTTCAGTCTCTTACCCATGCTTCTTATGTTTCCTTCCCAGCGGCTTTCTAATTTTAGTTCAAAAGGAACTATGTTTTCTCCTCTGAGAAACCTGGGCAACTGAGAAACCTGTCCTCACTGCATTCTTTGGTTTTGATTGCAATATCCTGTCATGTTTGTTTCTTAATTAATTTCATCCAAGGGGACTCAGTCTGGCCTTTCTCAGTGCATTCTCCCAAAGTTCTTTCTTCTTCTGAGGTTACTTCTTGTTCACTTATTGTTTTCTAGAGAAAGGTATGAGCCAGTAGATGTGCTTTAAACAATGAATTGGCCCAAGTTTCCCGTTTACAGATTTCATTACAGATGGACACTATTTCAAGGTGCACTGGCATGCACTGTCTAAAACTGTTTCATGCTGCACCCCAGAAGGCATTCAGTTTCACAGTGGAGGGCTGTATTGAGTTGGTATTCTGGATGATGCAATTTTTAGGGCTAGAAAGTTTAGAGTGTTCGTTAGCTCACAGGCTGCGAAGGGAATAATGGTGGAGTCCAGACCACAGCAGTAATTTCAATTACAAACACAAAGAAACCCATTGTCTGCAATAATGAATATAACTGCAGTGTCTTGTTTTGTTTTAAATTCTTGTGTGCGATGAAGGGGGCGAATCTGTCAGACAACCTATCAATTGGGCTGATGATGTCAATGTTCCAGTGGCTTCTAACAGGCGTTAATACCTGTTGGAAATGGATTGTCATTGGCTGGGACGATTGGTAAGTTTTCTAATTCTAGTTCTTCCTCTTGGTTGTACAGAGGCTTAACCTCTTTGGTTAAAAGCAACTACAAGAAAAAAGGGAGTCTGACATAATTATGAACCCCCCTGAGCTAGGCTGCTGAAGCCAGAAACTCTTTGCCAAGGAGACCCAAGTAGAGTTTGTTAATAATCGGATCCTCACCTGACTGCCCAACGGGGAGAACTGGCTCCGGGAGAAAGAGTTTGGCATCACTCTGGACAGCAGATAGACTGGCCACTTTTTTCTCTCAGATTCTATTAAAGTTTGGGCCTCTGGAGGCCTGTCAGAGAGGAGAAAAGAAATTATAAGATTTGGGCAAATGTCTGGGGTAAAGAAGCTTTATGGCATTTCAGCAAGTAGAGTGGTTGGTTCATTTGGATATTTTGGCCTTGAACTTATTTCTTCTGGTGGTTAATACCAGCTTTTGGGAGAAGTTGAACAGTCTTTTGCTATAGGTCTGTGGCAGTTCCCAAGTGTACTGTCAGCAAGTATAGTGTTGCCCAACCAGGGCCCTTATGAAGACATTTTAAACTTGTTGCAGCCAACCAGTAGACCTTAGTATTGGCTTTGTTTCAGCCATCTTCTAAACCTTGCCCACTCATTTCTGTGATAGATATGTAACATGTTCTTTTTCTAATACTTATTTTTTCACACACCCCCCCTTTTCTGTATACACAAAAATTGGAAACCCTGCTTCCAAACACTGAAAAATTTAGGATATTTTGGATCAGGTGGACAATGGCTATGGAATGAAAGATGCAGAGAAACACTGCTTTAAAGGGTATGTAGAGAATTACAAAGTTTAGGGATGCAGTAGCATGAACACTTCTGAATTTACAAGATTTAACCTCATGGCCCGATCTTAAACCTTGTGGGCTGCAAACTTCGGGTAAAATCTGTTCAGGGAAGCTCATATACTTTCTTACAAGTTCATTGGGTGATATATCTGGAGTTTTCCCTTTTTGCAACTGACTTGGATTTGTGAATTTCTTCCCAGCCCCTACAGGCTGAACTAAACCAGTATCCAGTACATTTCTGGGCTGAGAAATGGACATCATTTTGGAATACATTTGTTGCTTTTTTGCTTGTTTTTGCCTTGCTTTTGTTTTGGATATGCGTGCAACTCCTTGTATGACGTTATCTAGACCTGTTGTAGGAGGAAAAAAGTTCTTTCTCTTAATTTCTTCCCTCATATAGCCAACTCTTAGATCTTTATGTTCCTGAAATGTAGTTGAGTGTCTTTTTAAAGATGCTCTTCCTCAATTATCAGCAGATCTTTTTTTGGCTAGCAGCATTCTTTTAGGAGACCTTGGGGTGGAGGAGGTCTCACTTTTCTGTCAGCAATCTATTGGAGCAAGGTGGAAAGATGAGTGAAGAGGGTAAAAATATGAGACATTTCTTTTTTTTTAAATAATAGAGGCATAGTCTCTCAATGCCAGGCTGGTTTCAAACTCCTGGCCTCAAGCAGTCCTCCCACCTCAGCCTCCCAAAGTGCTGGGATTACAGGCATGAGCCACTGTGCCTAGCCAACATGGACATTTCTAACTCGAGGGTATTGTCAGGCTATATAGGAAAGGGAGTGGAGATTGCCCTTGAGGAGATGCTCCCAGGTGGCGGATTTGTCCTACTTGATAGATTCCAAAATGGAAAACGGGTTTTTCTGCTGCCTCTGGGGACACTGGAAAAAGAACCTCCACATGAGTTCAGAGGCAGCACTAGCAGATTAGGGGAAGTCATGGCTTCCACTGCGTGTCTAGGAAGCGCTCTTTCCGGATGCTCTGAGGCTGCCACTGGCACGGGAATACTGTGCTTCTTGTCAGAGTGGGCTGCGGGCTGATGTGCTCTTGGGAGATGAGCTCTGCTCAGGAGCAAGGGGTTGTGAAAGGGCTGATGTTTCTTAGGCTCCCCCAATGAGCAGCTCCAAGCAGTGCTGAGATGTCTAGGCTGTTTGTGTCACAGGACAAGCATGCTTACAGACCCAACTGTTGGAATCCTTCATTGGCATATCATTCCCATTGCTGCTGTTTGTCTGCACATCAGAATTGCTTGCTATACCTAGCCAGACGCCCTGCCACATTGCAGTGCAGAGGCTTAGCTTGCTTGTTTTTGTTGCTGAGTGCTCTGAGATACCAGTTTGTCCTTTTGTGGTGATTTAGGCAGTTAGGTGGCCTTTCATCTCAATCACAGAGTAAAAGTGGCCCAGGAGGAGCCAGCAGACACTAGCATACACATTTCGAAATGTCATTTTTCTAGAGCCTTCTCTTTGGGGTTGTCACCTCTCCTATAGGATTTGGTAGAATCACAAAGTGGCCTCCGAGAGAGTGAATAGGAAGTAAGAGTGAGCAGGCAGGGCCATGTAATTGGAAGTGGAATATCTCTGCTCCCAGTTGATAATGAGGAATCTTCTTAGATCAGCCTAGAATAAAACAGACCAAGACATTTCCCAGCCTCCAAAAAAGTAAATGGTAAGCCAGCCCTGTCTTCTCAGGGGAAATGAAATCACCACTCATTTCAGAAGCTGATTCTGGCCTGGGGCCGGGCTCGGTGATCATGCCTGTAATCCCAGCACTTTGGGAGGCTGAGGCAGGCAGATCACTTAAGGTCAGGAGTTCAAGACCAGCCTGGCTAACATGGCGAAACCCCATCTCTACTAAAAATACAAAAATTAACCATGTGTGGTGGCACACGCCTGTAGTCCCAGCTACTCCGGAGGCTGAGGCATGGAAATCACTTGAACCCAGGAGGCGGAGATTGCAGTGAGCTGAGAGCGCACTACTGCACCCCAGCCTGGGCGACAGAGCAAGACTCCGTCTCAAAAAAAAACAAAACGCTGATCATGGCCCAGGATAAATGTGGGGAGTGACTCACAAATAAATGTGCCAAAGCACATAATGAGATTCTTTAGGGGAAAAAGTATATCTTGCTTTCTTTTTTTTCTCCTGTTCTCTAAAATTCTGAGGCCCAGTATTCTTTGACAAAAAAACTTGATGCTGTTTCTTGGGCCTGCTTTGATCAGGTTCTCTTCACCCTATGCTGCCCCCACCCCCACACACTTCCAGAGTCCCTTCCAGTACAATGGGATGTGACCCAGTCAGGATGCAAACTAGCAAATGACAATCACGTTTTGGAAAGAAGAATTAAGGGTGGAGACAGACAGGCAGCATTCAAATTCAAGTGCCTTCGTTATCTTTTTTTTTTTTTGAGACAGAGTCTCCCTCTGTCACCAGGCTGAAGTGCAATGGTGCAATCTTGGCTCACTGCAACCTCTGCCTCCTGGATTCAAGCGATTCTCCTGTCTCAGCCTCCCGAGTAGCTGGGACTACAGGCACACGCCACCACACCCAGCTAATTTTGTATTTTTAGAAGAGACGAGGTTTCACTGTGTTGGCCAGGATGGTCTCCAACTCTTGACCTGATGATCCACCCGCCTCAGCCTCCCAGAGTGCTGGGATTACAGGCGTGAGCCACCGCACCCGGCTTTGTTTTGTTTTTGTTTTTGTTTTTGTTTTTGAGACGGAGTCTTGCTCTGTCACTAGGCTGGAGTGCAGTGGTGCAATCCCGGCTCCGCCAATGCATGTCAATGGAGAGAAGCATTAATGCATGTCAACTGAGAGAAGCATTGAAATGCAGTAGTACCTGGTGTGTGGTGATGAGAGGCGTGCGCTTTGAAGTTTTTGGCCAGGGGCAGGACTGGACTGCACTGGCCCACATGTGAGGTGACTGGTGGGGTTGAGGGTTCCATCAGGGTCTGGGTCAGCTAAACCCAGCTGTGGAGTGGATCCTGACCTAGTGCCAGGATATGCAAATCTGCAGCTTTTCTCCTTTGGTTCCTAAACTTGCTTTAGGCTCTCCTGCTCTAAAACCTTCGGGATTTATTCATTCACTTATTCAACAAATATAGATTATTAAGCACCTACCATGTGCCAGGGACTGGGATACATCAGTGAATAAGGCAGAGAAGTCCCTGCCTTTAGGAAGCTTACATCTTAGTGGGAGACAATTAATAACTAATAGATATTTGTTAGACAATGAAAAGTGCTAAGGAGGCAAAACGAGGATAAAGAAAAAAAGGGGGGTGGCAATTTACATAGGGTGATCAGGGAAGGTCTCAATGATAAGGTGACATCTGAGTAAAACCCTGAAGGAATGGGGAGGAGATTGAGCCTTTTTCTATCTGGGGTGAGGGGAGGAAGGTGAGAACTCAGCAGAGAGAAGAGCAATGCAAAGGCCCTCAGCAGGGGCCATACTTGGTATGTTCAGGAACAGCAGGGAGCCACCATGGCTAAAGCAGTGAGAGAGGGAGAGTGACAGGGCAGGTGAAAGAGGTCAGGTCACAGAGGGGCTTTATGTGTCACAATGGAGATTTTGGCTCTTACTTTGAGTGGGAGATGGGATGGTATTGGGGGCCTCTGAGCAGTGAAATAACATGGTTTCATTTAAGTGTGATGGGTCTTACTCTGGATGTGTTGAGAATAGACTAATGGGGTCAAGGTCAGAAGCGCAGCTAGGAGGTTAATCCGTGGGAGACATGATAGAAACCTGGACCTAGGTGATGACAGAGGAGGTGGTAGAAGCAGTCAGATTGGGCATATATTTTGAAGATAGAGTGTTTGCTGTGAAGTGTAGGGTGTGGAAAAAAGAGAAGGATAACTCCCAAGGTTTTAAGGCTGAGGAGCTGGAAAGATGAAGTTACTATTCATTCACTGCAATGGGGAATTTTGAAGGCGTCACAGGATTAGGACAATATCGGGAGCACTGTTTGGGGCTAGTTAGATTTTTGTTTTGTTTTGTTTTTTGAGATGTTGTCTCGCTCCTGTCGCGCAGGCTGGAGTGCAGTGGCACAATCTTGGCTCACTGCAACGGCCACCTCCCAGGTTCAAGCGATTTTCCTTCCTCAGCCTCCTAAGGAGCTGGGATTACAGGCATGCGCCACCACGCCCAGCTAATTTTTGTATTTTTAGTAGAGATGAGGTTTCGCCATGTTAGCCAGGCTGGTCTCCAACTCCTGACCTCAGGTGATCCACCTGCCTTGGCCTCCCAAAGTGCTGGGATTACAGGCGTGAGCCACAGCGCCCGGCTGAGGCTAGTTAGCTTTACAAAGCCTATTAATACATCCAAGTGGAGCTATCAGTAGGCAGTTGGATATACAAGTCGAGATAGAAATGTGAGAGTTAAAATTATATAGAATCTGTATCTTACTGGTTTCTAAACCTACGAGACTAGACAAAATCAGCTAGGAAACAGGTGTAGACAGAAGAAAGGTCCTGAGACAGAGTCCTGGGGCAACCCAATCATTTAGAATTTGAGAGGAGAGGAAGAACCAGCAAAGGAGATATGGGAGAAGTTAGCCAGAGACTAGCAGGTGTGTCCTAGAGGCCAAGTAAAGAAAGTGTTTCAAGGAAGAAGAGGCCAGGCACGGTGGCTCACACCTGTAATCCCAGCACTTTGGGAGGCCAAGGCGGGCAGATCACTTGAGGTTAGGAGTTCAAGACCAGCCTAGCCAACATGGTGAAACCCCAACTCTATTAAAAATACAAAAAATTAGCCAGGCGTGGTGTCAGGCCCCTGTAATCCCAGCTACCTGGGAGGCTGAGGCAGCAGAATCACTTGAACCGGGAGGCGGAGGTTGCAGCGAGCCAAGATCAAAAGGAAGAGCAATCAACTGTCAGAGCAACACGGATGATGTGGTTTAAGAAGTAGCCATGGCCGACGCGGTGGCTCATGCCTGTAATCCCAGCACTTTGGGAGGCCGAGGTGGTCGGATCATGAAGTCAGGAGATTGAGACCATCCTGGCCAATATGGTGAAACCCTGTCTGTCTCTACTAAAATACAAAAAATTAGTCGGGCATGGTGGCACATGCCTGTATTCCCAGCTACTCAGGAGGCTAAGGCAGGGGAATCGCTTGAACCCAGGAGACGGAGGTTGCAGTGAGCCGAGATTGTGCCACTGCACTCCAGCCTGGCAACAGAGCGAGACTTTGTCTCGAAAAAAAAAGAAGTAGGCCGGGTGCGGTGGCTTATGCCTGTAATTCTAGCACTTTGGGAGGCCGAGACTGGCGGATCATGAGGTCAGGAGATTGAGACCATCCTGACTAACACAGTGAAACCCTGTCTCTACTAAAAATACAAAAAAAAAATTAGCTGGTTGTGGTGGCGGGCACCTGTAGTCCCAGCTACTTGGGAGGCTGAGGCAGGAGAATGGCATGAACCCAGGAGGCGGAGCTTGCAGTGAGCTGAGATTGTGCCACTGCACTCCAGCCTGGGTGACCGTGAGACTCTGTCCCCCCCCAAAAAAAAGAAGTAGAAGTAGCCATTAGGTTTTTAGCAGCATGGAGGTGTCTGGTGGTGTGAACAGTTTTGGTGGCATGCATGGGGAGGGTGCAGCCTGGTTGGAGCAGGTTTAAGAAAAGCTAGCAGGAGAGAAATTAAGGACAGTAAGTATAGGTAACTCCTACAAGGAGTTTTGCTTGAAGAGAAGGGGAGACATAATGGATCTTAGCTGATGAGGGAAATTTTAACTTCTTGATGAAATTGTGGACATACCTAAGGGTCATTGCCTGAGGCTGGGGGTCTGAGATGGTGGGGTGAGGGGAGATGGGAGGCTCAGTAAAGGGTTAATGTGGAGACAAGATCTCCATTCCTTACTCACCTTCTTGCTTCCTTCGGCCTGTGGCATTAGCAAGCCACTGCCCAGAGTTGTTCTCATTTAATGAAAGCCATTGAAATTTGTTTTACTGTTATTGGGCTCTTTTACCATGGTTTTAATTTATTTGTTTATTTAAATTTTTTATTATTATTTTTTAAAGACAGGGTCTCACTCTGTCATCTAGGCCAGAGCACAGTGGTGCAATCATGGCTCACTGCAGCCTCGACTTCCTGGACTCAAGCAATCCTCTCGCCTTGGCCTCCTAAGGAGCTGGGACTACAGGCACACGCCACCACACCCAGCTAGTTTGTAAACATTTTTTGTAGCGATGGCATCTTGCTGTGTTGCCCAGGCTAGTCTTGAACCCCTGGCCTCAAGTGATCCTCCTGTCTTGGCCTCCCAAAGTGCTGGTATTACAGGCATGAGCCACTGTGCCCACCTTATAATGGTTATTGTGATTACTGAGGTTTGCTTCTCATTGAAATATTCAGCACAATTTGGAGTCTTCCACTACCAAGGTTGCTGCTTTCTTCATCCAAATGGATTCTCTTATCCCATTTGTCGGCTTTCTTTGAGGTCCAACTTTGTCCTCTAAAACCAGTCAGGGCATGCTTTTCTCTCACCAGCTCTGAATTCTTCCAGGCTAGGCAACTGGAAAAGCCTGGGCTTAGAAACTGCTTTGTTGGCTTACGGCCCAGCTGAGCTGACCAAAATAGCCAAGAGAAAGACTGTTTGCACAGTGTGAAATTCCTCCAGGGGAAATACCATAGCAAAAGGCCAAGAAAGCCAGAGCCACGATGGCAGGAACCCACAGGCAAAAAAAGCCAAGTTACCCCCAAGGCCTGGGTTGTGGAGATGGAGCCTAGTTCTCTCCAGAAGGAAAAGCTTCCTAAAGCCTACTGTTGTGGTATTTCTGTAGGCACTTTTTCTCATTTGCTGGGTCTCAAGAGTAGCATTCTCAGTGAAAAGAATAGTCGAACAGCCTGCAGCCTGGTGGCCAGGGCTCAGAGGTCTCTCTTCCTGTTACGTGCTCTCCCCAAGTCAGGCCTAGAAAGACCGTGGGACAGGGACACACTCCCAGCTCTGTGTAGATGGGACAGTGCCGAAGGGTGCCTGGAGTATGCACGGGCGGGTAGCAGGGTCACCTGCCCCAGATTTGAGGTGGGAGGAGGTCAGGAAAGGCTTTCCCTGAGTGAGTATAAATGAGCTCTGAAGGACAGGAGCTGGCTGGGCAAATGGGAGAGAGTGTGCTTCAGGCTCCAAGTGAAACAGGGTGGCATGTTTTAATTCCAGAAATGAAAAACTGAAGTGTGTGTTGGGAGAGTTGGAAGGGAAAGAGGTCAGGAGGGAGGACCAGGGAGGGACAGGTTGTTCTGGCCTTTATAAGTTTATCACAAGAGCATCAGGGAACAATTGAGGGGGTTAATTAGGAGAGTAGCTGGATGGGATTTGCACTTTAAAGAGCCTTCTAACCAAATTGTGGAGGCTGGCTAAGGGGGAGGCCAGAGGCCAGGAAGCAGTTTTAGAGGCCATGGGCAGTATCTCAGGTGGATCATGGTGATGAGGATGGGGAGCCTGGGTACACTGTAGGGAGATTTGTCTATGAGGTGGAATCATGAGGACTTGATGATTGGTTGGCAGTGAGGGGGATACTCAGGTTTTGTCCTGATTGGAGATACCAGAAGAGAGGCTGCTTTAACCCAGGATATTCATACAGTCCATAGGCACTGAAGGTGCCTGTGAGCCATGTGCCAGGCCTTGGTGTCTGCAGTTCAGTGGTATAAACAGACATGGCCCACCCTGGGGAGCCCTCACATACATTGGGCTCGTGATTAGTTAATGGGTGGTGAGTGTTCCCAAAGGAGTTAACCTCATCTCAGGGGTCCAGAAAGGCCTCTCTGAGGAAATGGCATGCCTGTACATAATGGCTCTTAAATTATGCTGGGAAAGTCAAATAGCCAGAGACCTGAAGGGTGAGGTCTTAGCTAGTGAAGAGAACAGAAAGAGCTATAAGCAAGGAAAGACAGCTGCAGAGACTCAAGTTTTTCAAGGATCTGGAAGAAGGCCTGTGGTGGCTGAGGGTGAGAAAGCTGGAGAAAGAATGGGCAAAGCTGACAGCTCAGTGCTCTGAGTGTCTGTGGCCAGCCCTAATGGAAGACCCACAGAGGGCTGGATGTACAGGTCTAACACGTGGAGCCGAGATCTGGGCCAGACACAGGCCTATGAGTTGCCAGCCTGTGGAAGGTATGTAAAGCCGTGCGAGTAGGCATGGTCACCCAGGGAAAGGGTGCTGGGTGAGGAGAAAGGACAGATGTTGGGGAACATCAGTATTTAAGGGGTGGCAAAGGAAGAGGAGCCCACAAGGGGAAGAGGTGGCAGGAGAGGTGGGAGAAAATCCATGGGAATTTCGAGGAAGAGGCACTGGTCAGAGGGGCTGTTGGATTGAGCAGCAAGGAGATCGCTGGCGACCTGGGCAGGTGCAGCATGAGCACAGTGCCAGGGTGGACGTCCTAATGCTGCTGGGAAATGAGTGAGTAGGGAAGGAGGGAGGGGACAGCAGGGTGCCAGCAGTTTTTCTACCAAGTTTGGCCAAGGGGGTAGGAAGAGAAGGCTGTGCTGGAGGGGACAGGAGGTAGAGGCGGATGATCAGTCCAGAAACTCAGGGGGTGCTTTTCTGCTGGTTTTGGAATTAGATTGGTTTCCAATATGGGAAAGGAATGTTGTGTGTGGTCCCATCAGGCACCTGCATCCCCATCCCTACCCCATGCTGCCTTCAAACCTTGTTTGATGCCCTGGAGTTTTCCTTAGAGACTAAGAGAGGTACTATTGCTTGTATAGTAAATCATTGTAAAACTTCACTAGCCTGGGGACTGTTGGGAAAGTTTTAGCCAACCTAACTTAATGAAAAGTCTGAATGATATAACTTTGAAAGCAATGCAGCTTTTTCTTTCAAGAATATGCACTAATCCCACTTACCTATGTTGTTAAGTGTTGGTTTCAGTGACCGGATGTAAACTACTGTTAAAACCAAGTGGCACTATTAAAGTGGCGGAAGTGGTATAAAACAATTATTCTGACTAAGGGTCCCTTTGCAATCTTTGAACACCATTTAGGCTCGCTTTAAATAGTATGAAAGAAAAGTTAAGCATAATTTATGTCCAAATTGTATATTTTAAATATAAGGTTCCAAATTAATGAGGTTCTAAAGTGCCTTTGATCATAGTCTTACAGTTAGGTATCTATGCTACCTCTTCTTAACCACTTTTCATTTCCAAACATCAGTGGGAAATGCCTCTCTTTTCCTTTTCATGGTTAATTCCAGGAGATTAATTCTGTAGTGGCAGGGAGATCGGTCTGTCTTTTGGTTGCCCCGGTCTGCAGCCTGTGGCCATAAAGCTCTGAGTGACACTAGGGAAGACACTTGCAAACATTGGTTTGAGATCTATAGGAGTATTTCAGGAACCAGCTGGGGAGGAAAATGAAACCAAGCTGAAATGGTGCAACGTCCAGCGCCAGCAGTCTGCAGCTTGCTTCAGTAGATTCTGCTTTAACCTCCTAACTGAAGAGTCACTCAGAACCCAGCCCAGTGTCCAAACAGTTTGAGTCCAGGGTAATAAGGACTGCAGAGAGGGAGAAAGGGAGATGATGAAGAAACGCTAGGCCAGTTTTTATTTCGTCTCATTTCATTTACACTCTGCACGGATCCTATGTCCCTTCTGTTTTATAATAGAGGATGTCTAAGAGAGTCATTCACTAATTTTAGCTAAGCAAACCTGAGCCCTGGGGGAGCCTCCTGGAAGAGCCATTGCCTTCCTTTGTAGTGCTGCCAGCAACAAACTCATCTTGTATTTATATCAGCAACATGGTCTGAGAAGTATAAAAATATATTTTTTAGCTTATTTTAAATCACTGCACTTTCTTCCAGTGAATACAAAACTTTTTTTTCTTTGAGATGGAGTCTTGCTCTTGTCGCCCAGGCTGGAGTACAGTGGCACGATCTTGGCTCACTGCAACATCTGCCTCCCGGGTTCAAGCGATTCTCCTGCCTCAGCCTCCTGAGTAGTTGGGATTACAGGTGCGCACCACCACACCCAGCTAATTTTTGTAGTTTTAGTAGAGACGGGGTTTCCCCATGTTGGCCAGGCTGGTCTCGAATTCCTGAGCTCAAGTGATCCGCCCGCCTTGGCCTCCCAAAGTGCTGGGATTATAGGCGTGAGCCACCGCGCCCGGCCATGAATAAAAATCTTAAAGATCATTTGGTCCAACTTCCCACCCCATCTCAACATCCTGACTCCAGCAGGGACACGTGTGTCCTGCCTCTGGTTAAGTGATTCCAGAGAAGGGAGAACATAGTACCTCAGAAGGCAACTGATTTTCATCTTTTCAAAGTTCTCTCTTGTGTTAACTAAAATCTGCCTCAAAATGTCCACACAGGAGTCTTGGTTCTACCCTTTGAACCCATGTCCCCACTCTGGCACCCTGGCCACAACCATTGCTGCTGTCTTCTGAACAAGCTTCAGCTGAAAATCCCCTTTCTAAAATGTCCCTCAGAACAGAACCTGATGCTCCAGATGTGGCCCAAGTGTGCAAACTACAGGAGGATATTTTTTTTTTCTATGACTGACCTTTTAGAAATGCAATCCAAGATTGCAGTAGCCTTTTTGGCAGCCATATCTAGATTGTGCTGGCCCCCATTCAGCTTAAAGTCAAAACCTCTGGGGCTTTTCCACATGGCACTATTAGGCTCTTTCTGCCCTGTATGCATGTGATTGGTTTTTTAACCTAAGTGGAGGACTTATTTTTTTAAATAAACAGACAAGGTTTCACCATGTTGCCCAGGCTGGCCTCAAACACCTGAGCTGAAGTGATCTGCTCACGTTGCCCTTCCAAAGTGCTGGGATTACAGGCGTGAGCCACCGCACCTGGCCAAGACTTATTAAACTTTAAAGCCATATATGCCTTTAAACCCTTGATGCTGTCATATAAGATATTAGAGCCTCACAGAAATCCTAGAAGGATGACATTACCTTTGTTTTACAGGGGGCACTAGGAGGAGGCTAAGAGGGACCATCCCACTAATGAACCACACAGTCAGAATCTCATTTAGGTATGGAGCCTGATGTTCTTAAACATTGTACCTACCAGTTTTTTAAGATGTCCTTGAACCCTAATACTGATACCCATTGTGTTTACAATCCTTCTCACTTTCGTGACATCTGCAAGTTTTTTTTTTGTTTGTTTTTTGATACCGAGTCTTGCTCTGTTGCCCAGGCTGGAGTGCAGTGGCACCATCTCGGCTCACTGCAACCTCCGCCTCCAAGGTTCAAACAATTCTCCTGCTTCAGCCTCTCAAGTAGCTGGGAGTACAGGCATGTGCCACCACGCCCAGCTAATTTTTTTGTATTTTTAGTAGAGACAGGATTTCACCATGTTGGCCAGGCTGGTACGAACTCCTGACCTCAAATGATCCACCTGCCTCAACCTCCCAAAGTGCTGGGATTACAGGCGTGAACCACCACGCCCCGCCAACATCTGCAGGTTTTACTTGTCGTCTAGATCTTTGCCAAACTTGGGTGGTGAATACCATTCTAAAGCCTAAGTTTTCCAGCCTGTAGGGCACAAAACCAATTTAGTGGGTCACAGCCAGCATTTAAAAAAATGAAATAGAATAGAAAAATATCACGGTCCATCATATGTAATAAGGGAGTTTTGTTTCAGGAAACTTTCATTGCATGAGCATGGGACAGAAATGTGTGGTGTATGTATGCATATGGTGGGTCTTGATGCAAATTGTTTCTGTAACTGTGGTTCGTGGTCTGATAGTTTGAATACTACCACTCTAAAGGAAAAATGGTTTGGGGTTGGCTTAGATTATTTTCATTATAATATTACAACTTAATTTTGTATGAACATGAATCTGTGTGTCAGCTCATTGATCTAGCTCCTATAAAGTTCACACATGTAACTACAAAAAAAGCCAGTAAAATTCAAATTATCAGCATCAGTCTGAGAGAGTGATGTTCGACTGAACCCAAATCATTGCTTTTCCTTGTAAGCATGGCACAGACTTGACACTTAGGCTCCTTGAGTTCTGCACACCCATCCTGTAGCATGTCAGCCAGGGTAACACAGTCTTTCCACTGCTTCTGAAGTTATGTCATCTTTCACTTTGCACAGATGTATCATGAACTAAATGTGCAGAATGAAGTTGTCCTAATTAGCCCACATAGTGCACTTGTAAACACACACACAGGCCCTGAAATGTGCATGACTTGGTTATACAGCAGTTACCTGGTGATCTGTGGTATATGTTCATCTTTAAAAAGATGATTGGGCTGAGTGTGGTGGTTCATGTGTGTAATCCCAGCACTTTTGGAGGCCAAAGGAATGGGATTGCTTGAACCCAGGAGTTTGAGAAAAGGCTGGGCAACATGGCGAAACCCCGTCTCTAGAAAATATGTAAAAAAATTTTTTTTTTTTTTTTGAGACGGAGTCTCGCTCTGTCACCCAGGCTGGAGTGCAGTGGCGCAATCTCGGCTCACTGCAAGCTCTGCCTCCTGGGTTCACGCCATTCTCCTGCCTCAGCCTCTCCGAGTAGCTGGGACTACAGGCGCCCGCCACCACGCCCGGCTAATTTTTTGTATTTTTAGTAGACACGGGGTTTCACCGTGGTCTCGATCTCCTGACCTCGTGATCCGCCCGCCTCGGCCTCCCAAAGTGCTGGGATTACAAGCGTGAGCCACCGCGCCCGGCCGAAAATATGTAAAAATTAGCCGGGTGTGGTGGTGTGCACCAGTGGTCCCAGCTACTTGGAGTGCTGAGGTGGGAGGATCACATGAGCCCAGGAGGCAGAGGTTGCAGTGAGCAGAGATCACGCCACTGCTCTCCAGCCAGGGTGATACAGCAAGACCTTGTTTCTAAATAAATAAACAAACAAATAAATCTTTGTTTTGGCTGGTCATGGTGACTCATGCCTGTAATCCCAGCACTTTGGGAGGCCGAAGTGGGCGGATCACTTGAGGTCAGGAGTTTGAGACCAGCCTGGTTAACAAGGCAAAACCCCGTCTCTACTAAAAACACACAAAAAATTAGCCGAGTGTAGTGGTGGGTGCCTGTAATCCCAGCTACTCGGGAGGCAGAGGTTGCAGTGAACCGAGATCATGGACCCCAGCCTGGGCAACAGAGTGAGACTACATCCCAAAAAAAAAAAAAAAAAGATTGGCCGGGCACAGTGGCTTACGCCTGTAATCCCAGCACTTTGGGAGGCCAAGGCAGGTGGATCACGAGGTCAGGAGCTCGAGACCATTCTGGCTAACATGATGAAACCCCCTCTCTTACTAAAAATACAAAAAATTAGCTGGGCGTGGTGGCGGGCACCTGTAGTCCCACTACTTGGGAGGCTGAGGCAGGAGAATGGCGTGAACCCGGGAGGCGGAGCTTGCAGTGAGCAGAGATCGCGCCACCGCACTCCAACCTGGGTGACAGAGCGAGACTCTGTCTCAAAAAAAAAAAAATCATCACAGTGAAAACACAAGAAAAGAATAAAAAGGCCTCTGTGGAGATGCCTGTGAACCCTGGTCCTGAGACCCACCCCAGTTCAAGACACCTTGCAGCAGCAGACTTCTCAGCACTTAGGTGGAGGCATGCTCAGCTTAGCCCCAGACAAACTAGACTATCATATTGCCCAAGTTTCCTCCTCGTTTGTTCACAAGAATATTATGAAAATATCAGCCAGATGCCTGTTGAAATAAAATACCTGGTGTATACCATGCTCTTGATGTATCCATCCAAAACCCTACAAAAAAGAAACAGATTTGTTCAGCATGACCTGTTCTTCTATATTATAATGCTATTCCTTGTGGTCACTCCTTCCTTTCCTCAGTAGTTACAATACTATTCAATCATTTGTCCTAGGATTTTGCCACGGATCAGTGCCTGTAATATTACAGGATCTGCATATATAATTTTGCCCAGAGCTGCCCTCCCACTCCATACACATTTGCAGGTGTGTCTGCAAAGTCTCCCCTCCTCTGGAGTACAGTTTGTGTGGACTTCAGGCCTGGTAAACATTTAAGGCACTGGTGTGCTTTCTTACCAGCTCATCACCTATCCAGGGCTTCAGTTTCCACTTCGCCCTTTTTTTTTTTTTTTTTTATGGAGATGGGATCTTGCTCCATCACCCAGGCTGGAGTGCAGTGGTGTGATCATGACTCACTGTAGCCTCGACCTCCCAGGTTTAAGCGATCCTCCCACCTCAGCCTTCCAAGTAACTGGGACCATAGGCATGTGCCACCATGTCCAGCTAATTTTTAAATTTTTTATATAGACGGGGTCTCCCTATGTTGCCCAGGTTGGTCTCAAATTCCTGGCCTCAAGCAATCCTCCCACTTCACCTTCTTGAAGTGTTGGAATTACAGGCACGAGTCACTGCGTCCAGTGCCTTCACCTTTTCTTTACCTTTCCCCACTTAAGAATTGTTCTTCCAAACAGAGAAACCTGAGGCCAGCCAAAATGTGAACGCTTCTGCTTTCCCAATATGTAGCCTTTGTTTGTTTGTTTGTTTGTTTTTGAGACTCAGTCTCACTCTTGCCCAGGCTGGAGTGCAGTGGTGCAATCTCAGCTCACTGCAACCTCCACCTCCTGGGTTCAAATGATTCTCCTGCCTCAGCCTCCTATGTAGCTGGGATTACAGGCACCTGCCACCACGCCCGGCTAATTTTTTGTCTTTTTAGTAGAGATGGGGTTTCACCATGTTGCCCAGGCTGGTCTCTAACTCCTGAGCTCAGGCAATCTGCCTCCCTCAGCCTCCCAAAGTGCTAGGATTACAGGCGTGAACCACCACACCCAGCCCAATATCTATCCTCTTTTTGCCAAATTCCTTACAAGGACTCAACCCCTGCGCCTTTTTGTTTGTTTTTTTAAGAGATGGGGTCTTGCTATGTTGCCCAGGCAGGAATGTTTTGGCTATTCACAGGTGTGATAATAGGGCATTGCAGCCTCAAATTCCTGGCCTCAAGTGATCCTTCCATCTCAGCCTTCCAGGCAGAATGCACCCTGAGCCTTTTTGTCTCTTTGAGTCTTCAAAGTAATACCCCTCTTATTTCTGTACTTACTGAAATCTGCTTTCCAAAGGTCCAGGATTGAAGTCTGACTCTGCCTGGTGTTCTTTTCCTTAGTGATTTACGAACTTTAAGATGGCATAGATTCTTTCTCCTAAAATTCTCACAAACCTGATACTGTGTTTCTTTCTTTTTAAAAAATTTTTATTAGGGATGGGGTCTAACTGTGTTGCTTAGGCTGGTCTTGAACTCCTGGGCTCAAGCAATCCTCCCACCTCGGCTTCCCAGTGTGTTAGGATTACATGCATGAGCTACTGTACCTGGCCTCTTTTGGATGACTTAAGTGCACAGTAGAGAGTCCCTTCATTACTTCCTCAACCTTATTTATCTTTATTTGAGAAAAAAAGTACAATAGAATATATTTATCATGGGAAAATGAAAAAGTACAGAAAAACAAGGTGCAAAATAAGTTTAAGTCCAACAAAACTCAACCACTAGGAGATAATGGCTTAAGACTTTTTCCTATTTGATTATATTAATATATAGAAATATATATACATTTAAACAAAAATAGAATTTACTCTGTTTTCATTCTCCTTGTTATATCCAGTTAGTCATTAGCTCTACTGAGTCTTGGTTGATGCCTGTGGGGCCATGCCTATTGTACTATGTAAAAGTGTAAATTCAAGTAGAGAATTGACCTATGAGGCCAAGGATGGTGGCTCACGCCTGTAATCCCAGCACTTTGGGAGACCGAGGCAGGTGGATCACCTGAGGTCAGGAGTTTGAGAACAGCCTGACCAACATGGTGAAACCCTGTCTCTACTAAAAATACAAAAATTAGCTGGGCATGGTGGCACATGTCTGTAATCCCAGCTACTCAGGAGGCTGAGACAGGAGAATCACTTGAACCTGGGAGGTGGAGGTTGCAGTGAGCCAAGATCGCGCCATTGCACTCCAGCCTGAGCAACAGGAGTGAAACTCCTTCTCAAAAAAAAAAAAAGAATGGACCCATGTGCTGTATATGCTGCCTGGGGACAATGGCCTTTGTGGTGAAGGCTGAGCATAAAACACCCAAGACTTGGCAATGGAGCAGGTATGTCCTCCTTGTCAGAAATCCTGGCTGAGCGATACTTCCCTCCCAGTTTTGGCATCTGTCTACAGCAGGAGTGAACGAGAGGCTTGAGTTTGAGCTAGAGGATTAGCTGGGGAGCTACCCCCTGCCCAGCAGAGAGGGCATAGCTGAGTTACAGAAGAGAGTCCTGGTATAATCTTGATTATTTTTGTGTTATCTCAGACTCTATGGTGGCTGGAGGGGGCAGTCCAACAACAGCAGGACCAGCTGTCCTCACAGCCTCAGATGGCTGAGTCTGAGGAGAGGAGAAAGTAATCTACTGAAATAGATGTAAGGCTGTCAACCCAGGGTGGGGAAGTCTGGGGAAAAGTCATTAACTTCCCTTGGAGAAGCAGCAACAAATAGAGGCAGAAAGAAAACTGGCTGGGTGCAATGGCTCATGCCTGTAATCCCAGCACTTTGGGAAGCCGAGGCGGGTGGATCACCTGAAGACAGGAATTCGAGATCAGCCTGGACAACGTTGTGAAACCTTCATCTCTACTAAAAATACAAAAATTAGCTGGGCATGGTGGCAGCGCCTGTAATCCCAGCTACCCAGAAGGCTGAGGCAGGAAAATCGCTTGAACTTGGAAGTGGGAGGTTGCTGTGAGCCTAGATCACACCACTGCACTCCAGCCTGGGCAACAAGAGCAAAAACTCCGTCTCAAAAAAAAAATAAAAAGAGAAAATCTGAGGCAAGTGGGCTTGCGTTCTTTTTGGGCATTTTATACATTACTCCATCTCTTTTCTTCCAACAGATCCACAGACCAGCATGGCTGCCACTGCTGCTGTGAGTCCCAGTGACTACCTGCAGCCCGCCGCCCCCACCACCCAGGTGAGTAGGCAGTGGGCTCCGAGGGCTTAGGGTTGCAGCATCCTGGACAGACTCACCGAAAACACTCTCTCTTCACTGTCTCACTATAAATACCCTAGGTTATGAGACTGGGGAAGGTTCAGTTAGCCACGTTTTCTTTACTGAGAAACCATGGCCATTTACCTAAGGTGCTGCAGTTGGGCCAGGGGGAAAAACAAGGATTAAACTCTGTGTTCCTTCCACCAGACCTCACTAAAAAAGGAAAAGGAAAACAGAGGCTTTCCCATTGTCTCGAAAGTGTAGCCCTCCCCAGTCTATAAAGTTACATGTTCCGAGTACTAAAAGGCACTTTACTGAAGTATTTATTCCTCCTGTTGCCCCTCAATTTTTTCTTCCCTCCTTTCCTCAGTTGAGCAATCAGGGACCCCTCAATCTCTGGGGTGGGCTAACAAACTCCATCTAAGAGCCAAACATGCTTCATTGTCCTTAGAAACAAGGCCAGCGGGGAGTAGGAAGTCAGATCGCATTGTTAGTTTACCCTGTCTGTGGGGTGCTGCCAGGGGTTCCTTCCTGAGAAAGACATTGCCCACCTTTTCTCCCTCACTTAATGGAGAAACCAGTAGAGAAGAGGAGACAGGAGCCAAGCAGGGGAGGGTGCTGGCAACATGCCTGCCCCGGAGGTGGGGAAGAGTGGCGTGGAATGCCGCCAGGAGGAGAGGATCATGGACAGAGGTGGCTGGGCAGTGGGCCTTCCTGTCTCACTCCTTTTCTCTGCTGTTTTTTTGCAGGACTCCCAGCCATCTCCCTTAGCCCTGCTTGCTGCAACATGTAGCAAAATTGGCCCTCCAGCAGTTGAAGCTGCTGTGACACCTCCTGCTCCCCCACAGCCCACACCGCGGAAACTTGTCCCTATCAAACCTGCCCCTCTCCCTCTCAGCCCCGGCAAGAATAGCTTTGGAATCTTGTCCTCCAAAGGAAATATACTTCAGATTCAGGGGTCACAACTGAGCGCCTCCTATCCTGGAGGGCAGCTGGTGTTCGCTATCCAGAATCCCACCATGATCAACAAAGGGACCCGATCAAATGCCAATATCCAGTACCAGGCAGTCCCTCAGATTCAGGCAAGCAGTTCCCAAACCATCCAAGTACAACCCAATCTCACCAACCAGATCCAGATCATCCCTGGCACTAACCAAGCCATCATCACCCCCTCACCATCCAGTCACAAGCCTGTCCCCATCAAGCCAGCCCCCATCCAGAAGTCGAGTACGACCACCACCCCCGTGCAGAGCGGGGCCAATGTGGTGAAGTTGACAGGTGGGGGCGGCAATGTGACACTCACTCTGCCCGTCAACAACCTCGTGAACGCCAGTGACACCGGGGCCCCTACTCAGCTCCTCACTGACAGCCCCCCAACCCCGCTGTCTAAGACTAACAAGAAAGCAAGGAAGAAGAGCCTTCCTGCCTCCCAGCCCCCTGTGGCTGTGGCTGAGCAGGTGGAGACGGTGCTGATCGAGACCACCGCGGACAACATCATCCAGGCAGGAAATAACCTGCTCATTGTTCAGAGCCCTGGTGGGGGCCAGCCAGCTGTGGTCCAGCAGGTCCAGGTGGTGCCTCCCAAGGCCGAGCAGCAGCAGGTGGTGCAGATCCCCCAGCAGGCTCTGCGGGTGGTGCAGGCAGCATCTGCCACCCTCCCCACTGTCCCCCAGAAGCCCTCTCAGAACTTTCAGATCCAGGCAGCTGAGCCGACACCTACTCAGGTACCACACCCCCTGTACTGTCCTCCTTCTCCTCTGGTTACCTCTTTTTGGCTTGCTTTGAAGATGATGCTGATCATCTCCCAGCTTGATCTGACCTTTGAGAGTCAGTATCTTTTGGGGTGGGCAGTAAGTGGCTGTTTCTACCTGACAAATGGGCTCTCTTTAGTTCATAGGGCCAAGTACTGCTCATCTTTAGAAATTAGATGAAACATAGGGATATTTTGGCCCTTTTTCTTTATGGGTTGTTTTTTTCAGGGGATGGCGAGGGAACAGATACATACTTTTTAATAACACTTATTTTTGATTATAGAATTACATACTCAAAACATTAGCAAGAATGAAAACATTCCAGTCCATAGAATTTTATGTAAAGTAAGAAAATTAATGAGAAAAATGCTGACCATTATTAATGACAAGAAAAAAACAGGAAGAGCAGCCTAGTTTATAGCAGGAATATTTAGGCTAGATTCATCTGGAATGTTTGTTTGTTTTAGGGTGGTTTTTTTTTTTTTTGAGATAGGGTCGTACTCTGTTGTCCGGGCTGGAGTGCAGTGATGCGATCACTACAGTCTCAATCTCCTGGGCTCAAGCAATCCTCCCACCTCAGCCTGAGTAGCCAGGACTACAGGTGTATGCCACCATGCCAGGCTGAGCCACTGCTTCCTGCCAAACTGGGATGCTGAATTCAACAAGAATGTTCTTATTTTTGGCATTTGTTAATGTGCTCTAATACTGTGGAATCTCTTTGGCTCTGTGAGGCAAGTTTTATTCTTTGTGCATGCCTACTAAGTGCCAGTAATTGTGTCCATGTTGCAGATGGATAACCCAGAACTCAGATAATTTATGAAGTGTCCAAGATCAAATAGGGCATAAATGACAGGAACCAGGTGTCAACTGAGATTTGTAACTTCAGACCCCACACTCTTCCGTCTTCCATCTTGACTTTTATGTCTTATGTGTAGCAGGTGCTACCATTAAAATTGAGGAGTTTTTTTTTTTAATATAAAAAACAGTTCCTGCCATTGAGGAATGTATGACCTAGTTGTCTATAGAGGGAGAACCGAATGACTGAGAGTGGGAAGTTGTGTAATTTCCTGGGTGGAGAAGAGAGCCCTTGAATTTGAACTGTGGACATGGAAATCACACAGGAATTCACCCTTCTGGCATATTTAATATTGCCAGGTATTTTTTATAAGTCATTTATCACAATATCCGTGAATTCCCATGATCAGACCTACCTTACAGGTGAAGAATTGTGGCACCTGCTCAGGAGGATGTCCTCGGCATTGGCCTCCCCTCCCTTCCATGAGGTCCCATATCTTGAGGTTGATGGAGACAGAACTAAAACCCAGGTCTTCCTTAAGGAAATAATGATACATATGCAGAAAGATTTAGCTACAGTATAATTTTTTCATGACTACACAGCTTTATATCATCCCAACATGCTGATTATTATACAACTGATACCTTGTTAACAGTATATATCTAGGCTGTTTCCAATCTTACAGCTAAATAAATCCCTGAAAGTGGGTCAAGGACACGTACATTTTTTAAAAATTTGTATTCTATGTTAGAGGTTTGCAGTCTGTGACCAACTTTCAAGCCAAATCTAGCCCACCCACCTGTTTTTGTAAATAAAGTTTAATTGGAATGCAGACACGTCCATTTGTGTTGCCCTTGCACTGCAGTAGTAGCAGAGTTAAGTAGCAGAGACAATATGCCCCGCAAAGCCTAAAATATTTACTCTCCAGCCCTTTATAAAAAAAAGCTTGCTGAACCTTCAGATGCAAATACACACACACGCATGCATGCATACACACACACACACACACAAAATCAGACATAAAATATCAGTGATTTGAAAAAGGGGCACATATCAGAAAACTGGGAATGAGATTTGCATATTTACTAAGAAATGGGCCAGGTGAGGTAGTTTATGCCTGTAATCCCAGCACTTTGGGAGGCTGAGGCTAGAGATTGCTTGAGCCCAGGAATCCCAGGAATTCAAGACCAGCCTGGGCAAGATAGCAAGACCCCATTTCTACAAAAAACTTAAAAATTAGTGAGGCATGGTGCTACACACCTGTAGTCCCAGCTGTTCGGGAGGCTGAGGTGGGAGGATCACTTGAACCCATGAGTTCGAGGCTGCAGTGAACTATGATCATTCTACTGCATTTTAGCCTGGGTGACAGAGACCCTGTCTTTATCTAAAAAAAAAAAAAAATTTTTTTTAAAGAGATGAGATGTTTGTTAGCTTTTAAGTGAGAAGAAGCACAGTCATAAATGATCCAGGAATTAAAAATAACCCCAATCAAAATGACAACAGAATTTTTTTTTTTTTACAAAGCACTTTTTTCCTTTTGACTCATTTGAGTGTAAATTGCCACCATGATCCCCCTTGTCATTTCTGAATGCTTTAATTCCTACAAACAAGGACATTCTACATTACCACAATACAATTGTCAAACCCAGGAAATTAGCAATGAAACACACTACTAATTCCAAGACTCCACTCTGTTTTCACCACTTGCTCCACTAATTCCTTTGTGGCAAAAGGATCTGATCCAGTATTACACATTACGTTTAGTTGTCTCCTTAGTCTCTTTTGATCTGAAACACTTCGTCATTCTTTTTTGTTGTTGTTTTTTTGAGATGGGGTCTCGTTCTGTCACCAGGCTGGAGTGCAGTGGCGATCTTGGCTCACTGCAACCTCCAACTCCCAGGTTCAAGCGGTTCTCCTGCTTCAGCCTCCCGAGTTGCTGGGAATACAGGTGCGTGCCACCACGCCCGGCTAATTTTTTTTTTGTATTTTTAGTAGAGACGGGGTTTCACTGTGTTGGCCAGGATGACTTCCTCATTCTTTAACTTGACCATCATGACCTTGACACTTTTGAAGGCCAAAGGTCAACTTTGGCCATTGGCAGCTCTTTTCAGGTCGGCTCTCTGCAACCTCTGCCTCCCGGGTTCAAGCAATTCTCCTGTCTCAGCCTCCTGAATAGCTGGGATTACAGATGCCCACCTCTGCGCCCTGCTAATTTTTGAATTTTTTTTTTTTTTTGGAGACGAAGTCTCACTCTGTCACCCAGGCTGGAGTGCAGTGGTGCCATCTCGGTTCACTGCAACCTCTGCCTCCCGGGTTCAAGCAATTCTGCCTCGACCTCCCGACTAGCTGAGACTACAGGTGAGCGCCACCACGCCCAGCTGATTTTTTGTATTTTTAGTAGAGATGGGGCTTCACCATGTTAGCCAGGATGGTCTCGATCTCCTGACTTTGTGATCCGCCCACCTCAGCCTCCCAAAGTACTGGGATTACAGGCATGAGCCACCGCACCCGGCCAATTTTTGTATTTTTTTAGTAGAGACGGGGTTTTACCATCTTGGCCAGGCTGGTCTCGAACTCCTGACCTTGTGATCCACCCGCCTCGGCCTCCCAAAGTGCGGGGATTACAGGCGCGAGCCACCACGCCCAGCCTTCAGGTGGGCTCTTATATCCCTCTGACAGGCTCTTAATTTTTTTTTTTTTTTTTTCCGAGGGGGAGTTTTGCTCTGTCACCCAGGCTGGGGTGCAGTGGCGCGATCTTGGCTCACTGCAAGCTCCCCCTCCTGGGTTCACGCCATTCTCCTACCTCAGCCTCCCGAGTAGCGGGACTACAGGCACCCGCCACCATGCCCGGCTCCTTTTTTGTATTTTTTTTTAGTAAGAGGGGGGTTTTCCGTGTTAGCCAGGATGGTCTCGATCTCCTGACGTCGTGATCTCCCCGCCTCCCCCCCCCGGAGGGCTGGGGTTACGGGGTTGTGCTCCCCCCCCCCCCTTTTTGGTCTTTTTTTTTTTTTTTTTTTTATAAAATCAGCTTTATTGAGACATTCACATACTATGAAACTTAACCTTTTAAAATATACGATTCAGTGATTTTTAGTATATTCACAGAGTTGTGCAGCCATTACCTCTATATAATTTTAGAACATTTTCATCACCCCAAAAAGAAACTCTCTACCCTTTAGCCATCACTCCCCATTTATTTCCTCCTCTCTGCAGCCCCTGGCAACTACTGGTCTATTTGTAATGTTTTCAAGGTTTATCCAATGTTGTAGCATGTGTCTGGTGACTGGCTTCCTTCACTTAGCATGTTTCAAGGTTCATCCTGTTGTAGCATGTGTCTGAACTTCGTTCCTTATATTTTCCCAACCTCAGCCTTAGGGTCAACCATTTCTTCTCGGATTCCTGGTTCCTCTCATTGAAGGATGTGATTGCCTCTTTTTAATTCTGTCATTCTCTTTCTCCCCATTTATTTATTTATGTCATTATGGACTCATGGATTGCTGCTTTTTTGTTTTTTTGAGATGGAGTCTCGCTCTGTCACCCAGGCTGGAGTGCAGTGGCACAATCTCGACTCACTGCAACCTCCACCTCCCAGGTTCAAGCAGTTCTCCTGCCTCAGCCTCCCCAGTAGCTGGGATTACAGGCGTGCACCATAACTCCTGGCTAATTTTTGTGTGTGTGTGTATTTTCAGTAGAGATGGGGTTTCACCAAGTTGACCAGGCTGGTATCGAACCACTGACCTAAAGTGATCTGCCTGCCTTGGCCTCCCAAAGTGCTGGGATTACAGGCGTGAGCTACTGCACCCGGCCAGATTCTTGTTTTATTCACTGGGTTATAATCTCTTAAGATTATTTTGATGTTTTCATTGACCTAGATTTGGCCAGTGGGTGCCCCTTTAAGCTGGCTTGTATCTTTTCAAGTCCCCACCATTCTGTAAGCGTTTCTTTACTTTCTGGTACAAGTTTTCCAAGCTTTTCTTATACCTTCCCTGCCCCAACCCTGGAATCAGCTATTTCTCCAAGGAGCCTGGGTTCCTTTTAGTGGAACATATGAGTTACAAGCTAAGGCCTGGGTGCTAGGTAAGCTCATTGCTACTGGGCATGGCTGGTCCCAGCCCTTCTCAATGGACACAGCTAGGAAGTATATATAAATAGACATACCTATGCAATGTCTACATAGATAGATGTAGATAAACTTATATAAGGACACACACATATATACACATACACATATACACACATTTGAATCTATATTTCTCTGTCTATATATATTGAAACCCGTGAGTTTCCACTAATGTCTCTAATTCCCATCTAGCACCACAGTGTTCCGTCTAGCCTTTTCCCTTTCCATAACTCCCTTCTGTGACGGTGAGAGCCCTCACTCCTATTATCCTTAACATGCTTCCTTTCTGGATAAGTCCTCGGTATGCAGCCAGTCTCCCACAGCCATTAGCTCTCCCATAGGGACACCCTCCTCAGCCTGCCACCGCCATTCCCTACCCACCACGGACACCCTCCTCTCCGCTACAAACGCCCTCCTTGTCCTGCTCAGCCTCTAATATGCATATTTTTAAGGTTTTTGATACATATTCCCAAATTTCCTTCCAGCAAAGTTAGCCCACATCATACTTCCACTCCTAATATACAAGTGTCTGTTTCCTGCTGTCTCACCAACAATGAGCATATTTTATTTTTCCATGTTTGTCAATCTGAATTGGAGAAAAGTTGTTTTTCATTAATATGTGGCTCTTTTTTTTTTTCCGATTACAAAGACCAGAAACTTTTTTTTTTTTTTTTTTTTGAGACAGCGTCTTGCTCTGTCACCCAGGCTAAGTGCAGTAGAGGAATCATAGCTTACTATAACCTGGAACTCCTGGGCTCTAAAATGTGGCTCTTAAAAACTAAAGTGAACCTGTGTCATTTGTTTGATGGTCATTCACAGTGCACTGCCTTCTAAATCTCCAATTCTGATTCTTGGCAATTACTTTTTCCATGCTAAGTAAAATTCAACATTTGATTTCAAATCAATAGTCGACATTCGCCAGCTTAGTATAGGATGCCAGCAGCCCTTTGTTGAGCATTAGCTGTGTATAATTGTAGGTTTGGGTGAATTGAAGAGACTTTTAGCGGACAGGCGCCCCCAGTTCTCACTTGGGCAGGGACATTTGAAGGCCCCAGGAACCTAGTCTCTTCCAGGCACTGACTTTTTTTCTCTGGCCCCTCCCAGGTCTACATCCGCACGCCTTCCGGTGAGGTGCAGACAGTCCTTGTCCAGGACAGCCCCCCAGCAACAGCTGCAGCCACCTCTAACACCACCTGTAGCAGCCCTGCATCCCGTGCTCCCCATCTGAGTGGGACCAGCAAAAAGCACTCAGCTGCAATTCTCCGAAAAGAGCGTCCCCTGCCAAAGATTGCCCCCGCCGGGAGCATCATCAGCCTGAATGCAGCCCAGTTGGCAGCAGCTGCCCAGGCAATGCAGACCATCAACATCAATGGTGTCCAGGTCCAGGGTGTGCCTGTCACCATCACCAACACAGGCGGTGAGTGTGGCCCCTGTGGCCAGGGTGTTGGCAGTGGTACCTGCTCCTAGCAGGTGGAAACTATGGGCTGGCCCCGGGATTTCCAGTAACAATAGTGAGGACGCTGTCCATCATAACTTAAGGGTATGTCCACCTGCAGCTTCTCACCTAGTCCTTACAATAGCACTCAGAGATAGTTTAAGGCACATGTCCCCATCTGACAGCTGAAGACAGAGAAGACAGATGTACTCGGAAAACTTTCCAACTAACATCCAAACGCAAAAACGGCTTCTTGGAGGAGAAAGCCTTGAGTTAAGGTTGGAAGAAAAGAAGGGATTCCCTGGCAGTCGGAATAGTTTGTGCTGCACTTCAGTTCAGTGGTGAGATTTATGCTGTGAAACCAGCCTTGCAAATAACCAAAGGAAAAATTGGAGCAACCTAGCAAAAATGGCTCCTTATGTATTGGGAGCTCTCTGAATTTCTCTTCATCCTTAATGAATTTTTTTTTTTTTTTTTTTGGAGACAAGAGTCTCGCTCTGTCGCCAAGGCTGGAGTGCAGTGGCGCAATCTCTGCCTCGGCCACCCGAGTAGCTGGGATTATAGACGCCCACCACCACGCCCGACTAATTTTTGTATTTTTAGTACAGACGGGGTTTCACCATCTTGGCCAGGCTGGTCTTGAACTCCTGACCTGGTGATCCATCCGCTTCAGCCTCCCAAAGTGCTGGGATTACAGGTGTGAGCCACCGTACCCAGCCTATCCTTAATGAATTTTTAGCACTTTAACACATTTGCTTTTCCCTCTTGAGGTGACCCCCAAGAGGATAAGGCATCCTAGAGGATCTGATTTTTCCCAAAGCCCATAGAACTGTGTCCTCTTTTGTGTTTTTTGTTTTTTGTTTTTTTTTAAGACATGGCCTCAGGGCCTCGCTCTGTCATCCAGGCTGAAGTGCAGTGGCACGATCATGACAATGCAGCCTCAGACTCCTGGGCTCAAGCAGTCCTCCTACTTCTTCTTCATGAGTAGCTGAGACTACAGGCATGTAGCACCATGCCCGGCCAATTTTTTAGTTTTTTGTAGAGATGAGGGTCTCCCTATGTAGCCCAGGCTGGTCTTGAACTCCTGGGCCCAAGCAATTGTCCTGCCTGCCAGAGTGCTGGGATTATAGGTATGTGCCACTGTACCTAGCCTGTGACCTCTGTCTTTTTAACAGAAATCCCTGGAGACTTTCCTAAAAGTCGAGTTGGTATCTCACAAGGGCCTACGGTTGGAGGAGATTCAGGAAGAAATGTCTTAAGACCCTTCCCAGCTGAAATCATGTGGGCAATATTCTAAAGCAAATTCTGCCTACATAGTACAGTGGTTCAGGGCACTGACTTTGAAATGGGCTTCCTGGGTTCAGATCTGGGTTCTACCACTTACTAGCTGGGTGATCTTGATATGTTATTGAGCCTCAGTTTCTTCATCTGTAAAGTGCTGATGATAGTACCTATTTTATAGGGTCATGAAGATTAAATGAGTCCCTATACAAAGGTCCTTAAAATGATATCCAACATATAGCAGGCTCTCAAAAATAGCTGCTGTGATTATCATCTTTGTCATGTGCAGAAGGGCAAAAGGGTTGACTCGAGGTTTCAGGCTTCCTCAACCTGAACTCTGCCCTCTTTGTGCCCACAGGGCAGCAGCAGCTGACAGTGCAGAATGTTTCTGGGAACAACCTGACCATCAGTGGGCTGAGCCCCACCCAGATCCAGCTGCAAATGGAACAAGCCCTGGCCGGAGAGACCCAGCCCGGGGAGAAGCGGCGCCGCATGGCCTGCACGTGTCCCAACTGCAAGGATGGGGAGAAGAGGTAATTCAAGGAGAGGGCCCAAGCGACAAGGCTGGCCTGTGTTCCCCAAGCCCCTCCTGGACAGTTGTCCAGAGCTGCAAGCTGGCACAGACCAGGCAGGGAAGAGCTGGCAGCTCTGTGCCACCTTGCCCCCTGCCTCCTTGTGCTCTCTGACCTGACCCCACATCCTCACTGCATCCTGTTCCTGCCCCATCCTCTACCTCTTTTCTCTCCTCTTCCTATTCCTTCCACTCCACCCTCACCCCAATTCTCAGGTCTGGAGAGCAGGGCAAGAAGAAGCACGTGTGCCACATCCCCGACTGTGGCAAGACGTTCCGTAAGACGTCCTTGCTGCGTGCCCATGTGCGCCTGCACACTGGCGAGCGGCCCTTTGTCTGCAACTGGTTCTTCTGTGGGAAGAGGTTCACACGGAGTGACGAGCTCCAACGGCACGCTCGCACCCACACAGGTCAGCCCCCTGCCTTCGGGACCCTCCACCCACACAGGTCAACTTCCTGCCTCTCCTCCCATCCCCACTCTACCGGCTTTAGCAACATTGACACTCCTGGAACTGCCACACTGAGCAAGAGCTACAGACTATCCAAGGATGACATAGGAAATTATTTTCAAGCCATTCTGTTATCACTGTTGTTTCCCCAAGTAATGGGAAAGGAATAGTTGTCGTTGCATGACACAACCTGATGACTTTTGCCATGTCAGCATAGTTATTTAACAAACACTGACATGGTGTGCCAGGCACAGTACTAAGCACTTTACTGATTACCTCAGTTGATCCTGGTAAGGACTATATGGGAGGATACTTCGTTTATGCCTTTTTTTTGGAGATGGAGTTTCGTTCTTTTGCCTAGGCTGGAGTGAAGTGGTGCGATCTCAGCTCACTGCAGCCTCCACCCCCTGGGTTCAAGCAATTCTCCTGCCTCAGCTTCTCAAGTAGCCGAGACTACAGGCACCCACCACCACACTCAGCTAATTTTTGTATTTTTAGTAGAGATGGGGTTTCACCATGTTGGCCAGGCTGGTCTCGAACCCCTGACCTCAGGTAATCCACCCACCTCAGCCTCCCAAAGTGCTAGGAATAGAGGCGTGAGCCACTGCACCGGCCTATTGATGCCCGTTTTATTGAGGCATGGAGAGGTGGCCTAGTCACACAGCTAGTGACTGGTGTAGCCAGGTTTAAACCCAGGCCCTGCCATGGCTTTTTTTTTTTTTTTTTTTTTGAGACAGGGTCTCACTCTGTCACCCAGGCTGGAGTGCAGTGGCACAATTTTGGCTCACTGCAGTGTTGAACTCCTGGGCTCAAGCGATTCTCCCACCTCAACCTCCTGAGTAGCTGGGACTACAGGCATGCACCACCACACCTGGCTAATTTTAAAATTTTTATAGAGACAGGGTCTTACTCTGTTACCCAGGCTGGTCTCAAACTCCTGGACTCAGTTGATCCTCCCTCTTCTGCCTCCCAAAGTGAGATATCACAGTTATAGTTTTAGGTACTAGCAAATCAATGCAAAACTATTAAAAATATTGATCCAAGCTGGGCACAGTGGCTCACACCTATAATCCCAGCTCTTTGGGAGGCTGAGGCAGGTGATCACTTGAGCCTAGGAGTTCGAGACCAGCCAGGGCAATATAGTGGGAGCCATCTCTTAAAAAAAAATTCATACATCTACCACCTGAAATTGTCCTGGGTATCCACAGTGGTCCACACATACACTTTCGCAAACAGTGCTATAGTGAATGCCCGCAGTGAGTAGATACCTGTCCTGGGGCTAGAGGGCTGAGGGAAGCGCGACCCAGAGCTGTGGCTCCTGGCCAGTGTGGTGGGACAGTTCCTACTCCCCAAAAGGCAGAGGAGTCAACACTCCACAGAAAAGCAGTTGGGGTCAACATGGTTCCAACTGAGTGCTCAGGGCTGGCAAGGTCAGGGTGGAGCGGGATTTTCCTGCGATGGGGAGGATGCTGATCCAGGTTCAAAGTCAGAGGGACAAAAGAAGAAGCAGGCAGACAGCCCTGCACGGGAAGACTCTTAGGTGCAGGGGCTCCAGGGACAAGGAATGGGAACGAAACAGACTGGAGAGGTCAAATGGGGGTCAGAGAGAAATGAGAATTGATAAAAAGATTTAGATGAGTAGGGGCCAAGCGTGGTGGCTCATGCCTGTAATCCCAGCACTTTGGGAGGCCAAGGTGGGCGGATCACGAGGTCAGGAGTTCGAGACCAGCCTGGCCAACATGGCGAAACCCTGCCTCTACAAAAATACAAAAATTAGCTGGGCGCAGTGGCGGACATCTGTAGTCCCAGCTATTTGAAAGGCTGAGGCAGGAGAATTGCTTGACCTGGGAGGTGGAGGTTGCAGTGAGTGGAGATTGTGCCACTGCACTCCAGCCTGGCCAGCAGAGTGAGACTCCATCTCAAAAAAAAAAAAAAAAAAGATTTAGATGAGTAGGCACCAGTGAGCAAATGTGAGAGCAGGAGGTGGGCAGAATGTGGTGACAAGGCCATGTCAGCTTGATTGGGTGCACCTCACACGCACCCTACCTTTTTGGGCAGAGACAGGGTCTGTGCACAGGGTCTGTGGGTGATGGGCATCTCCTCTTCCCAGGGGACAAACGCTTCGAGTGCGCCCAGTGTCAGAAGCGCTTCATGAGGAGTGACCACCTCACCAAGCATTACAAGACCCACCTGGTCACGAAGAACTTGTAAGGCCAACTGCGGCGGGAGGCCCTGAAGATGCAATCCCCCACCTGTGTCCTCCCTGGGCCCCTGGTGGAAAGGAGCCCTGTGGCTACCTTGGGCCTGCCCTCAGCCCCACTCCTGTTCTGCAACTGTCCCCACAGGAAGGGGCTGTGTTCCCTGTACTGTCCTCCTTCTGAAGCCCCTTGGGTCCGCCTTGGCCCTTCCCCTCACCACGAGCTCCCGGCCTGCCCAGACTGTGGACACTGGCCGTGCCCAATGAGACGTTCTAAACCAGGACGCGTGGGAACCCTTATTTCCAAAGGAAAAACATGCATTTCACTCCGTCGAGGAGCAAAGTGAGCCCCTACCCCCCACCCTGATCCCCGCTCCCAACACTGCCGGAGTCGCATCGTGCCATGCCCCGTCTCCTGCACCTCCCTGGCCCTGCCGGCCACTGTGGACGCCCTGGAGCTCGGCACCCACCTCTGGAGAGACTCGGGGCCACCTCCACTCCATGTGCCCAGCCCCGCCACAACCTCTCCTCCAGCACATTCCAGCTCTATTTAAAAAGTAAAGACACCCACCGACTCCTCCTGATCCCCCTCTTTTTCTATGGAGAACGTTGCCTTATACTCTCTACTTCAGATGATGAACACTGTGTACTGTGTGTGCTTTAAAGAAGTTTTATTTAATTGCTCCCCTCTTCCTTTCCTTGTTACTCACCTCCCCGATGCCTGCTTTCAGTTGAGGGTTAGGGGGCAATGATGAGCATATGAATTTTTTTCTCACTCTAGCAATTCCCTTTTCTAAATGACACAGCATTTAAACTCAAATCTGGATTCAGATAACAGCACCTGCACATCCTGCACCTCCTCCCTCTCCCTTCACCTCACCCCTGCCCGGCCCAAGCTCTACTTGTGTACAGTGTATATTGTATAATAGACAATTGTGTCTACTACATGTTTAAAAACATATTGCTTGTTATTTTTGAGGCTTTTAAATTAAACAAAAATCCAACTTTATTTTTAGTTGTAACTGCTTGAGGTATGTTTTATGAATTAAGTGACAGATTTGTTACCCTTTATTAACGTACTTTGTTGGTCAGCGCCGGGCTGACAAAAATTTTTTCTTGCTAATAAATTTAGTTGCCTGAGGCAAAATCTTCAACTTGGCAGTTCGGCTTCCTTTGTCTTTTCCCTTGGAGAGCTCGGAGAGGAGACTCCAGAGGAGGGAGCTGTGGTCTCTCAGAGTGATCCACACTGGGACCAAGGTAGGACCTTGCCCTCCTGACAAACCCAGGCAAACCCAGGCCACATGCCCAAAAGGGGCCTCGGCCACATGTACCTCATGACACTGGCACGAGCCCCCAGAGCACCTCCAAGGGCCAGGGCCCAATGCGGGTGTTCCTGCCTTTTTCTTCTGTAAGCCAGTTTTGCCTGTACACAAAGCAGATACGAAGAGCCAAGTCACAGCAGTGACCTCAGCCAGCAAGTTAACTCTTCCACCCACCTCCTCAACCCCTGGAGGAAGGCATTGGCCTCAGAGCCCATTAGTAAGAAGCTTAGAGAGGAGAGCCAATGGGGCCTTGGCTCAGTCCCCTCCAGAAGGCTACAGTCTGGCAAAAATGCATTTCCCCAAGAGCCAAGGTCCCTTCCCAAAGTGAAGGGCGAGGCAGGTTCCTGGGAGGGCTTGGCATCTAGAGAGGCCTGGAGCCCAGCTGCACCCGAGAGAGGACTCTGGCCGCAGATTCTGTTTCCTTCTATATCCCCTGCCCAGTAACCCAGAGAGAACAAGAAGTTGATTGTGCCTTTTGGTTTTAGCAGATGCTACAAATCTGAAATTTTGGTGGGGATTTGTTTTGCTTTGTTTTGCAGAGCTAATAGGAACTCAGGGGTTGCGATGTTGTGCAGATTAAGATTGGAGCTAGTTCAGTACATGTGTTTAAGCCCCACAGGGCCCTGAAGAGCATCCAGCCTGAAGAGACAGGCAAGTCCGCCTCAAACATGTAGAGGACAGCATGTGCTTTCACTCTCCCTCGAAAGGACACAGCTGGGATTGCTGTTCTGTTCAGAAGCGGTGAGGCTCGTTTTGAGCTATCCATTCCCCTGCTCTGTTCTCTTTGTCACCAGCCACCTGTGTCTGCCAGCAAACAGCTTTTCCTTAGAGCCAGTCAACCCTCAAATGGCTGAAAAAGTAAAAAGCCCACAGATCTCAGATGGATCCAGGTTCTCTGTCCTTCCCCTCTTCTTTGTTAACAAGCAGGGGGCCTTTCCTATCCCTACGGAAGCCGTTTGGGCAATACTAGACCACCAGCTGAATCTACCTTGACACAGAAGCCTCTTCCTCAGCCCCTCAGCTCTGCATCTCATCACCGCACTGGCAGCAAGGGGAAGACATGAGTTGTATTTATTCCTCCCGTGTGGACTGCATGACTAGAAAACTGCCTTGCTGTGTTCTGAATAAGGGGATTGGTGGAGAGAAGGGGAATATTAACAAAGTGACCTCTTTCTGCCACATGTTTCCCTTGGCTTTGCTCTTAGGCACAAAGAATGATCCTTTCCTGGGGGCTGATTCCAAGCCATGTGCTTTATGCTTCCAGTACAGAAACTGACCTGACTCCCCAGCATCATCTGGAAATGAAGGTGCCAGCCCCCAGCTGGGCAGGACGAGGATTTCCCGTGTAGGATTCCCCTTCTCCAGTGAGATGGGGGTTCAAAAGTTATGTCTGATCATCTCTGCCTCCCTTGGGGTGGCTAAGAGCGAGAGAATGTATTCTGCCTAGCTGAGTGATGGCACGAGGAAAGCATAGAAAGACTTGTGGGCAAATTAACCCTCCTCTGGCTTTCACCTATCCATTATTTGAGAGTTGCAGGGGAACTGTTGAAGGTGTGATGCAGTCTAAGCTCACCCTAGGCAAGAGGCTCCCACAGACACCTGATCCTGATGGGCCCTCGATGAAAATCTGGGTGCAGCTGAAGGGTAGGGGCCCCACTTGTGTGGTTCCTCCTCTGTCCTCTACCGTCCCCAGCGTCATGTGCACCAAAGCCCATCCCTCATGCCCCTCCTCTCTGTCCAGCTGACACTTGACATTGTGCTCATTATCCCAGAGACAAGGATTCCATGCCTGGAAGAAAGGGGGACTGGGCAGGATTTCCCTCCCAAAGGCAAATCCACGCATTATATGTACTTTTTTTTTTTCTTTAACCAAACCAGCAAATGGGTCTTACTTGCCCTTCCTTCAAACCACCCAGTTCATTTCTACAATCATCTTTCTGGTGGGGCACGGTGGCTTATGCCTGTAATCCCAGCACTTTGGGAGGCCAAGGCAGGTGAATCACTTGAGGTCAGGAGTTCGAAACCAGCCTGGCCAACATAGCGAAACCCTGTCTCTACTAAAAAATATAATAATTAGCCAGGCATGGTGGCGCATGCCTGTAGTCCCAGCTACTCGGGAGGCTGAGGCAGGCAGAATTGCTTGAACCCAGAAGGCAGAGGTTGCAGTGAGCCGAGATCGTGCCACTGCACTCCAGCCTGGGTGACAGAGCAAGACTCTGTCTCAAAAAAAAGAAAAAAAATCATCTTTCCAGTGCCCTTGTGAGGCCCCAGGCTTGTTTGATGACAGTGCTGATGTTACAGCCCGCCACACATGAGATATTTTGAGGAAGACAGGATGGAGCAAGAGAAGGGTTCAGACCTATCCCCAAGCCCAGGGTGGGTGTGTAGGAGCCCTGAGCGATGGATGAATGCAAGCTGTCCTGATCCGAGTGCAGAGAATGGGGTGTTCGGGTTCTCCATTTGAGTCTTCCACTGCCCAAACCTGAGGCCCCTTTAAGGTTGCCCCTTAAAGTTGCCACACCCAGAAATTGGGCCAAAGAAGTTAAGCTGTTGATTATTTCAATTCTGAATAAAAACGAAGGCATCTTCTCTGCCTCCTAAGGCCTAGTCTGATCTTGGCTCCTTCATCACTAGAACCTTCCTGAGCAGTGGTCTGGGACCCCTCGCCTTCCTCCCTCCACCTGTGTTTCAGAGCCCTCCTAGTCAGCGTGGGCTTCACCTCAACCCCTACTGCTGTTCTTTCTTCTTCCTGGGCTTCACCTCAAGCCCCACTGCTATTCAACCCCTCTCTTCCTCTTCAGCTTCAAAATAGACTCCCGCATGTATCTTGATTAAACACAGACCCACTGCACCCCCGGTGCCTCAGGGACCAGGAGGGAAACTGTTTTTAACCATAAGGAAAGCAAAGCAAGTACTGTGGTCAATGTCAGTGACCCTCTGCTTAGGGCAAATATTGGAGTGTGTGACTGCAAAAATGGGACATCCACCCCCGACTACAGGGGGTGCCCCTACTCTGCTTCGGCCAGTTGGTGCTATGTGAGAATGTCAACTCTTGTGATTTTTGTAACAGAAGCCAGAAATGTGGAGTTTGGGGTGGAATCTGATCTTTCAATGTTGGCTCAATTGTTTAAAAATACAGCAGGACCAGTTTCAGCGCTTGAGCTACCAGTTTTTGACTTCTGCATCATCCATCCCCTCTTCCCTGGCCAGTGACATCCTCTCTACCCCCTGACAGTCTCCTACCTCTCAGTCTTCCCTTCCCCAAGTTATAGGCTCACAATGGCCAAAACGTTTTTTGTTTGTTTGTTTTAAGACAGGGTCTTGCTCTGTCACCCAGGCTGGAGTGCAATGGTGGGATCTCAGCTCACTGCAACCTCTGCCTCATGGGTATGCAATTCTTTTGTTCCCAGCCTCCCAAGTAGCTGGGATTACAGGTGTCCACCACCACGCCCAGCTAATTTTTTTTTCTTTTTTTTTTTTTCTTAAATAGAGACGAGGCTTCACCATGTTGGCCAAGCTGGTTTCAAACTCCTAACCTCAAATGATCCGCCCGCCTCGGCCTCCCAAAGTGCTAGGATTATAGGCGTGAGCCACCATGCCCAGCCTCATTTTTTGTATTTTTAGTAGAGATGAGGTTTCACTATGTTGGCCAGGGTGCTTTCGAACTCCTGACCTCAGGTGACGCGCCTGCCTTGGCCTCCCAAAGTGCTGGGATTACAGGTGTGAGCCACTGCATCCAGCTCCCCAAACAGTTTAACCTGCTGCCCAAGAGATTATCAAAGTGGAAGGACTCAACTGTCCAAAGCAAGTGGGACAGCCCCTAGGGGTTAGACCACTGGCCTCAGTGTCCAAAGGCTCAAGCGCCTGTTGCTTCTGCTTCTTCCCCTGCCTGTATGGGGTGAACAGGGTTCTCAGTTCCTCTCCTGCACCAGGCCCCCAACACGCTGACCTTTCCTAGAGGAACTTAGACCAGCACTGACCCCTCCAGTGGGCAGGCAAACGGCTTTTCATGGTGGCAGTGTCAGCAGGAATGTGTTGCCCAATAGTGAAAGAACAGGCTGCAGACCCCCAGGAGAAGTAGTGGAGCATCCATTGTGCTATCAGCCTGGGCTTTTCAGGTGACACCTGTGACAGCTCTGCAGACTGCAGTTGCGTGATGTACACCCCTGAGTTTGGGGTCAGCTCTACCTTAGGTCCACTGCTGTCCTGAGGACAGTAAGAGGGCCCGGTCCCCAGTCATTAATCTGGACATTGTCTCAGTCTCTTCCTAATTTCCAGTCCTAGAAAAGCTCTGGCCAGGCGCGGTGGCTCACGCTTGTAATTCCAGCACTTTGGGAGGCCGAGGCGGGCGAATCACGAGGTCAGGAGATCGAGACCACGGTGAAACCCCGTCTCTACTAAAAATACAAAAAATTAGCCGGGCGTGGTGGCAGGCGCCTGTAGTCCCAGCTACTCGGAGAGGCTGAGGCAGGAGAATGGCGTGAACCCGGGAGGCGGAGCTTGCAGTGAGCCAAGATTGCGCCACTGCACTCCAGCCTGGGTGACACAGCGAGACTCCGTCTCAAAAAAAAAAAAAAAAAGAAAAGCTCGGCTATGATGTCGACTGGACACAGACACCTCTGCAGAGTCAGAGGCGACTAGATCCACCCCCTACGGCAATGCCCACACCAGAGTCCCATGAGGCGTGTGTCTTCTACACTGTCCTCCCACAGGCAGGCGGTCTTATTCAGCACAGCAGGGCCACCCACCCCATGCCAGGGAGCTTTTAGGGAGACAGGCCCAAAGTTTAATAGAACTGTCATGACTGGGAGTCCTCGGGGGGACACCCTGGGCTCCCCAGCTCATGGTGAGAAAGTGGGCTGTGGTCACGCACACAGGTACAACTTCTTATCAGCAGCATCGTCCTTTACCCCAAGCAAAAGGGAATATGGCAGAAGTTTCCTAGTTCACACCGCCCTAAGGAAAACTGACCCTGCCCAAGGCCAACCCTATCTCTGGTCCTGTCTCCAAAACCAAGCTGCCACATCATTTCCAAAGTGAGTGGACCCATTTCCCCACACCACACCCATTCTTAAGTTGAGGGGACCTAGACAAAGCAGCCGAAAGACTGAGAACTGTTATGGATGGGAGACTAAGGAGACAGGACGGCTAAATGCAATGTGGGGTCCTGGAACAGAAAAAGGACATGAGTGGGAGAAAAAGGGGTAAAACTCAAAAAAGCCCATAATTTACTTTTTTAGTTTTTATTTTTTTGGTAGAGATGGAGTCTCCCTATGTTGCCCAGGCTGGTCTCAAACTCTTGGGCTCAAGGATCCGTTCACCTAGGCCTCCCAAAGTGTTGGGATGACAGGCGTGAGCCACCATGCCTGGCCTCTGTAGTTTAATTAATAGTGGTGTGCCAATGTTAATTTCTTGATGTAGAAAATTGTGCTATGGTAGTAAGATCTTAATATTTGGGGAAGGTAGGTGAAGGGTGTATGGGAAATCTTTGTACTATATTTGTAACTTTTTTGTAAGCCTAAAATTACTTTAAAAAATAAAATGGAATGGAAGACCTGGAATAGAGAAGTAAAAAATGAAGCAAATGGAACAAGATCACCCAAGCAGCATCAGAATCAGAGTGGACAGCACATACTAAGGTGACTAGGACCCTGAGATTCTGGAGATTATGAGAGGTGTGGGCACCTGCTAGGCAGAGCTTGCCAGCTATGGCCCCACCTCCATTCTGCCCCTTGCCACTTGCACCATCTCAGGTCCCCAGACCCATCAGGGGCTCATGGCTGATAGAACACAGGTGCCGAGGAACCTAACAGGATGAGATGCTGCCTTGGGACAGAGAACACTTGTGATTCAACCAAGGTCTTTGGGGCTGGGGTGAGTCACTAAAGGAACTGTGGTAATAGGACAGGTGGCAATTGGGTTTCCTAAGAGAAGGGGTCCTCAAGGAGTAGAAGAGGCAGGAAGTGAGCCTGGGAGGATGGAATAATGAACAGGGCTGTGGGTAAAAAAGGAAGCAAACCATGGTGGACTATGGTAGTGACTCAGGGCCTGGAGAAGAGGGTCAAATACCTGCTCATAGGGACCTTGAGCAAAAGGAAATGAGAACTGACCACAGGGCAGGCTAAATGCAAGGACTGACCAGGATTTGTCAAAGGAAACTAGGAAGTCACTAGGCCATGTCCTTTGGGCCTGCCTGAAAACCCACCACCAGGCCTTCTCCCACTCACTGCCTGTGGCCCACACCATAATTATCAAGGCAGGTATTCTGGGGACTGAAACTGACTTAATTCACTTGGCCTTTGAAGCTCAACATCCCTCCAGTCAACAAACACACTTGTGGAGGGGGACTGTAACTGATTTAATTCACTTGGCCTTTGAAGCTCAACATCCCTCCAGTCAACAAACACACTTGTGGACGGGCACAGCAGCTCATGCCTATAATCCCAGCATTTTGGGAGGCTGAGGCAGGAGGACTGCTTGAGCCCAGGGGTTTGAGACCAGGAGCAACATAGTAAGACCCCATCTCTACAAAAATAAAAAAATTAACCAGGCATGGTGGTGTGTGCCTACAGTCCCAGCTACTTAGGAAGCTGAGGTGGGAGGATCTCTTAAGCCCAGGAGGTCAAGGCTGCAGTGAGCTATGAGTGTGCCACCGCATTCCAGCCTGGGCAACAGAGTAAGACCCTGTCTCAAAAAAAAGAAAAAGAAAAAGAAAAGAAAAGAAAAAAAACCAAAACACACACTCAGCCCTGCTCCCACCAGATGCAAAAATGTCCCACACCCCACTCACCATACATAACACCCATCATACTGAAAAGCTTAACAAAAGTGGTTTATGCATAAACATTACAGATTAGCATTTTTTGAGCACGCATTGTGGGCTAGGATTGTAAGAAGAAGCCAGAGAAAGTTAAGAGATGTGGTCCCTCTCGTGAAGGAGCTCCCATTCTAACAGGGAATACCAGCCACCCACAATGTATTTGGGAAGCCATCTGTAAGCACATGCAAGGATCGTGTAGGGGGTTAGCCACAAGCACCACAGGCAGGACACCGATAAGGTTCAGCCTCCTCTGATCTCATCCCAAGCCTCTGAGGATCCACCTCCTTTGGGCCTCTGATAAACCCACTCAGGGCTCAGGCATCTGCTGGCAGAGCACCAAGCACACGCCCTTCTGTAAGTCCTGGTGTTGCTACCCTTGGGGCTCCAAGCTGAGTTCACCTCAAGGCTGGGCCCAAGAATTCCTGAGCTTCAGGCTCTCCAGCACACCCCTTGCTCTGCTATCAGCCTTCTTCCTCTCACCTCTCAGAAAGCAGGACACAGGCCGGGCACGGTGGCACACACCTGTAATCCCAGCACTTTGGGAGGCTGAGGCAGGCAGATCACCTGAGGTGAGGAGTTTGAGACCAGCCTGGCCAACATGGTGAAACCCCATCTCTACTGAAAATACAAAAATTATCCGAGTGTGGTCGTGCATGCCTGTAATCCCAGCTACTCAGGAGGCTGAGACAGAAGAACTGCTTGAACCCAGGAGGTGGAGGTTGCAGTGAACTGAGATTGTGCCACTGCACTCCAGCCTGGGTGACAAGAGCGAAACTCCATCTCAAAAAATAAAAAAAAATTAAAAAAAAGAAAGCTGGACGCTGTATTTCACCAGCATCATTACCACTCCTCCTTGACTCTCCCTTTCCCCACCACCCTCCCTAACTCTCCCAGGCCCTCTTCCCTTCTCAGACATTCTCATCCTCCCTCACGGCTCTAAGTGCCACCCCGAGGCTCATGCTACCTAAACCAGTATCACCAGCCCTGACCTCCCAACTAAGCTCCAGACTCCATTATCCAACCTGGCCAAACGTGGGTGTCCCATCAACCCTCACACTCGAAATGTTGCTAAGGAATTCACCTTTCCCCCAAACCTCCTCCTCCAACATGCCCCACTTCAATGAACAGCACCACCCATGTCACCTAAAGCCAGCCCTGGTGGGTGGATCCCTCCTCTCCACATGCCCTACACCATACTCATGCATCAGGATCCTGCCCCCACCTTCCACTTAGACAACACCACAGCTTCTCCCAACCTATCCCTGCCACCAGCCTCACCCTCCCTTGCTCATCACCCATTTGGTCACCAGAGCCAGGTTCCAAAACACAAATCCAATCACTAAAGTAAAACTGAAATACATAATTTAGTCAGATGATTAGAAAAAAGGTGGTTTAAGAAAGTAGGCCGGGCGC